>NC_090224.1:23616014-24216014 GCF_024489055.1 Chanodichthys erythropterus | reverse complement strand
GTCACTGGTACTAAAACTCCAACAAGCTCTAATGAACAAAGGCTGTAATGGAGAAAGAGCAAATATTTTGGAACATTTGCCACATGCTTTGGTCTATTTCACTGCTTCAAGGATTTCAGATGCATAAAAAGTCTTCCATATATGGTACATAGGCCACATTCACACTGTCAGTTTTTGGGATTGACAACCACATTTACTTACAGGTGTGAGTCTTAAAATGTCTCGTTCACACAGCAACTTACAGTAGCGTTTGGAACACTATCTGTATGAACGTGCAACGAGAGTCAAGCCCGTATTCTCTTACTAGTAACCATAACGACAGTGACCAATGTAATATTCAAGATGGCGATGTCCATAAAACTGAAAAGTATTATCACTTTTGACATGACAAGAGACTAATTGAACCGTGAGTTCATCCATCAAATGTTCTTTAAAGGGATAGTTCACCCAAAAATGAAAATTTGATGTTTATCTGCTTACCCCCAGTGCATCCAAGATGTAGAGGACTTTTTTTTCTTCAGTCAAACGCAAATTATGATTTTTAACTGCAACCGCTGCCGTCTGTCAGTCAAATAATAGCAGTGATTGGGAACTTGAACAATAAGAGTCGATAAAACTTCCATAGACAAATCCAAATTAAACCCTGCGGCTCGTGACGGCACATTAATGTCCTAAGACACGAAAAGATCGGTTTGTGCGAGAAACCGAACAGTATTTATATCATTTTTTACCTCTAATACACCACTAAGTCCAACTTCGTTCAACTTCCGGCTAGTGAGGTCTGATCGCGCTCTGACAACGGAAGTGATGTCTCGCGCTCATTGAAGTATATGGGCGAGACATCACTTCCGTCTTCACAACGCGTTTTTTGACCTCACTAACAGGAAGCTGAACGAAGTTGGACATAGTGGTGTATTAGAGGTAAAAAATGATATAAATACTGTTCGGTTTCTCGCACAAACCGATCGTTTCGTGTCTTAGGACATTAATGTGTCGTCACGAGCCGCAGGTTTTAATTTTGATTTGTCTAAGCAAGTTTTATTTACTGTTATAGTTGAAGTTCCCATCTACTGTTAAAAATCATAATTTGCATTTGACTGAAGAAAAAAAGTCACCTACATCTTGGATGCACTGGGGGTAAGCAGATAAACATCAAATTTTCATTTTTGGGTGAACTATCCCTTTAACCAACAGCAGCATGTAAACACGCGCTAGCCAGAGTTTTTAACTGTTGCACACGCGTGTCACGTCCTTTGCACCATCTCGTGCATGATACGGCATTTGAATTTAGAAAAGAAACACAAAACTGACTGGAGCCGGATCTACAGTAACACCTTCAGATGACACACAGCTCATATCTCTGTTGCAGTAAGTTACTGAAAGTGAAACCACAAATAAAACACCTTAGAAGAGTGGTTCTCTCACACTGTATGATGTGACAGATAACTAGTTGTCCAGTACGGTTCCGTTCACACAACGCGAATATTTCAAGAATGCGGTTGTGACTCCTGAAAATTTACAGGTGTGAGTTCGGCTATCCGGTTGTTAAGTCTGACGTCACGCGGCAGCGCTTCCGGGTCCTAATGCTCTATCTCATACCACAAGAAAACAACAAATGGTGCTAATATATACACACGATGTGGTGTAATACTACAAAAAAATATATAATTATAACCTTTATCTCCATACCAAAATTCCAGATGGCCAGACAATTGATGAACTTTTATAAATCATTAAAATATTAATATCTGTGACGCTGTGAGCACGGAGACTGTTGTGTAGACTGTAAGTATTTAAAATGTTTAACTTTTTTAAATGATTGATGTTTAATATGAATAAATAGCGCTCATAAACGGCCGTCGATGGCATTCTCAAGTGAAACCAGTCGAGGCTTGGACCCGGAAACGGCGTTCTTTACGTCACAACTTAACAAGCGGATAGAATGCGGTTGTCACTCCCGTAAATAACCGTACTGTGTGTGAACGTAACCATATTAAGGACTCAAATACAGGACTGACAACCGTATTCTGCTGCTGTGTGAACATGGCCATAAATGAGTTAAGATTTTTTATGAATGGTAGTGTACTGTACATATATGTAAAGTTTTAATAGAAATTATATAAAACAAATATGCACTTAAGTCATACTTAGGTGGGTCAAAAAAGCACTCTTAGTTCAACTAATCTTAATCTTTAGTTAAATAAGACTTAATAAAAAATTGCTATAGTTTATCAGTTCACATATATTCTTATAGAATATATTATTTTCATAATAAAGTATGCTAAAGTGTACTACTTTTTCATAAGAGATTTCACAACTTATTTTTACAGTTTTGATAAAATCTGTTTTCTGTGCTAAAATATTGTATGTAAGAGAGAGAGAGAGAGAGAGATTGCTGAGATTGAGATACTGAGATACTTAGTTATGGTAGTGTTATGATAAAGGGTTAGTTCAACCAAAAATGAAGTTTCTGTCATTAATTACTCACCCTCATGTCATTCCACACCCGTAAGACCATCGTTCATCTTTGGAACACATTTTTTTTTTTGTTTCTGACTCCTTCATGACAGCAATTTAACCACCACTTTCAAGGTCCAGAAAGGTACTAAAGGCATTGTTAAAATAGTCGACGTGACTGCAGTGGTGAATGACACAGAACAGTCGCCACAAGCTCCGAAAACGGCAATAAAAACAAATTGGTGAAGCCTGGACTACAAATCATAATAAACATGCTCCAGCCAATAAACGACAAGAATGATTTTAAATGCGCGTTCATGACTGTTTCAGGAAGCACGGAGGGGAGGGGGAGGAGGAGGGAGGGTCTAGCTAGCCTCTTTTTTGTCTGACAACACTTCGAACGTCAACAGGAAGTTACATCCACTCAGGATCACTTAGAGCACCTTTAACAATGTCTTTAGTACCTTTCTGGACCTTGAAAGTGGTGGTTAAATTGCTGTCTATGATTTCAGATTTCATCAAAAATATCTTTGTGTTCCGAAGATGAACGGTCTTACGAGTGTGGAACGACATGAGGGTGAGTAATTAACAGAAATTTCATTTTTGGGTGAACCCTTTAACCTCACAGGTAAACACAAATGTTTCATTCATGTTCAGGGTTGTAAAAACACTATATTTTGTATTTACAGTCCATGCACCTATGCATATTGGCCACTGCTTTCCCATAAAGCCACAGACCCATCTGACACAAGCTCAATTAAAACAACAAACTGCCCATGACAGGGAATAAGGCTTTACAAACATGACTGGGCTGTGCATAGCTCCTTCCTCATCACAAAAACAAACAGCCGTGCCTGGGCTGCAGCAGCTTCTCTTAAGCGTATTGGTGTAAGTAATTGACAAGCAGGGAGAAAGCGCGACTGAACGAAGGTCGTGACGGGTCGCTCGTGTCATTTCTAGCGTTTGTTTACCGCTGGGCTATCGATGCCTCGTCTGAAATCCCCCCCTGGAGATGTGTGCTGAATAATGGAAGAGGAACAACACTGGATCAAACAGCCACACGGGGCTCTATCTTCTATCTGTCTCTCGCTCTCTCTGACTCTCGCCTTGTGATCTGGCCCTGTCAAGGTTAAATGGGGAGAAAATGAAACAGGAAACGCAATTCAAACATCGATGTGTTATCGATACAGACCAGGGGTCAACAGCCCTGCCTTTCTGAAGTGGACGGGGCCACTTCATCAGAGAGAAGACCCAACTGAACTTATCATCCATGATAAATGAACAATGAATCTGAAATGCATTTCCTCATTTAAACCAGCACTGTCCATTTACACTTTATTAAACAGTTAACAATGCTGAGGATTTTTTCTACTGCCTGGCCAGTGGTTTAGATTTTTACTTGGCGTACCAAAATTTTCACTGGCCCCACCATAGAATACAATATAATAAACTTTTCTTTGTTTTTTGACCAATGTAACCTTGTATTTTAATAATTAAGATATTTATGACACCAACAATTAAGATGCCAGTTAATTTTTATAATTCTTGATTCCAATTTTTATACCCCAACAAAACTAACTAATATAAAGTTTGAACATTATTAAAGACTAGTAAACAGTCAGTAATAAAATAAGAACAAATGAACATTATAAGCAGTAGCACAAAAAAAAAAAAAAAAAAAAAAAAACAACAGAAAAATATATAAATGAAATAAACAGGGCTAATTCATCAATGTCGAAAAGGGTATTAAATGAAATGTGGCTGCCTCTGCAGTAGAAACGCAAGAAAAAGAAATTAAATTGGTGCTAGCTGACTATAGCAAAAACAGAGAAAAGGGTCTATTGTCTTCGCTTTTCCTAAATAGGTAGGAAAACTTCAAAACCCATAATGCACTGCACATGTTGCTGATCAAGGCCACTCCCAGTTTGCTCCTATTGGATAGGCTTGACCAGAGCCAAATACCCACTAGCTTGAGTAGGAAATAAATCTTAGCAAACTGTTAGTCCCAATGTTGTTGACCTGTATTGTTCCAAGGTGCAAGAATTCAGAGTAAACATTAAGCCAACGTGGGTTATTTTTGGTTATTAACAAAACAGTAAGCATAGATTTATATCTGAATTTTTTTGTCTATTATTTTGTCTACTCTTTAAACAGCATCATGGTAAAAAAAAAAAAAAGGTTTCCAGGGAATAATCCAGCACAATGTAGGCAGTGGCTAAAGGCTGCAAGAGATCGTAAATATGGAGAAAGCACTGCTATGAAAAATCTGAAAAACCTTGTGTCTGTAGTCTGAATACAAACACAGTGTTGTAGGCACCTTCTGCCCAGCCCAACATAGTTGCATACAGGTAAGAAGGCTGTTGTCATACTTATTTTTTACCATGATGCTGTTTAAAGAGTAGACAAAATAATAGACAAAATATTTTGTCAGATATAAATCTACGCTTACTGTTTTGTTAATAACCCTCTGTCAATCTGATTGCCTGTTGGCGGGGATACAAAAATGCAAAAATATAATCTGCAGATTTCTTCAAAGCCCTGGAGCTGACAAAAAATACTGCTGGATTATGCAAAATGCTGAAAAATGCAAAATGCTGAAATTATAACAATACAAAGCAAAGGATTGAAAATTGGCAAACTTACACTTTTATTTGTTTCAGGTAGAGTAGGTCTAACAGTAGTATTCCAGTAAGAAATACTACAGAAATTGAATACAGTAATCAAATGTAAAATAACAATTCATAGCCTGCACTGTATAAAGGATAGATTATAGATTCATCCTTATTTAAGATACAGAAGTTATTCATTCAAGAGCACTTATAATGGCAATTTTTTTTTTTTTTTTTTTTTTTTTACTGCAGCATGTATATTAGGCTGCTGTCACTTTAAGACCTAATGACACAGCCGATTTTCTCTCAACCATTTATGTTAATTTAAACTTAACTTATTTAAGACTGTGCTTACTCGAAACAGACAGTTTGACATTTTTTTGTGTAGCCTATTTGTCTGTTCAAGCATGAAAAGACAAAAAAGAGAACTCAATTCGGTACTGGCATGCTGTCTGAGAAGCGGCTTTCTGTGTGCGTACAGAAAACGTCAGACAGTGCACCAGTATCAAAGTGAGTTCTCTTTCGCAATATTTTGTGCTTGAATGGTTTAAAATGACTTGAATGTGTAAACTGGCAAGACACATGCAAATGATTCATGAGAATGCATCGCTGGCCCAATCAGGCCAGTGACAATTCTGTCAACTGTCTTGAGTGCGTTTCACTCTTTTTGTCGAGCCCTGATAAAGTGTGTAAAGCTTAACCAATCAGCTGTCCTGAAGTTATCCTGATTTTCATTTCTGGTTGACCCATAAACAGAGAGAGAAAGACAGACAATAAGGGGGCAGAAAAAGATTTATGTGTGAGTATATTTATGGATCAATAAGGCTAGATATGCCATAAATCCCTGTGTAGGCAAAAATAGCCCATAACAATCACAGGACTGACACCCTCGCCCGGACATGCCCTTACAATAAAGCTATTACACTCAAAACAACCTGCAAAAAGAAGATTCAGACAGATTCACAGGCTTATATAGCATTCCCTCTAAACTGGACTTGGATATTAAATTTAAAGGGGTGATGTGTAATTTTATATTTATATATAGTTTTATAGTTTTATATATATTTTTTAGATTGTGATTTCAATTGGACTGTCTCTGACTGAATTCAATAAAAGTTACTCCCTTCTTTTCATTCTGTTGTTTCTCTGCCCACCTGCTGTATATCCTTTTTCTATCTCTCACACTGACTCTCTCTTGCTGAGTTTTAAGAGTGCTGACATCTTACTCTAAGAACAACTATTAATACTGACAGTTACCACTATAATGAGATATAGAGCATGAGAGGGAAAGAAAGAAAGCAGAATGCATGGACAGATGTTCTTTTGTAGAAAAAAACTGGAGAGGTTGAGCTATCTCTTGAAACTGAATGTTAAATTTGTCCTCATTAAAGGTCACAGACTGGGAAGAGCCTGTTCAGAGAAGTTCCACTAACCACAATGTAACTTGTATACTTACTTCACTACTCCTTTAAATGATTCCAAAATTGACCCTTTCTACTCTTTGTTATTGGATATTCCAACTAGGATAAAGATTCTATAGGAAGGATCTCAATCCAGTCCTTATGATTTATTAGTAAGTACGCAGCATAGGAATTTAACCATTTTTTAGGGCTGTTCCATCATCAAAATCATTCCAGTGCATTGAAACATTTGCTCAAGAGAAATTCTCAGAATTCATGGTGCGAACCAGTGAGAATCAGCTACTCTGTTCACTTACAGGGAATGTCTTCTTTGGTTTCTCAAGTCATCAGAATTTGAGGACGAGAGCATATTTCATAATGGAACTTGAAAGGTCCATCAACAGAATTGAAAGGTCCATTAGCTACCAGTAAGAGTGCAGTAATATCATTTTTGCTTAACACTTTTTACGATATTTAATTTTTCACAGAAAAAAAATGCCTAGATATTCCGTGCTTCCTAGACCACCATCATAGTGTAGAGATATGTGGTCAATAGCTTCAATGTGCATCCTCGCTATTACGGTATATTGCAGGTAATTGAATCTTTTATGTCCATATGTTTAGTGGATCAAGGCCTTTGCTGGTACCAGGTGTTCTTAATATACTGATTTACATCATAGGGCACCAACTGCCTTTTACTTATTGGCTAAGGAAAACATTAGTTTGATCCTCTGGCCATTCTGAAAGCTTCTCCACCTGCCCAAGGGACAATCCTCTCTGTGTATTCTCCCATGAACACTTACACACACCATGGGAAAAGCTGTTGTGGTTAGACTGTATCTCGCTGTTTTATTTCTCCAGCTCCTCTCTAGCGACCACATTCCACTCTCTGCAGCCTTTACATATGTGCATTTGACAGACATGTTTATCCAAAGAGACTTACAATGCTCTCAATGAAATCAGTTCATGTTTTCATTGGGAATCAAACAGGGGTGCATCGTTAGCCAACTATCGTCTCAACTTCTGTCGTTATCAGAATTGTTTAATGAGACATCATTTCTCGAAAGTTCCGTAGTTTGAACCGCATTGGTTTAACAAAACACAGTAGGACTGATGTTAATCTAACCACAGGTCGAAAGCTGTAGTTTCAACCTCACAAGCCTATAATGCTGTTTGCGAATTTTCACTGGAACTATGGTTTTGGAAATCATTTAAGGCGCTATCATACACTCGGCACATCGCCCATGGCCGTGCTGGTCTGAAAACGAGGTGTGTTCTGGTGCATTGTTGGCGTGTTGCTATTTTAAGGCAACTGAAAACGACTGCGCTAATGACCAACAAAAACCTGGTCTAAAGTCAATGTCATTGTCAGTATTTTTAATTTTTATTTATTTATTTTTTTTGTTATTTAAAGGTCACGTTAGTTTGGTATTTTTAAATATTAAAGGTGCTCTAAGTGATCCTGGGTGGAGTAACTTCCTGTTGACGTTTGAAGTGTTGTCAAACAAAACAGAGGCTAGCTAGACCCTCCCTCCTCCTCCTCCTCCCCCTCCCCTCCGTGCTTCCTGAAACAGTCATGAACGCGCATTTAAAATCATTCTTGTCGGCAGTGTTGCCAGATCTCGTGAGACAAATAAGCAACCAGGCCTGTGAAAACAAGCCCAAAACAGGCGACTTTTTCTACGGAGCCACCCTAGGTTCCGGGAAGAGAAAAATAAATAAACTGTGTGCACGGTTTTACAATCCGTGGGGACGGATTTTAAACTGTGGGTACAGATTGTCAATTTACATTCATGTGGACAGATTGGTAAACTGTGCACAGTTTTACAAAACTGCACACACGGTACAGTTTATTTATGTTTCTCCCCCCGAGCTTCAGGACAGTGACCACAAGAGGAAGTTATACCACCTTTTAACACTATTTAACATTTTGAATTGTCCCCCACAACGGGTTTAATCCATTCTTTTACTCCTTTCTCTTTCTCCCAGTCTTTGTTTTATTTCTTCCCGTATTTCGCCCACTTTGTCGCAGGCATTTGTTTTCCTAACTAGACTTTGTCCCAGGCATTAATTTTCTTAACTAGAAAAAAAACAGATTGCCCTGCTCTGCCTCTGATTGGCTAGTTCTCGTTGCCATCTGGGTCAGAGCCAATTAGAAGCAGGATGTGGGTGGGAAAAAAACTCTGCTGTCTCCTGTGTGTATGGGGAAAGGGGAGGGACAGAGAGAACAGGCTAGACAAACTCATACGTTTAAATAACATATAGAAAATATGGAGCTGGGATCAAGCCCAAATAAGCAACTACACTTTAGAAACAAGCCCAAAAAAACGCGACCCGCGACTACCAATATTTGTAAGCGACTTTACAGAAAAACAAAGTCAAAAGTTGCTTATAATAAGCAGACTTGGCAACACTGCTTGTCGGTTATTGGCTGGAGCATGTTTTATTATGTTTTGTGGTCCAGACTGCACCAATTTGTTTTTATTGCCATTTTCAGAGCGTTTTTTTTACAGTGTGTTCAGGGGACAGGCAGTTAGCGGATAGTGAGGAGATGTTTGCTGTATGTGACAAAAAATGTTTTGGCCTAAAAACACATGACATCACTTAGAGCACCTTTAAAAATAAAAGGTCGTTCTGCTTGCAAATTCTGCCATGTAAATAGTGAATCCACCATGGTGCAAGCGCAACAGGCTTTTAAAGGGAATAGGAGATGTGACTCTGATTGGTTTATTGCACGTTATGCCCAAAACACACCCATGACTAATTAAGAGACTAGGTACAACCCTTTTGGACCATGCACCTGGCTCACCGACCATATTTTCCAATCCTTAAACAAGCAAATGAGGACACACCCTAAGTGCGCTTCAGACCATGTACTTAGATCTTAGATCTGTAACTATGGTGCCCTAAACATGCTTTCGGGAAATGCACCCCTGGTCAGGACAAACCAGCATCATTACGTGCTGGCTACATGCATTGCTGTTTTTCGGCCAGAAAACCAATATCAGGTCGAACCAGCCAATGCGCATGTAAAGGGTGAACGGAAGTTTTACAACACCAATCACTTTATGTCTATTTCTATGATGGGACTTCCCCTTAACACAACCACCATATCAGGTGTCCAATTTCCCCTCTTCATTGTAACACAAGTGGCCCATCTCTGCTATATACCGTCTCTGCTCAACGGGAAAACAATCACTTCCATTTTTTGACAAATTCATATGCAGCCTAAACCCTACAAAACTTGTACTTCATTTGAAGAAATTCAAATACCACAATCAAAGCAGTGTAGTACAATGCAACAAGCTATCATTCTGCATGATTTAAATTGGTTTTGTATGGAATGAAACAGAGTCATACAGTTAACAAGAAGGAACTAAAAAGATCAATCATACAATTACACTTACAACAAGTAACTTCTCACTTGTCACCAAGCAGATGGCTAAATTGCAGCACTTACACATGAACTCATCTGTATCACACTCACTCAAGAGTCTTCAACAAAAGAACTGCTCTTTTATTAAGTTCGGTTACACATAGCAGGGTTAGAGAAGAGTGATGTCAAGATGCTGGCACCTTATTCTTTATTCTTGACTATAAATACGAAAGAAAAAGAAAAGAAGACCTTGAGGCATTGTAGAAGTGTTTAACTTTCCTCTGCAAAGTGAAGCAGTCTTTTTTCACATTCCATTCTTGTCATAGTTTATAATTTGAGAGGTCATGTTGGTAAAAAAAAAATAAATAAATAAATAATAATAATAATAATAAAATGTATCTCAGTGTTCATCTGCTTTATTTCTGCTTAATTACTTTTCAGAGGTTTTGGACTACTTTTCAAGGAATAATGCACTTATTTACTCACCCTCATATTGTTCCTATCCAGTATGATTTACTTTCTTCTGTGAACCATGAAAGGATGAAAACTGAAGAACAGGATGTTTATCCCATTCAATTACAATTAATGCTGGCGAGAGCTTTCAAACCTCAAAAAGAACACTAAATCTAGATAAAAGTATGATAGAAGTAGTCCACAGTATTTTACAGTAATTCACTGGCAGTGTCTCGTGGAGCTAGATCAAACAGATCATTGAAAAGGTATCTACCTTATTCCTGACTAGCCTAATGTGTTTTGAATTATGGGTTGCACTTCCGGTTTGGGGAACATTGTGAGAATAACATAATGCTTGGTATTTTAACATTACATGTTATAACAAGAATATCTATGGCAAGAGCTCTTTTCAGTCGCTGCTTTCTATCTCGAGATTTTTTTTTTTTTTATCCCTCTGCATTCTGCTGTAATAGTATGAAAAAGGACAACATATACTGCACATTTGTGGTTTGTTCACCCGATATAATTTACAATATATCCCATTAATAATTCACTGGAATGCACGAAGAATCTCTTGTTTTTCTCCTCAAAGCCTCACATCTCTTTCCAGGTTTTTTTTCACAGGTAAATACAATTTACTCTCTCTAAAAAAGATGGAAATCACTTTGAAATAGTATCACGCAATGCTGAAGTTCATGAAAATTTTTAAGGCAACGTATATTACACAATATATATATATATATATATATATATATATATATATATATATATATATATATATATATATATATATATATATATATATATATATATATATATATATATATATATATATATATATATATATATATATATATATATATATATATATATATATTTTACCCGTCCGTTATTGCTGTGGAAAGAATTGTGCTGTTGAAAGTACCTTGTTGATGCTTTTACACTTTTAAATGTACTTTTAATGTTCATTGATTGAAGGGTGAGTAGAATAATGTCATCTCATTGTACTGAGTTTTTAATTAATTAATTTATTTTCTTATATTATTGCATTCACAGAGAGAGTCTTTCACTGACTGTTTACAGCTTAACGGAAGTTACACCCACAATTCGCACAAAGCACCATGGGACGTAGGAATAAGGTGGATAAGAAAGAAAGATTAGTGCAAGAACTAGTGATTGACCATACAGATTTTTTTGACGGCCGATGCTGATATCTTAGAGAGCAGGGTGGTTGATGGCCGATACAGTATGTGATATGATGTGTTATTTATTTAATAAATAACACATGCATAAGAATTGTTGAAATGAAATGTGTAATTATTTTACATATTTACTAAATTAAAAATAATTAATTGGAAAATATATAGAAAAAATATATATCAAAAAAAAAAAATAGAACATTCTTAAATCTGTAATCTTATATTCCTTTTCACAAATAAACAAATAGTTAAAAACATGAACACTTTATATTTTTAAGGTTTTAAGCGTTAATCTCCAGACCCATAAATGGAAGTGTGTGGAAAAGAGAGCCTAGCACATACTATAAAATATGTTTCTTTACATGCTGCTGAGGAAATAACATCACATGGATTTGGTTGAATACAAGAGTGAATAAATTATGAATTTCAGAATTATCAGAAAAAGAAAAAGGCAACAAAAGAAACACTTTGCCTCCAAAGCCACACAGTTCTGTGAGCATGCTCCTGCATCTTCTTGCTCTGTTGGTTTTTAATATTGTCTCTCTTGAATTTAGCTTTTCTTTACTTTTCCTAAAATCTATTCTTTATTTAGAGACGTTCTGAAAGTTTAGTGTTTAGCGCTGTGTGAACTTAGGCTATATAATCTTTCCTTTGTTTAGACTTTTCTCTCCTTCTTTATCCATTTAGAGTTTTGAATGTATTTTTTGTATGATCAAATACTATCCCTGTTCAATATGCAACATTAACTGCAAGTAAACTGTCTGTAAGCTGATAGCCCAGAAAAGGTGGTAAATACCTTTGTGTGGCTATCAAATCATTGCTCTGTTTGAGCATCCTAATCAAAGGTGTGTTTCAAAGCAAATGCTTGTTCAAACCAAGAATGATAACTGTAAAGATAACAATAATGATAAATTTATTAGCATCCACAACTACAGACGAAAACCTTTCTCTCATGTCATCTGTTGCTTTAAATGCTTAAACTCTTTAATGCTGTGGATTCTGACTGGCTGTCAATGTTTTTATTGTTAAATAAAAAAAAATAAATCACTCTGAAAGTGATTCCAACAATATTGTTTATCTGTGTCATTATTGATATAGTTGTGCTGTGAACGTCTCTATTCTCATAATATTTAATAAAGCCTTATAGTTATCATTATAGTTTTCATCCTTTAAATTACATAAATTATCATTTTGTGGGGGAACTATTCCATTATCAATTAAGGCGCGATGAGTATTCATAATTGCAGATGATATTTTGGAAAATGGCAATCACTTTGTTTTTGACTCCAATAACCACCGAAGCAACAGAACTACTAATAAAATCTTAGAAAACAAAAGGGAAAAGAAGACAGAAAAAGACTGTCCATCACTGCTGTCCCACAACAAGAAGACCGAGGAGCTTGCAGACAAATCACAGTATGTCAGACAACACAAACCTGTCAAATTACAACATAACAACATAAAACGTTCAACCAACAGAGAGAGACAGAAAGAAAGATGGAAAAACAATGGCAAACAAGAGCTGGGATCCCGTGTGTGTTTGACCTTGACAGAAGTAAGCTTGTCTGATGAGATTTCATACTCCTCAGCAGTAGAAGAGAGGATCGTCTTCCATGGCTTAACACTCTATCGTTTCACCGCTCTCGCTCATCAGGGTCTTATTGATTTTCTTTCTTTTTAATCAGTCGTTTTTATCAGATGGAATCGTGCTGTACATCAAATATGAAATATTCATGGCAGCGGGTGCCTGTCAGTAAATAAATGCTTGAATAATAACCACTTACAAACCAAACTCTCACATACACACACACTTTTGGCACAATACGGAACCAGAAACACCACTTATAAACCACATCTGTCCTCTCACTCACAGTGTACTTTCTAAGATCTTTATTTTGCTCATAGCAATATGGCTCAAAATTAAAAATTGCACAAATGCTGTGCCCAATTTTTGGCAGCAGGATTGCAAAATTAACTTAAAATTATGTAGCTTTTCAGTACACTGGGATGCTCGAAATATTTAATTGGTTTGTAATAGTGTTAATAGTACAAACTTAAATTAAACTAATTGTTTTAGTTAAATAAACTATGAGTATTTAGCACTTTCTTTTTCTTTTGAGTTCACAGCACTGAGATATTTCAAGTAAACTGAACTGTTTCATTGTTTTGAGTTGTATGAATTCATTTCTTTTAATTTAGACTAACTTAATTATGCAAAATTCACTTTGCATGGTGTTTGGCTATGTATGTGTTGGCAGTGTGTGTACACAATCACCCTACAGTGATAAAAATCCAGCCACTCCTTTTTTTTTTTAAATCCCCATAAATCATAAGTAGTGTCTCAGAACAAGCCATTTCCAGATACCAGGCAATGTGACGTCACAAAAGCCACAGGCCCCGCCCACGAATGTTGACAGACACTGCCGTTTTAACATAGAACCGCCCTGAGCGAGTTCACAGCTAGTTTACACAGTCCGCCATTACTGCACTGATGCGAATATCTCCCAAGTGTTTTTGGTGTTCTGTAGCTGGATGGATTAATCCACATATCTCTCTCCATTTACTCCAGAAATCTGAGCCGAGGTGGATTCATTTTGTTTTTGAAGAAAATGCTCCCTCAACTCTACTGAAATTTGTTTATGTCGAATCATTTCACACCAGACTGATTTGTGAACGAATGTCAATACAATGGGACAATACAAAACAGAAGTTGTGCTAAAATATTTTTACTCAAGGATAGATCTGTACAGTCTTACAGTCTCCAGAGTGATACTGGATATGGCAGTAATGAAGGTGAGAGCACTTTATTACAGTTCATCGGAGTTGATTTACGGATATAAAGTTTACCAGTTTATTAAGCACCACCCGAAAAGCCATAAGGTCTTTATATATTTGTTTACTGTTAGTTGTAATGAGTGTTTCTGTGTAATTCGCTGTGTATGTTGATGGTAATGCAAGGGAGAGAGAGAGTTTATGGATAATATTTTAATGCAATCTTGCACTGTGTTTTATTAAGCTCTTACTGTGATTTTCTAGAGTGAAAACAGAAGCTTCATCTTTTGTGTGAAGTACAATAAACATCATAAAACTCATCTGTAAAGTTTTGGCCATCATTTGGATGGGGTCCGGTATACAGGCTTGTACTAATATAGTGGAAGAAGACAAAATAAGTTAGAACAGGTATAGTTTAGTTCAATTACAGTTATATCTTCATGCAGCATGTATTCACAGTTTCTGACATTATAGTGCGTCCTGACACCGGAGAATCAGCTCTTGAAGCTCCGCCCTCTTAGGCCGAGCGCAGCAGCTCATTTGCATTTCATCACACTGAAACGGCTGTGCTCAAATATTTAAAGTTAAGAACAATAAAAATGTGTGAGTACAAAATAAAATTTACATGCAATTAACATGCATAAGGACTACAAACTCAAAATTTGATAGTTCTGCTTACTTAAAATTGGGAACATCATAACTAAAAAAAAAAAATGTAACTAATTATCTCAATTTTTTTGAGTTAGCCCAACTTATTTGTGTTTACAGTGTAGTGAAGCCACTTTATTGATAAAGTAGAGTTTTGATGCTCAGAAACACCACTATGTTTTTTTGTTGTTGTTTTTTTTTACCAACATTTCAGCAGTTAAGTGTGTCCCATATTTTTATTGGCTCTTTAGAATCAGAACTAGTGATGTTTGATTCATGATTGAGTCACATCTCATTGAAAAGGTCATACGATTTGGAAAAATAGTCTAAATCTGTTCACAATTCAGTTTGAATCATTCAGACACTTACTTACTGAATCATTGGGACAGGTCATAAACAACACTGGATGAAGTGGATATCCACAATCCACTGAAACCAAACCTGTGCAATGAAAAATGTTTTGTGTATACTACTCTGCAGATTGATACATTAGAGATATGAAAATAAGTGCAAAAAAGTATCGCAGCAGTACCAGTATGTTTTTAGTACATGTGTCCAAAGAATATTGTAGTGAATGGTAAATTAGTAAATTTTTCTTTAGAGTTCTTATCTTTGCTAGCTGTATTTTATGAGAAGTTTGCCGTGCACTGACTATGCCCCGCAAAAGCACTTCAGGATACCAGAATGGCTACTTAGTGTGTTAAGATGAATATCCATCTATAAATATTGACAGTGCTGCATTCACAAGTTCAACCCAAGCATCAACCTGTCTCCCTTGGACAGGTCCGCTTCCCTAGTGATTTCTGTGCAGATTAATTATCATACTAATCAATTATTCATGATCTGCCAGTGGACAGGCGGAGCTAAAAACTTACTATTTGACATGGCAGTGAACATGGCAGTCCTCATTAGAAATTTACAATGCAAAGGATGTGTAATATTTATAAAGGGCAATAGAGACACACAAAAGTAAGAGGCTTTAACATCAACATCTCTCTCTATGTCTTTCTTTCAAATACTTTTTAGTCTTGTTTGTGTCTGAAACCAAAGGCAACTGTCCAGTCAAACAAGGACGTAATAGGCAACATTTGTGTACGAAAACCTCCAAAGGAAAGCCTTCAAAGGCACCATAATGTCACATCTAATAACACAGAACAAATTCCAGTGAGCTTTAGGGTATGTTTTCAGGACAACAATGTACTAAAAACGGAAAAGTTTTTCCTTTGTGTTTTTCACGTCCACCTGGATACTTGAAAACAACTAAAAACGCTGTATTATTTATGCCAGGCCAGTAGTTGGCGATGTCACTTTGTAAAGAGACACTACTGAACATGTTATACACATGCTCGTGCGGTCACCATTTTCACAAATTCACATTTTTGTATACAGAGCAAATTTCACATTTTCATACAAATCACATATACAAATTTGTATGAAATTGCACACTCATTAAAAATAACAACATTTTCTTGTTGGCAGAAAAAAATTTCATTTTCGGGCTCTTCATATATAATAAATACTGTATGTAAGAGACACAACACGCACTTTAAAGTGCCTTGTTAATGTGCATTTGTGTGTGGGTGTTTTTCTTTATGCTAGGCAGGCTAATTACATTCAGTGATCAGTATGAAGAGGGGTTGTCATGGCAATTACATCATCGTTGTGTTGATATGACCGAAAACACTTGTATCAGTAAAGTTTGTCTTTCCCATTTGTTGTCTTTCACAATCATCTTTCTCTCTCACTCACTCACTTTCTATATTTTTCAACCTGCCTCTCACATATTGTCTGTACTTTTCGTTCATCTGTTCATTGTGTATAATAATATTAGTTTATCACTTAATCAGCAGTTCCAGTCATGTCAGTGACATTCACAAACACTCCAAAAACAATTTCCATGAGAGAGTACAAAAAAAGTGATGGTGTAATAGTTATACCATAGTACTTTGATATATACCATAATATGAATGATTAGCATATTCATTTACAGTACACTGGAATTAGGCACTTCTCATGATTAAAAAATAGGACCTGAAGCCCCTCCCTCCCCCAGCAAATGTTTGGTCAAATGCTTATCCTTTAGAAAATGTTGATCAGTTTCAGAAAGTTTTATTTTCTATTCATTTTTGCAGTTGTTTCAATGATACCCGAATGGGATATTTTAATAGAACATTAATGGAATTCAAATCAATTAATCAATCAATCAATCAATTAATAAATAATAGAAGTTTGCCTATTGGGACCACATTTTTGATTTTAGACAAACCCAAAGATTGGGTTGTTTTCACCCAGCCATTTTTTTTCAACCAATTTTGGATTTATTTTTTTAGCTAGCAATATAGTAATATAGTAAAAGGTATGTTTTTGCTCACCCCCAAATAGAGGCAAATTTGTGGGGTATTTTAAGCTGAAACTTGACCAGACCAGAGACTTATATTACATATTGTGAAAGAGGGCATAATAGGTGCCCTTTAACCCAACCTGTTGGGTTTGTCCGTATTTAACCCAACTTGTGTTGTTTTTAACCCAGCATTTTTTAGAGTGTAGTGTTAATATAACAAGCTAATGATGATCTTCTATGACTTTAATTGTTTGCTTAAACTAAGACATTTTGACAGTTTGACATGAGGACATTGACACACACAGCCATTTTTCACTGAATTTTGAATAGTATATTTTGGTCATAGCAGCCATTCTTGCTGCTGGATGCCCGAATATTATTAGAGGGTTGACCAACTGGGTTTGGAAAATCTGATCACATATGACATGCATTGCTTATAAAAGATATCATTTTGTTATGACAAGAAAAACAGTTTAGGAGGGGATAGTGTTTGTAAATTGCATTTCCAAACTGCAGCAGTGCATAATACAGTACAGTATATCATATTATGAACAACATGAGCAATACAAACAAGTTTATCAGTGCATGAATCAATCTCACTCTAAATACCGACGATTTCTGATACGGTTTTCTAAAGGTTATTTTTTTTTTAACCCTCAAATGCATACCTCGGGTCTTTTGTGACCCTCCTCCTTGTTAATTTTTTAAAGTTGGACATCAACCTTCTTGGTATTCCTCAATCAATTCATCATAAAGAATATAACAAGAAAAAAATCATAAAATTATAAAAGAATGCCTATTTTTGTATTCATTTAAAAAAAAAAAAATTGTATAGGGTCGCAAACGACCCAAGGTGTGTATGAGTGTACATATATTTTTCTGCACAACAATAATTGAATCGTAGATGACGGAATAAGTGCGATTCACCTTTATTCCACAAGGTGGCAGTGTCTGATACACAATGCTGAAGTGACGACTCATTCAGACAGAAAACGAAATAATAATAACAACATGAAAGGGCTCAGTGATTTACTGCAGAGTAAGTACTGAATGCAATCAAATGTGACTGTAACTGTTACTGGATTGATCTGGTGAAGCTGTTAGTGATAGAAATATTGATTTTGAAGATGCTGAAAATGAAATAGTTTTGAGAATATGTTTGAGATCGCGAATGGGCTCATATTCGTGACCAGAAACATAAAACTAGCCCATTATTTGCTGAATTTACTGGGAAATGAGCTCTGACGAGGACAGTGATGATGGCATAAAACATCTGCCCAGAATGAGCCCTTTCAAACTCCAAAAGGTAACAAAATACGATTTATTTTATTCTTCTGTAATTGTTACTCTAATATCAGAGGAGTTTTATATTATCGCGACAGGTAGAGATCCTTCCATGTTAGATAAAGTTCCGGGTCGATAAAGACCCGAATATGTAAAAATGATTGGCGAAACAGTCATGCATTTAAGGGTTAAAAATGCTTCCCTGCAAAAAATTTAGAAGAGTGAAAACACTCAAAGTAACATGAACCTCTCCGTCTTCCCTACACTGAACTACAGCATCTCACTGGAGACGGATCATGTGCGGCT
This sequence comes from Chanodichthys erythropterus, assembly GCF_024489055.1. Classification (NCBI taxonomy): domain Eukaryota; kingdom Metazoa; phylum Chordata; class Actinopteri; order Cypriniformes; family Xenocyprididae; genus Chanodichthys; species Chanodichthys erythropterus. The sequence goes on along the minus strand of NC_090224.1, from coordinate 24,197,169 downwards.
GCAGAATGATCAGTCACATGCTATTTACAACAAGAATCTAGAACTGAGACCCCTGCGCAAGTCACATTTTTAAAAAAAACTGTTTTTTGTTTAACACAGCATCTTAAAGAGGACCTATTTTCTTTCAACCCCCCTTTTTTTAACATTTTCAAAAATCTTTAGTGTGTAATGTTGCTGTGTTAAGTTAAGGGCCTGTCAGCCTGAGCTATCTATAGTTTCATGACAGAACTATGTATTTAAATAAATCCCTGCCAAGGCATTCACAGAAAAAAAGGGGCGAAGCCTGGTTCAGTTGCGTTAGTAGTGTGTTAAAAATTCAGGGTTATGGTAAGGGGTGTGACATTTCCGAAAACACCCTCAAAATGGTTGACCAATCACAAAACCTTGGTCCAGTCAACCAATCAGAGCATACAGAGCTTTTTGGAAGGAGGGGCTTCATAGAGACAGGAACTAAACTGAGGGTTACTGACTGACTGGGAAGAGAGGTCCTGCAAATATGTAAAATATATGAAAAAAATGTTTTTGAACATTCAAGAATGAGAATCTATTCTAGTAGACCTAGGGTGACCACTTGGCTTTTGATCTGTTGCAGACCAATAGATGTGATTTTGCGGGACACGTTACTACTATTATGCTATGTGAATATTGATTTACATTCGTTGGCAAACTTGGCCGATAATTTTTTTTCTGCCGGTGGGTGCCCAGTGCCCACACTTTAATGTTGTGCTTCAGGCAACATTACATCCTGGAGAGAAGACAATTCTAGATTCACGAGTGCACATGCAGGAGGACAAATTTTGAGCACGCTCACGTAATATCTGAGCGAGAGATTCTTGCTCGCGCATTTGATGCGCTCTCGCGTTACAATAATGCACTCTCGACATTTGTCAGTATAATAACGCAATAGAAACCGCCTTAAATTAATATTAGCGTCAGAAGAAAGTCATGTCTGAAAGTTGCAATACATTTTTTTTATTGGTTAAAATGAATGGAGAATATCTCACGTTTTTCCGTAGGTGTTCGACCACTTCCATGGGTCGCACTCGAGCGTCCACGGGATCGGCGCATGTTCGTTGGAAATATTTGCCATCAGGATGATTACATGCTTTAATTTGGGCATCTTTGAGCAGCTCTTGTGATTCTTATCCAGTATGTGAGATGAAATCCTTGCTGGTGTAGTTGTGTTTACCGACTTGGCTATTCCTTTGCGCTCTCTCTATGATTGCGTTCAGGCGCACCGTTGACATGGAGGACAGGGGGGTCAGGACCCCCGCAGTTTTAAAAAGACAGAAATTGACCCCCGCACTTTTGATAAGGGCTGCTTAAGTCAGTATCAAACTAAAACAGTATCAAAAAAGCTACAAACTAGCTTAGGATATTTTCTTTCAAATGAGACTATTTTCACATTTCTGTGAGCTTTCGTTCATAAATAATCAACTGTTTTGTCGCAGATGTGGAGGACAGGAAATGCGCTCTCAAAGAAACACGCAATCTCCAAACCATTGGTCAAAGTGTGCTAACGTTTTCTGAGGACATGTCGATGGTACATAAATCATGCCCGAAATGTAGTGTTCGTGAGGACATGTCAATCAAGCCAACTGTCCATTCAGAAACCTGAAATTTGACACAGGCTGATCTCTCACATTCATTTCCGTTCGACGCGTAAGCTGGCTTGACTGAAGTATTCACGAGTTTTCGTGAGGATTTATAGTTTATGGACTGTTTTGATTTTGATAATCACATCTAGAAACAGATGGATGGCATCGATAAAAGAGATCTTTGAAAGCGAAAGGAGAGGACTGCGCATTTGGTATGTATAAACTGTATTACTGCATTTACAATGCTTATACTAATTTTTGATAGAATTATTAATATTTTAAAATGTGAAAGCACAGCAACCAATATGATAAACTATTATTTGACCAAAAAAAAAAAAAAAAAAAGGTCAAAACTATACGTTTGGGATATGGCAAGGCTGCACAGCTGTCTATAAGTATGCAAACTTGAATAGAATTGCCATTTCAGTATCTACATTTTGATATTGTGAAATGGGTATTATTACAGTGCAAAAACTGTGTGTATAAACAATCATTTCTTTGTTTCAGTTTCTGTTGAAGATTAGTGAGCAGCAGCTGGCATCACATCTCCAGGAGGCAGACGGGTGATGCTGAGGTGATGCTCAACACAGGTGACAACAATGATGCTCATATAAGGAATTATACAGATCTGGAGGATGTTCGAGATTGTAATAGAGTCTTGTGTCTCCTGAAAGAATAAAACTGATCAAAATCATAAAACGTCTCTTTTTGTTTGTTTGTTTATTATAGCACAGATGAAATATACTAGAATATATATCACTTTTTATCAGTGTTTATGTATTTTCAAAGGGTTTTCTGTAAAATAACACTGCGATATTGGATTTACACTCTATATATATATATATATATATATATATATATATATATATATATATATATATATATATATATATATATATATATATATACGTAACTTCAAAGGGCTTCCTGCAATGACACCAAGATTTTGTATTTAGAGCACTATATGTGGGTATGGGATGCTTTTCAATTTGAGTACGCCAAATACAGGTGGAAATCCCCAAAATGGTCCCAGTGCTTAGGAGGTTAATGATCAGGCAAGTTTAACCCTCAGGGGTCTGAGGATTTTTGGGGCCCTGGAAAAGTTTTGACATGCCCTGACATTTGTGCTTTTTTTCAGTTATATGATGGCGGTCCGATGGTTAGCCTGAAGTGGTTGTACGATGTCTGGAAATCTGATCTTACTATCTGGGCTTTTGCTTACAATTTGGTCCCCCCCCCACATTGAAAATGTCTCCTGTGCCCCTGATTGCATTGGTTGGTTATTTTAATAGCTAGAACATGATGGCTTAAATAGATTTCTAAATGCCAGTCACAGTTTTTATGTTTCTTACAGTGGTATTGTAATTTCAGGGATGAAAAAATGATAATAATACAGACATAACAGAAATGCGGGGCACTACTTCTTGCGGGACGCAGGACAAAGCTCCCAATTGCGGGACGGGTGGTCACCCTAAGTAGACCCCAAAATCAAAATCAAGACTTTGTAAAAGGGCACAATATGGCTTCTTTAAAAATGCACTGATTGTGGCATAAAAAATCATTGCATTGGTGAAAGATGTCCATTTTATGCAGGTTTATATAGAAAACCATTAAAAGCAAATTGATTGTTACTCATCTGCCAGCATGTTCTGAATATAGCTGAAGTGGGCATGACAGCAATTCGATGAGTCTGATCTGCTCGTTCTTCATTGCCTGGCTTTAATTCAGCAGCAAACAGAGAGAGAAAGACTGACATAAAACAAAACGGGTCAAAAAAGTTTCTCATGAGTTTTTGTTTTCAGACCAAATGCTCATTTCCTTGGTGACAAAGTGAGCACTGTGAAAATATTACACATCTCCACCTTCCCTCCCATCTATTCTCACTCTCTGTCTATGTGCTTTAAACATTATCCATATGGTTTTAATGACCACAGTTCTTTCCATTGTTTCTGAATGTCAGCTTGTATTGATCAAGTGGACCGAAGCCAGAATATTACTCATCACAAAAAAATACTGCCTTGTTATCTTTGAAACATGGGAAAAAAAGCAGGGCGAAAAGAAGAAGGGGAAAAACAGAAAGAGAGTGAGGAAAATATAAAAAAAAAAAAAGTCTCAAATCACTGACCACAGACCAGATGGCCAAAATTAAACCTCTCAGAGTTACAGACAGTTAATTTCACTCATCATAATCTGAGGGTATAGGTTTACACGACAACAGTGTACTAAAAATGGCAGTTTCTGTGAACAGATGACAACGTTGTCAAAAGGCCAGGCCAGCAGTTGGCGATGTCACTTTGTAAAGAAACACTACACGCCTATAGACTAAACACGTAATACACACGCACATGATGTCACCGTTTTCACAAATTCACATTTTTGTAGTTTACATGGAGACAATAACAATATAGTTGTCAAAAACTTGCACTTTTAAACCCGTTTTCAAAAGTTTGCACTTTCAGGCCCCTAAAACACAGTTGTTGCATAAATGAATGGCCAGAACACATCAAAAGTTTTTTTGTTTTAGTTGCAAATGGTGTTGATATAGATGATTTATAGGGTGGCAAGAGATGAGGAAGGCATGAGGAATATCAGCAAAGCAAACATATATTTGTGTATTGTGCATTTATGGCCTTCATTCATGTCCAGTGAGAAAATGTTATCAAGTAAATAAAAATAAATAATCTATAGTATCTATATCTAGGGTACCAAAACATTGTTTATTAAACCCATCAACAGATTCAGTTTATCTTTTCTACTAAGAGAGAAGTTATTTTATTAATAATCATATGTACTTGGATGATATATAAATCAAAACAATGTGTGATCTATTAAAATCACCATCTATTAAAATCATCAGCAGTTTTAGTAGTAGGTCAATCATTTTTTTCCCAGTGAGAACAAGTTTATATTAATATCTGAATGTATCATGAAATATGAATCACAAATTAAATTGCAAGAAGTTTAAAAATATATAATTAAAATCAGTGGTTGGCAAAGTACACAAATCGTAAAAGTACTTGATTTTTAATGGACTATTAAAGTATTAAAAGTAAAAAGTACTGAATGATGAACTTAGTTCATTAATTGTTCCATCCAGCTCTAGTCAGACTAGATATTAGTCAGATTAGTGCAAACATTAAATATGTATTGATTTTCAAATAAGCAACGGTTGCATTTGTTTCAGTGTAATTATACATACACTCTAAAAAATGCTGGGTTAAATATGGACGAACCCAGCCATTTTTTTTCAACCAAATTTGGATTTATTTTTTTAGCCAGCAATATATTAATATGGTAAAAGGCATTTTTTTTTTTGCCCACCCCCAAATAGGGGCACATTTGTGGGGTATTTAAGCTGAAACTTGACCAGACCAGAGACTTATATTACATCTTGTGAAAGAGGGCATAATAGGTGCTTTTTAACCCAACCTGATTGATTGATGCTTACAGTTACAGTTCAGTGCATTATATAAAAAAAAAAAAAAAAAAAAAAAAAAAAAAAACAGATATTTCAGTAAAAATGATTTAGAAATGCTAAAACATAAATACTCTAATAAAATTATTTAAAATAGTGTATTAAAAAGGATTGGATATAGGTTAAGGGTTCGCTGCATGTAATTATGGATAATTAATTGTTATTTCTGGAGTAAGTACATGTAACATGTAACAAGGACACTGCAAAATAAAATGTTACTTTACTTTTTATTTTATTATTAAAACATTAAACTCTAGTGTAAAAACAATAAACTTCAATATACAGTACTAAAATATCAATTTAAGTTAGTAATAATCCAAGTGTGCAAAACAAGTTAATATGCCATACAGTATTTTAAAAAGTGAGGAAAAACAAAATTTGTGTAAACGTGGCAAGAAAAAATAAAATATAAAAATACAATCTACAGACATCACATGGGGCAAAATGCATTAACATTTTAAAATGAACTCTATGCAAACATACTAGTTTATGTCATTTGAAACTGCTACAGCAGCAGTAAAGATGGATGTGTAACCCTTCCCGTTTGAACTGCCTGCTCTAAGCGGGACTCGAACCCGGGTCCACCGGCATGAGAGTCAGGCGCTCTAACAAGGAGGCTAAAAACTGTCTCTAGAGCGCCTCTTGAGATCAGGGAAGTGAGGTTTACACACACAGCTTTTATCGGCCTACACCCGTTACACATGGGCATTCATTTGTGTTATTTAACCTGAAATAGTCTACTGTACCTTGTACAAATGGTGACACACAAATGTGGCAGGGGTGTTTCCTCCGAGGAGGCAAGTGAGGCAGTACCTCCTCAAAAAAAAAAAAAAAAAAAAAAGAGAAACTACAAGAGAAAATAATGAGAAAATAATCCATATTACATATAAAACAACACAAATATTACAAATTATGACATTAAAAAGAGCACAAGTCACTTGTATTTCTTAAGGAACACAGCCCAACAGCGCCACCTGCAGGTAAAGTTACAGCAGGAGACATGCCTTCCTTTCCTCTCATAGAAAACCATAGAAAACCATTAGACCCGTGGCGTGCGGTGGGTTTTGTGGGGGGGGTAATTGAGAATGAATGGGGGAAAGTCACGTGAGAGGAGGCAATGTCTTTTTGATTGGTTTGTGTGATAAATCCCGCCTCTTGTTGACGTGCACGTTCCGCGTGTCAGTTTGAATGAACAAATGACGGTGTCAATGTTGAAGACTAATTGAAAACTAAGTAAACAGATCACCCAGTTACATATCACAACTTTATGTCAAAATCAAACTTGAAATGGACTGAAAGCATGATGACTGCGTTTTTTTTTTAGTGCAATTAGCTTGGTGAAATTAAAAATACCTCTTTGTGTCTGTGACAGACGGTGTTTACAGAGCATGACTGATGATCCAAAATAGCCTACGTTGACTATTAAAAGCAGCAGATTTAGTTCACAAATAACTGACAGTCATGACCTAAATATGATTAACATTTACAATACTCAATAATAAAATTCGGCATTAGTAACTTTTCATGCCATGAGTTGCATACACAAGCTCACACAATATCCAGGTTCTTGGCTCATTTTGACCGAATCATTGAATCAGTGAGTTGTTGATTCAAAAAATCAGATCGGTCTGATTCTAAAATTAATCATTCATTGTGATTTGTGAACCAATTCAACAGTTTATTTGGAAAGAATCAGCTCAAATTGCACATTGCAATGGATGGCGATATCTTCAGTTAGAAATACAAAAAAGTTTTTATGAAATGTAGTGGTGTAAAAAATATGATATTAGGCTTTGGAATGCGGTGAAGTAAAAGCTTTGCAAAATACAAAAAAAGTTGGGACACTGTACAAATTGTGAATAAAAAAGGAATGCAATAATTTACAAATCTCATAAACTTATATTTTATTCACAATAGAATATATTTCATGATTTCATGAGAGCTACACATTCCAAAAAAGTTGGGACAGGTAGCAATAAGAGGCCAGAAAAGTTAAATGTACATGTAAGGAACAGCTGGAGGACCAATTTGCAACTTATTAGGTCAATTGGCAATATGATTGTTGGTGATTTTAATATCCATGTAGATAATAAAAAAAACTCATTAGGATTGGCATTTACAGACATTCTAAACTCTATTGGTGTTAGACAACACGTGTCGGGACCCACTCATTGTCGTAATCATACTTTAGATCTAATATTGTCACATGGAATCGATATTAATGCCGTTGAAATTCTGCAGCAGCGTGACGACATCTCAGATCATTATCTAGTCTTGTGTATACTACATTTAGTCAAAGAGGCTAAACTGCCTCCCTGCCATAAATATGGTAGAACCATCACTTCTACCACTAAAGATTGCTTTATAAATAATCTTCCTGATCAGTTTCATCACCTTATGATACCAGACAGCTTAGAAGACCTCGATATTGCAACAGAAACTATTGCCTCTGTCTTTTCCAGCACATTAGACTCAGTTGCTCCTTTGCGTTTAAAAAAGATTAAGGAAATTAATCCAACACCATGGTACAATGAGCACACTCGGGCCCTAAAAACAGCAGTTAGAAAAATGGAGCGCAGCTGGAAGAAAACAAAACTAGAAGTATTTTGCATTTCGTGGAGAGAGAAAATTACTGAGTACAGAAAGGCTTTAAAAACTGCTAGATCTGCCTATTTTTCAAAACTTTTAGAAGAACATAAACACAACCCTAGATATTTATTTGATACAGTGGCTAAATTAACAAGAAATAAAGCTTCAACTTCTGATGTTTCCAAAGAGCACAGCAGTAATGACTTTATGAACTTATTTACTTGCAAGATTGATAATATTAGAGAAAAAATTATAACCATGCAACCTTCTACTACAGTGTCAGACAGTGCATTGTAGTGTCCCTAAAGAAAAATTCAATTCATTTACTGCTTTAGGAGAGGAAGAATTGTCTAAACTTGTTAAATCATCAAAATCATCCACATGTATGTTAGACCCTATACCGACTAAGCTATTGAAAGAGATGCTTCCAGAGGTTATAGATCCTCTTCTTAATATTGTTAATTCATCGTTATCGCTAGGATACATACCAAAAACCTTTAAGCTGGCTGTTATTAAACCTCTTATTAAAAAACCACAACTTGATTCTAGAGAATTAGTCAATTACAGGCCGATTTCAAATCTCACTTTTCTGTCAAAAATACTAGAAAAGCAGTTTCATCACAACTATGTTCCTTTTTAGAAAGAAATAGTATCTGTGAAGATTTCCAGTCAGGTTTTAGACCATACCATAGTACTGAGACTGCTCTCATTAGAGTTACTAATGATTTGCTCTTATCATCAGATTGTGGTTGTATCTCTCTATTAGTGTTACTGGATCTTAGTGCTGCATTTGACACTATCGATCACAATATTCTTCTAAACAGACTCGAAAACTATGTTGGCATTTATCTGGCACTTATCTGACCGTTATCAGTTTGTAGTAGTAAATGATGAGATGTCATATCAATCATAAGTTAAATATGGAGTACCGCAAGGCTCAGTACTAGGACCGTTGCTTTTTACTCTGTACATGCTACCGTTGGGAGATATCATTAGGAAGCATGGCGTTAGTTTTCATTGTTACGCTGATGATACTCAGCTCTATATTTCTTCGCGCCCTGATGAAAATCACCAATTCGCTAAATTAACAGAATGTATAGCTGATATAAAAAACTGGATGACCAGTAATTTCCTACTGCTAAATTCAGGAAAAACAGAGATTCTAATTTTTGGACTGAAAACTTCTTCACGCAATAATCTAGAATACTGTCTAACACTTGATGGCTGCTCTGTTAAGTCTTCGTCGTCAGCTAGGAACCTGGGTGTGCTCTTTGATACCAATCTTTCATTTGAAGGCCATGTTACTAGCATCTGTAAAGCTGCATTCTTCCATCTTAAAAAAATATCTAAACTACGACATATGCTCTCAATGAAGAATGCAGAACAGTTAGTTCATGCGTTCATGACCTCAAGGCTAGATTACTGTAACGCTCTACTGGGTGGTTGTTCCTCCCGCTTGATAAATAAACTACAGCTCGTACAAAATGCAGCAGCTAGAGTTCTTACTAGAACTAGGAAGTATGACCATATTAGCCCAGTTCTGTCATCACTGCATTGGCTTCCTGTTAAACACTGTATAGATTTTAAAATCTTGCTAATTACCTACAAAGCACTAAATGGTTTAGCTCCCTAGTACCTAAGCGAACTCTTAATACATTATAGTCCTTCACGTTTATTGCGATCTCAGAATTCAGGACAGCTGATAATACCTAGAATATCAAAATCGACAGCAGGCGGTAGATCCTTCTCCTATTTGGCACCTAAACTCTGGAACAATCTTCCTAGCATTGTTCGGGAAGCAGACACACTCTGTCAGTTTAAATCTAGACTAAAAACGCATCTCTTTAAACTGGCATACACATAACACATTATCAATTTATATTTTCAAATCCGTTAAAGGATTATTAGGTTGCATAAATTAGGTCAGCCGGAACCGGGAACACTTCCTATGACACCAGATGTACTCGTTACATCAGAAAAAGAATGGCAAAAAAGACTAGTCTTTCTGTTTATCCCGAGGTTTACCGTAGTCAACCGGATCTGGGCGATATCCAGCTGAGACCAAGGACCGGTGCCATGACACGACCACAACGCAGAGATCGAGTCAACTAGATCATCCATTGTGAAGACATCATCAACACGACAGCCAGTAGCACAGTTCCTCAACAGACTGTCCATACCGGCATGATGAATACGATCCTCAACTGGACACGACCACAACGCAGCCCTGAAGTATCAGCAGAGATCGAGTCAACTGGATCATCCATTGTGAAGGCCTCATCGACATGACAGCCAGTAGCACAGTTCCTCAACAGACCGTCCATACCAGCGTGATGAATACGATCCTCAACTGGATGGAACTGAAATAAATACTTTGATTGTTGCGATCTATCAGACTTATGATAGCAACCTGATTGTAACAAAGCACCGACTAAGTCTGGTTTCTCCCAAGGTTTTTTATTTTTTTATTTTAACACCTATTAAGGAACACCTGGGTTCCTTGCCGCTGTCGCCTTTGGCTTGCTTAGTTGGGGACACTTGATATTTGATATTCAATAGTATTATTGACATTTATTCAACAGTGCTTCTGATCTGCCTGCATTGACACTATTATTTAAGAGCTGCTGTGCAGCCAAATTATGTACCAGTTATCAATGTAAAGCTGCTTTGACACAATCTGCATTGTAAAAAGCGCTATATAAATAAAGGTGACTTGACTTGACTATAAAAAGAGCCTCTCAAAGTGGCAGTGTCTCTCAGCAGTCAATTTGGGCAGAGAATCACCAATTCCCTCAATGCTGCAGCGAAAAATAGTGGAGCAATATCAGAAAGGAGTTTCTCAGAGAAAAATTGCAAAGAGTTTGAAGTTATCATCAGCTACAGTGCATAATATCATCCAAAGATTCAGAGAATCTGGAACAATCTCTGTGCGTAAGGGTCAAGGCCGGAAAACCATACTGGATGCCTGTGATCTTCGGGCCCTTAGACGGCACTGCATCACATACAGGAATGCTACTGTAATGGAAATCACAACATGGACTCAGGAATACTTCCAGAAAACATTGTCGGTGAACACAATCCACCGTTGAACATAATCCACAAGTCACCATTCGCCGCTGCTGACTAAAACTCTATAGGTCAAAAAAGAAGCCATATCTAAATATGATCCAGAAGCGCAGGCATTTTCTCTGGGCCAAGGCTCATTTAAAATGGACTGTGGCAAAGTGGAAAACTGTTCTGTGGTCAGACGAATCAAAATTTGAAGTTCTTTATGGAAAACTGGGACGCCATGTCATCCGGACTAAAGAGGACAAGGACAACCCAAGTTGTTATCAGCGCTCAGTTCAGAGGCCTGCATCTCTGATGGTATGGGGTTGCATGAGTGCGTGTGGCATGGGCAGCTTACACATCTGGAAAGGCACCATCAATGCTGAAAGGTATATCCAAGTTCTAGAACAACATGTGCTCCCATCCAGACGACGTCTCTTTCAGGGAAGACCTTGCATTTCTAACATGACAATGCCAGACCCGCATTACATGATGTTACAACATCATGTCTGCGTAGAAGAAGGATCCAGGTACTGAAATGGCCAGCCTGCAGTCCAGACCTTTCACCCATAGAAAACATTTGGTGCATCATAAAGAGGAAGATGCGACAAAGAAGACCTAAAACAGTTGAGCAACTAGAAGCCTGTATTAGACAAGAATGGGACAATATTCCTATTCCTAAACTTGAGCAACTTGTCTCCTCAGTCTCCAGACGTTTGCGACTGTTATAAAAAGAAGAGGGGATGCCACAAAGTGGTAAACATGGCCTTGTCCCAACTTTTTTGAGATGTATTGATGCCATGAAATTTAAAACTTATTTTACCCTTAAAATTATACATTTTCTCAGTTTAAACATTTGATATGTCATCTATGTTGTATTCTGAATAAAATATTGGTAACACTTTAGAATAATGGTCCATCATTAATAAGTAACTATGCAGGAAGTAATGCAGGACTAATGAGTCGTTCTACATTAACACTTAAGCTACTACTATTACTTAATATAGAAACAAGCTAAACTAATCAGTAAGTAATAACAAATTTAGAAGATAGTTCCTTATTAGCTAATCAATAATTACCTAATGAGTTTTCCATCATTAATAACTATTAACTAACGGACAAATTGTAAAGAACATTATCGTGTCTGAGAGGTAATCAGTCATAATTTTTACTCTGAATATAGTTATAAAATGCATCATTAATCACTCAGGTGTTACCTATTCACTATGCAGGAACTACTAGTGATCAGGACCATTATTTTAAAGTGAAAAACATTTTTTTTTTTCACTTTAAAATAATGGTCCAGATCACTAGTAGTTCTTAAAGAATGACTAGGTACTTGAGTAATTAGTGATGCATTTTATGACCATGTTGAGAGTAAAAAAAAAAAAAAAAAAAAAAAAAAATCTTCAAGAACTACTAGTGATCTGGACCATTACTTTAAAGTGAAAAAGATTTTTTTCACTTTAAAATAAAGGTCCTGATCACTAGTAGTTCCTGCATAGTTACTTTGTAACACATGAGTAATTAATTATGCATTTTATGACCGTGTTGAGAGTAAAAAAGGACAATTGCTCACATCTCAGACACTTTAATGTTGTGATAAGTAATTAATTAGTAATTCTTTATAATTTGTCATAGTTTCCTACTGGTTCTTAATGATGCCAATCTCATTCTCTAATTATTGATTAGCTAATAAGGAACTATCTTAGTCCTAAATTCAATATTACTTACTGATTATTTAAGCTTGTTTCTATATTAGTTAATAGTAGTAGCTGAAGTGTTAATGTAGAACTACTCATTAGACCTGCATTACTTCCTGCATAGTTACTTATTAATGACGGACCATTATTCTAAAGTGTTAAATACTGACATTTGAAACTTCCACATCATTGCATTCTGTTTTTATTCACAATTTGTACAGTGTCCCAACTTTTTTGGAATCGGGTTTGTAAAAATACTCTGAAAAAGTACAGAATGTGCAAACATTAGACATAAATGGCAAATATCAGTGTTCCTAGTTAATGAACATCTGTTTGAACTTGAGGGGAAATTACTTCATACGTCCACTGAAAATCACCTTGACACTAGCTGGTGGTGCAAAAAGGGCTCAGAAAGGTTTTAAGTCAATTAGTTATGAGAAAAGCTATAGCATCATTTGTTTGCAGATGCCACTTGCTTATATTTTGTTATCTTATGCCATTCAGACATTTTTAACGTGTCAAACGTGTCCCATCCCTTTGCATTTGTCTTTCTATATTAAGTCATTCTCTAGGGCCAATCAAACAATGTATATTATATCCCATATGACAAAATTGCTTTCTCTTTATCCTCCTCCCCCCACAAATTTTTTTAACCTATGCCAGCAAGTCAGTGAATGCAAGATATCAGAAATTAATTTCCCTCATACCCCAAAGGAGCCGCGTGCCCTGCGTTCAGTGACGGAATAACATTTAGATCAGTATGCTAATCAGGCCAGAACCGACATAGCTACAGTTAACAAGGCTAAAGGCAGAAACGCACCTTTAGAAATAATTACTCTGAAATAATTACTCCATGAATCAATCTGATATCCTCCCAACTCATTGCCTATAATGACACATGCTATTAATATATTCATATTTTATAGCTGACTAGGTTTGTTGACCACATTTTACAAATGAATAATAAAGAAACATTGTATTTATTTCTTCTTATTATCTATCTATCTATCTATCTATCTATCTATCTATCTATCTATCTATCTATCTATCTATCTATCTATCTATCTATCTATCTATCTATCTATCTATCTATCTATCTATCTATCTATCTATCTATCTATCTATCTATCTATCTATCTATCTATCTATCTATCATAATTGCATTGAATTAATGAAAGACAAGGCAGAAGATTAAACAAAAGATTTGAATATAATTAAATATTAAAAATGAATAACATATTTCTCAGATCTTGTGTAATTCATTATAATTAAATTTAAATATTGCCGATTTAATATTCAGCAATATTACTGATTTGACTGCACTGGCACTGTTGAATGAAAACTGAACTGAATTGGACGATGACATCACTGTTTACTCTAGAGCCGCTTTATAGATTAACTCATTTCATAATTGATGAACTTTACACAGTTATTGAAACAAACTGAATCAACACTGAACTGAATAATGACTCTTTTCAGAGCTGCTGAATTGAACACTGTCCACAACACTGAATCATTATTTTCTTGTTTATCACTGTAAAGATCCATCCATCCATCCATCTAAAAAAAAACTTGTCAGTTTTATTAAGTGAAGCATGTACACATCCCTGCTGCTTTTTCTTTCTCAGATTGTAACATCTAGCATCAGAAGGCAGAGTGTTTCGGCCCCTGGGGGCCCTGCTGAGGAATGGAGAGGGACGGGGCTGAGAGGACGTCCTTGAGAGCAGCACAGCTGTGAAAAAGAGGAAAAGAAAAAGATGTCCACATCTCATTAAGTCTGAGTATTATCACCCACATCTGGGACTGAAAAAAAAGAAGATACAAAATAATATTGTATTACTAAAAAGAAGGGTATATGTGCATTAAGTGCTTGTATGTAAGTGATGTGAATGCGTAGACACATGCAGTTCAACATGTACTCCAAGATACCCTTCACATCACCCCATAGTGCACCATGAAGTGGACCATCTGTGAGATTCCAAATAGTATAGGGAGCGTACAAGTTCAGTCAAAAGGGCACTGCAAATGCCATATGGAACAAGTGTACATCGATAAGTCACTTCAGGCTTTCTACACAGTAGTTTGTGAATTTTAAGTGCACAAGATCTGATGGTTAGGTTACAATTTATTTTAAGGTGTCTTTGTTACAGTGTATTTACACCAATAAGTATAGTGAGTAATATTAATTAATAACTTGTACTTACTAGGGTTATAGGGTTTGGGCTTGGTTTACAATTAGTTGCTTGTAATTAATATAATTTAGTGTTACTACCCTAAATACATGTAACATGTAACAAGGTGTTACAGATGGTTACAGTGGATCAAGTAATTTATTTTCATATTAAACATTGCAACAGTAAGCCACAATAATAATAAATCTGCTTAGTGTATATGAAATACATAGATATATTTTTAATAGAAAAAGTGATATCACACACACACACACATTAGGTATTAGCATTAGGTATTAGTTTATATTTGTATGATCATACAAATCATACAGATCATACAAATATTAAGCTTACACATTTACCTAATCCAATTCAGTGTTTGTTAGTATTTTGACTTCATATTTTGTTTTCATTTTAATTTTAAAGTTTTTATTAGCTTTTGTTTTTTTGATATTTAAATATGTCTGTATATTTCAGTTTTTTTACGTTTTCAGGTTATTAAATAAGAAGTTTTAGTTTATAGTTTTAATTTATTTACTTGTAGTTATTATTGTACTTCAACCAAATAAAAGAATAATGTTATAAAAGAAATGTTGCCTTGGCGACTATGAAATTATTTAAAAGTTTTTATATATATTTTATATTATTTGGGGTCGGTAAGCTTTTTTCTCTCTCTCTCTCTGAAAGATGTCTCTTTTGCTCAACAAAGCTGAGTTTATTTGGTGAAAAATACAGTAATTGTGTAATATATAATTACAATTTAATATAACTGTTATATTAAATATTAAATATTAAATATATATTTAATTTATTCCCGTGATTGCAACATTTTAAGCAGCCAGCAGTCTTCTGTGTCACATGATCCTTCAGAACAAGGACTGTGTTATTCTACTACACACGTGACACGAGCATGTACGTTTACACAGAAATGAATGCCATGTTTATTATAAAACAATTAAAACTGCATATACTGTATGAACACAAGTGTATGTCTTTGCCATTTCTTAAGGTCAGGATATAAACTTTGGCAAACTGCAGCAAAGGAAAGGAACAGCTGGGAGGAAAGATGGTTGTCTGTCCTCATCTGGTTTATATTGTGCATGTGTTTGTGAGAGAGGGATATGTCTCATTACACAGATGGCTGTTTAAGAGATAACACACCTGTGTAAGCATTTTAAAGTGGATGGGTTTGGTTGTGAGTATGCAAGTGTGTTTATTATCTATTTGTGTCTGAATCCCTTTGGTCCACTGACTTGAGAAATGCTTATGATAGCTCGATAATTTACAGGAACAGGTGGATGTAAGTATACATGCGATTGCGTTTTTTCAGTTGTGTGTGTATTCAGCGAGCAAGCGCCAAGGCTAGGTGATATATTGTATATGTACAATATATTAACTCTTTTCTCGCCATTGACAAGATTTTCCATCATTTATGATACAACACTGCCCCTCCATTGATTGAGTTTTTCTCCTTGTTTTACTGCTGTTATGGTAAGGGGTGCTGTTAATGTTCTTCTAAAATCGCACAGCATCCTAACGCCATTTTGAATTGTGTTCAACTTCGTCAATGGACAAGGTAAGTTTATTTGGACAGAGGGAGCGAGTCTACTCAATATGGACTTTTCAGACAGATCCACAGACCACAATGCACCATGATTGTGATGTCACAGCAGATCCTACTCAATTCACAACTTTAGTGTATGATACTGGAGTTATCTTGACCTTTAACCACATAATACTTGTGGCTATCTTAAGCTGACTGTTTTTTACACAGTTATTGTATTATCACAGAAAATAATGACAGTCTTGTCTCTGTGAATACAGTAATAAACGATGGTAACTTTAACCAGATTTAACAGTACTTTAGCAACATGCTAACAAAATATTTAGAAAGACAATTTACAAATATCACTAAAAATATTATGGATTATGTCAGTTATTTATTGCTCCATCTGACATTTTTCGCTGTAGTTCTTGCTTGCTTACCTAGTCTGATGATTCAGCTGTGCACAGATCCAGACGTTAATACTGGCTGCCCTTGTGTAATGCCTTGAACATGAGCTGGCATATGCAAATATTGGGGGCGTACATATTAATGATCCTGACAGGTGTTATGTTGAGATTTGCCTGTTCTTCGGAGGTCTTTTAAACAAATGAGATTTATATAAGAAGGAGGAAACAATGATGTTTGAGACTCACTGTATGTCATTTCCATGTACTGAACTCTTGTTATTGAACTATGCCAAGGTAAATTCAATTTTTAATTCTAGGGCACCTTTAAACAATGACGTACATCTGAGTGAAAGAGATGAAGGGAAGTTAGAGAGAGGGAAGGGCATAAAAAATTGACTTAAATGCAGCCCCACTTTTAGACATAAACTCGCAAACTTCCCTAAGCACTTCCCCTCGGGAGAATCCCCGCCACCATTTTGAAGTGCACTCAACTTCATCAAGTTCATCAAGCGAGGGAAGTTTATTTAGACAGACCCTGGACGCCTCGATTTTGACAGAGGGAGCAAGTCTACTTATATGTACACTTCAAGCAGATCCATGGACCACAATGCAACACGATTGTGACTAGGGCTGCATGATGTATCGCACAATACGGAAAATAACATTGAAGTTACGCTTAAATGCGATTCTTAGTGTGATTATGAAATCGCAAAGGCTGTGACTTTTTTTTTTTTTTTATGCACAGCTTGTCAATGAAGTATGGCTCCAAATGCTAATCCATCTGAAAGCACTGCAAGTTTGAGTCGATTATAATGTACATTTGAAAAAGCAACACGCGTCAAACATCTTTCCAGACATGAGAAGCATTTAATAACATCTAGTCCAACAAAAGACACCATCTAATAACATGTTTTAACTCCATACTCACTTCATAACGACATTTGAGTATCCTTCTGTGAGATGATGTAGCTTCTTACACAGAATAAGGCAGTCGTGTGTTTATTAGTCATGTTTAATCAATCAAAGCATTTCACTCTTATGTTTATTCAGCTACAGCAATTGTATGATGCCCATAGGGATTTCCTGGAATGAGATATGTTATAATACCTACTTCTGTGGCAGGGCATATTTGGGGTTTCTGCACGAGAGCGCCCTCTGGCTTTCAGATTGAGAAGCATTTACTACTGATCACAGAGCCATACAGCGCATTAAATAATCGCAGCCTTTGCCAAATTGTGTGCGATAAAATTTGCGATAAATTGCGATATATCATGCAGCCCTAATTGTAACATAACAATAGCAACTTACAGTGCTCGCACAACAACAACAAAACAACAACAACAACAAAAAACAGGTTTTTATTTATTTATTTAAAGGTGCCCTAGAATTAAAATTGAATTTACCTTGGCATAGTTAATTAACAAGAGTTCAGTACATGGAAATGACATACAGTGAGTCTCACCGTTGTTTCCTCCTTCTTATATAAATCTCATTTGTTTAAAAGACCTCCAAAGAACAGGCAAATCTCAACATAACACTGACTGTTACATAACAGTCGGGATCATTAATATGCACACCCCAATATTTGCATATGCCAGCTCATGTTCAAGCCATTAGACAATGGCAGAACGTCTGGATGTGCACAGCTGAATCATCAGACTAGGTAAGCAAGCAAGAACAATAGTGAAAAATGGCAGATGGAGCAATAATAACTGACATGATCCATGATATCATGATATTTTTAGTGATATTTGTAAATTGTCTTTCTAAATGTTTCATTAGCATGTTGCTAATGTACTGTTAAATCTGGTTAAAGTTACTATAGTTTCTTACTGTATTCACAGAGACAAGACTGTCGTTATTTTCATTTTTAAACACTTGCAGTCTGTATAATTCATAAACACAACTTCATTCTTTGTAAATCTCTCCAACAGTGTGTAAGGTTAGCTTTAGCCACGGAGGACTATCAAACTCATTCATAATCAAATGTAAACATCCAAATAAATACTATACTTACGCGATTGGACATACTGCATGACAAACACTTTGTAAAGATCCATTTTGAGGGTTATATTAGCTGTGTGAACTTTGTTTAAGTGAACTAAGTCTGCAGCCTGAATCTGCTCATATTTAATGATGCCCCAAAATAGGCAGTTTCTATGGGGTATTTTGAGCTGAAACTTCACAGACACATTCAGGGGACACCTTAGACTTATATTACATCTTTTAAAAAGAGATTCTACGGCACTTTTAACAGGGACATTGCACAATACAGTACATACTGTATATTGTACAGACCAGAGATAGCTACAAGCTCATTTTCATCAAGCAAAATAACAGCAGGTTAACAGTGCATTTAAACAGCCTATCACATAAAATCACCTATGTACAAAATCTAAAATGCAGACAAACAACACATCCAACATTAACAGAGCCCCATCCCCAGATCAGATCCACAACAGTCCAAATATATTACATTTGATACATTAGGGATTCTTCACCTCCACTTCAACAAGTCTGCGCTAATGACAACACACCTGATTATCCTTCAGCCATTTCTTTAAATTAAAATTGAAATTATTTAAAGTATTACACTCTCTGACAGTTAAAGGTAAAGAGTTCCACATCCCTATAGCTTTGACCGAGAAGCAGCTCTGTCCAAATTTGGTTGATCTAAAATTGACATAACAGTCTCCTCTGGGGGAGGCTCTGGTGGACCGAATGCCCTCATCACACGATTACACAAACACTTTAAGAGGTGGTGGTGGTGCCAGGTCATGTAGGATCTTATACACTAAACTGACATTAGCCAGGAGAATAAAATTATCAAGTGTTAACAATTTATATTTCTTAACAATGTTACAATAATGATAAGATATCGGTTTCTGATCTAATATTTTGAGTGCCTGCTTATACAAACTTTGAAGTGGTTGTAAAGCTGTGCTGTTTGATTGAGCCCCTGTTATGCAGTAAGTAAAATGGAAAAATTCATTTTTAAAAAATTGAAATTTAACCACATTCAAGTGTTGATAAAAAAGAATGAAGGTAGGATTTTTTCCCCTTCTTTTTTTAAATCAGAGGCTCTGTTCTTTCTTTTTATATATTGACTGTTTACATATTCAATAACATATTCTGGGGGCCATGAAAGATTTGTGAATATGATCAAAAATGACTGACTGGCAACTAAGAAAACACTGGCGGGGAGAGAGTTAAAGAATATACTGTTTTGTTTGGGAAAATATCTAGATATAACCATTTTAGCTCTTTTACCCATCCCCACTGAGCACTTAAAACTTGTCAAAAATATGTTTCAGTTGCTATTTGCTCTTAATGGATCCTGGAATGCATTTTGCATGTCAGCATGCAATCTGAGACACAATAGCCAGTGCTCTCTGCATGTGTGTTTATCAGAATAATAAAGCTGTGAGGTGACGTTAGTCTGATTTGCCTGAATCGGAACCCAGCAATCAAAACCCCTGGACAAGACTGCTGACAGACTACGCACAAATCATTTACGTGTTGAACATTTAGCGCTCAACACAATGGCATCCACCAGCATGAAAAATGGGGAGGCAAAAGAAAAAGAAAAAAGGAAATAGCATTTTTACACAATTTGCCTGAAATTGTTTACCACAATTCATGATTGCTATCCATCCCACTGATTCAAAAACACTGAAAAAAAGAGAAAAGTTAAGGTTAGACTTCCACAGCTTGGCAGAAAATCATTTAGCATCATGCACAGTGTGTGACCTCTCTGCCACGCTGTCAAACCTTAAAACAAGTCATAATGACAAACCTCAGTGAATTGTAATATGTTTTGTAACAGCAATCATTGCAAAGTGTCATATAAAATCCACATGCTGTTTGTTTGTCCTGTGTAGGCTATCTGTACGAGGCAAACCATGACATTCAAATTTATAGCCTTGTGTCTGACTATACCAACTAGATATATAGGATCACATACAGAGAATGCTGCACTAAATTTATATTAAAAGTTAATTTGAACAAATTATTGATGACAACAGGAATAGTAGTGTAGTGATTAAAGTCACAATGGAATCAAAATTGATTATCTTATTTTTTAGGAAATATTGCAGTATTTATTGTAATCTGTGCACATCATTTAGTTTGTTTTTTAATTACGTTATAAAAATGTCACTTCTCTAATGATGTGTTTACTGGTGGGACAACCTGTCACTCATAAGATCGACCAATAGCAAGCCACAACCATCTAATACACTCCCCATTGACAAAATCAAGCCCCGTCCTACATTTTTCCTTGTTCGAAAAGTGTCTATTGGACGTGCACTTCAGAATCTCACTGGAAGAAGTAGGTCATCCAGGTACTTTTTGCCTACTGTTTGAATGAAGTATTTGTATGAATACTGTAAATTCAGTCATACTACTCTTTTCACACACTGTATGCGATTTTGGATGCTGTTAATTGTAGAGCCCACTGGTGCCAATGGTCAAAGTCTTACCGTGCTTTGGGGAAATGCAGCCCAGATTTGTTCATGACCACCAGATCTTTTTTGATGAACAAAATAAATGACTCTTATGGCTAGTTTCAGTTCTTAAAAGTATGACTCTCATAAACGGGTTCTTTAAGCCCCCCAGCTTTAAAGGGTTAATTTACCCAAAAAAATGAAAATTCTGTCATTTATTACTCACCCTCATGCCGTTCCATGCCCTTAAGACCTTCGTTAATCTTCTGAACGCAATTTAAGATATTTTTGTTGAAATATCAATGAAATATTTTTGTTGAAATATTTGTTGAAATATCAGCAATGACATTTCCTCTCTCAAGATACATAAAGGTACTAATTTTTTTTTAAAATCAGTTCATGTGAGTACAGTGGTTCAATATTAATATTATAAAGCAACGAGAATATTTTTGGTGCGCCAAAAAAAAAAAAAAAAAAAAACTTTCAATTTCAAAACAATGCTTCAGGAAGCTTCGGAGCGTAATGAATCAGCGTGTTGAATCTGCAGTTCGGAGCGCCAAAGTCACATGATTTCAGCAGTTTGGCGGTTTGACACACGATCCGAATGATGAGTTGATATGCTGATCCATAATGCTCCGAAGCTTCCTGAAGCAGTGTTTTGAAATCGGATATCACCATATAAGTCATTATTTTGTTTTGTCTCGATGCTTTAATATTAATATTGAACCACTGTACTCACATGAACTGATTTAAATATGTTTTTAGTACATTAATGGATCTTGAGAGAGGAAATGTCATTGCTGGCTATGGAGGCCTCACTGAGTCATCGGATTTCAACAAAAATATCTTAATTTGTGTTCCGAAGAGTAACAAAGTTCTTACAGGTGTGGAATGACATGAGGGTGAGTAATAAATGACATTATTTTCATTTTTGGATGAACTAACCCTTTAAGCCCTCTCACAGAAGTTGATTTCAAAACACTGCTTCATGAAGCTTTGAAGCTTTACAAATCTTTTGTTTCGAATCAGTGGTTCGGAGCGTATATTAAACTGCCAAAGTCACGCCCCCCAGTGGAGAACCATTGAAATTTCAAAAAAACTTATGATGTAACAAAGCTTCGTTTACTGAAATCACGTGACTTTGGTAGTTTGATACACGCTCCGAACCACTGATTCGAAACAAAAGATTCGTAAAGCTTCTAAGCTGGCCTTAAATCGGCCATCACTAGATATTGTTGTATGAATCGTTATTTTTTTATTTATGTTTTTTTTTTTTTGGTGCTTCATAACATTAAAGGTGCTAAAGAGGATGTTTTGTTTTATACATTTTTGCAATATTACTTGAAACTGTCTTTACTAACTGATAAAAGACTATTTATTAGGTGCACTGAAAGGAATAATATATCATCTGTGCACGAGGTAGGGCCTTAAAAACATCAGCCAATCGTTTACAATCACTGCCATTACGTTCCTTGTGAGAGACATGTGCGGATT
This sequence comes from Chanodichthys erythropterus, assembly GCF_024489055.1. Taxonomy (NCBI): domain Eukaryota; kingdom Metazoa; phylum Chordata; class Actinopteri; order Cypriniformes; family Xenocyprididae; genus Chanodichthys; species Chanodichthys erythropterus. The sequence goes on along the minus strand of NC_090224.1, from coordinate 24,174,693 downwards.
GGCCCTCTGGCTTGTCAATCACTGCCATGACGTTCCTTGTGAGAGACGTGCGTGGCTGCGCGCTCCAGTAACTTTCCACACTCTACAGGCGCCGAATGCAATGTTTTTGTTAGGAGACAGGAGTAACAACTGCAGATTATGAGTTACCTGTGGTGAGTCCGACATAATGAATCCACTAACACAACACAGCGAATGCCGGTGGTAAACATTCGTGTTCCAATACTCGTGCACGAGTTTTGGGAGGCGTTCCCTCGAAATGCTGTGAAGGAGGGGCTCATTTCAAAAACTCACTAACAGTCTTTGGTTTCTCAGTCGACGAAAAGATCCTCTTTAGCACCTTTAAGGCTGAACCACTGTAGTCACTTGAACTGTTTTAAATATGTTTTTAGTACCATTCTGGGCATCTGAAAGTGTTAATTATCTTGCTGGCAATGGAGGCCTCACTGAGCCATTGGATTTTATCCATAATATCTTAATATGTGTTCCAGAGATGAACAAAGGTCTTAGGGTGTGGAATGACATGAGGGTGAGTAATTAATGACAGAATTTTTGGGTTTAAACCTAGTCCTGGACTAAAATTTTGAGCTATTTTAATTGAAAGCAACTTAAAGAAAGTTTACAAAGACATGAAGAATTGTTAAGGAATTGAACTACTGTAGAAACATTGAATTCCTTACAATTCCCATCCCATTCAGCATGGCTCATTCAGTCAGAATTTTGCGCCAGAACTTTCCCTTTAATCATTCAAAATGTTAAGATTCAAAATGTTTAAAACCCTGAAAACACAAGACCTTCAGTTCTTTCTATCAAATCTGTCGTTTGTTGATGATCTCTCATCATAACTCCCCAGAAATGCTTGCAATGCCACGCATCTGCTCAAGGGGCCTTTTTCTATCGGTATCTATTTTTCTCTCTCCTCCCATCCAACTGATTCTCTCTTTTTTTCTCTCATCTGTCCTTGAATAACATCAGATCTGTTGTTTAACCATAAAAACACTAAACACAAGTGCACACTGGGAGCAGACTGCTCTAATTAGTAAATGCATATACAAACATGGACAGTGCATTCTGAGACCAGAAGGCTTTAATTAATATATACACACATGCCAAGGCCTGAGTGTCTCCAGATCCCCAGCCCTCCTCAAAATACCACTGCCAAAATATTTATCAGTGCAGACCTCCATGGCCTGCCATGGCCAGGAATAATCAGATAAGAAAAAGCTTAGAGTAGATGCAGTTTGTTCCAGAACCATTACAGCCACATGCCAGAAGGTCTGGAGACTGAGCAACATCCGTGAGACAGAGTAACATCAGATCATTGAGGATGCACCACTGGCAAGGATATTTACTAGATAGTAAATATACAAAATAACATTATTCCAGCTATTTAATTCAATCTGTCCATCTATGGTCTTATTCAAATTATGTTCAGTTCAACTAGACTCAGTTTTGTTCATCTCATCTCTTGACTTCAGTTCAGATGAACTCAGCTCATTTCTGTTCATCTCTTCTTTTGTCTCTGATTCAAATCGACTCAACTCAGTTTTATTCATCTCATCTCCTGTCTTCAGTTTAGTCCAACTCAACTCAGTTATGTTCATCTCTTCTTTTGTCTTTGATTCAAATCAAATCAACTCAGTTTTGTTCATTTCTTCTCTTTGTTCTGTTTTACTCTTCAGGTCTCTATTGTTGCAAAACCTGCAAATCATACCTTAGCAATTAGCTTATGCAATAGAACTGTAAATAAAATAATGTGTTTAAGTGTTTGCACTTCAGAAGTACTGATGCAACCTTTTGTTTGGTGCAGGGGGTCGGCAGACACACGAAGGGAAAAATCACAGAAGCCTGCACCTCCAGTCTCGCATATGGATCTAAACTGTGGATTATAATCCACAGTTTAATAGTATTTATAGCTCCTCCAAACAAAATAAAATGGCTGTGTGACCCTGAGGAATGATTACCTAAAAATGTACGTCCATATGCAAGTTCTAGGGACTTTATTAAAATTAAATACACCTCTTTAGCTACTGTCACGTGCCAGTGATTATCTCGTGCCATAGGTTGTCGACCCTTGGTTTAGTGGCTTTCAAAATAACTTTTAACAGCAGTTGCTTCTTTGATTATAAGATAGTCTAAAAATTTAGAAACTAATGGTCACTATAGAGCTGCATAGAGATGGAGAAAAAAGTGACATGCAATTTTTTTGGATAATGGGATACACATAGATTAATGTGTCAAATCAATTTTAATTATTTTTTTTTTTTTAACAGATTTAAAACCAGAAAATAATGGCATATCCATTATGTCTCCTGATCTTCCTGGGAGACGAAAGCACAAATCTAATTTCTCAAAGTGAACCACAATTAACATTTTGTAAAATGTTTTATCCAACATTAAGCTGGACAAAGGTAGGGGTTACACTTTATTTTGATTGTCTACTTTAAACATTCTACTAACTATAAGTAACTTTGCAACTACAACTAACTCTCAGAGTATTAGTAGACTGTTAGGTTAGGTATTAGGGATCGGGTAGTAAAATAAGTTGGCATGAGGTTGCTAAGTTACTTACAGTCAGTATAATGTCAGGGAGCATCAAAATTGTGTTAGCAGACATTAGTTCTTTCCCTTTCAGCTTTTTTTAAATTTTATTTTATTTTTTTAAACTTGCCAGCCACCGAACACCAACACTTAGTCTCCATGCTACAATAATAATAGTACTAAGTTTTTCTTTTGTGTAACATTACATATATCCTTTATAAGTAAAATTTTGTCTGTATTATTTGTGTCCCATTCCAAAATTGCACTTGCCCACCCCCCCACCTCCACTGTCAAATGAAATGTACGCCCCTGGATGTAACAATCAAACGACAGTCAACATGAGAAAGAAAACATTCAGACAATCCAATACTGAAAGCACTCTTTGTTTATTGCTTGTAATATGTTTCGTTGCTGCTCTTTATTATTTGCTACTTCCTTGTATGTTTGAAATTCTTAACATACAATTGTTTTAATTAAATTTTTTCAATTTGTAATTATTTAAAAAATTAGGCCTACTTATAATTACTTATGTAAGGATATGTAAACGTAAGGATTTTAAGGTTTTTAAGTCATTAAACTAAATAATTAATAATAAGAAAAAAGTAGATCATGAATCGTTTTGGAATCAGATCGTGACTCCCAGAATTGGAATCGGAACGGATCGTGAGGTGACTAATGATTCCCACCCCTAGTAAACAATGCTTCTATCATTGTTTCTGCTTCATTTCCACCTGTGTTTTCTTCCAGAGTTTCTGTACTCATTCAGAAAATATGTAACAGTGGCCCCTCTCATATAACAGTGAGAACATGGATTGCCTGAAAATTCCGTCAATGGCTGTTGGTAATAGGCACTTACCTAAAGCTAAAATAAGTTTTGAGCCTCTAACAAGTGCTTTCGACCTTCTTTTTGGTCTGAATGGAATACAGAAAACACTTTAGGTTTGCCACAGACTTTTCCCGCCACCTAGAATGCAAATTAATGTTTCTTCAAGCGCCTCCATACTTGAAACAATCGTGAAAAATGACTTTACCCCACCTCTCTATTTAAAACTAATCCCATCCAAATAGGGCTTAAAACATTTTTCTCTGCTCCTCTAAAACATAAACCATTAGCCTTTATATGTATAGTGTTGCTTGAGTAAAGTAAACACCGTACATATTCAAAGAACCAGTTCTTTCTTTACCTTTGCGAACAAGACGGTCAAAACCGTGTGCAGCACTTCATTCACGACAGAGGTGGGGGTGCGGTTATGAGGTTTTACCGACAGTTTGAGGATCCATTGGAGTTTAGAGATTTAGTCACAAGCTCGTTTTGATATGTTTCATTGGTTAAATGCTTGTAAAGGGGGTGACCAATAGTAATGATTTATGGAAAAATGAAAAAATAACAAAATATGGAGATATTTTTGTCCATTAATTTACATTTTGTTAATTTATATAGTAATTGTGCTACAGTATTTCATTAGAGTGAAATAAGAATAATACTTTTAAAACTATATTATTTCCCCTGATTTTTAGTTTTTGTCTCTCTCTGAGCAACATATTTTTGAGAGACAAAGGCTTTGTTCTAATCATCAATGTCTCAGAAAGTGAGGAACAGAAAGATCACAAGAGGGTTTGAGAGACATAAAAAGCTCCAATTGAATAAAGAGTCCAAATGCTTGAATTGATTGACTCAGATTCACTGAGTCTGTCTCAATCTGCCTCCCCTCGCTCGCAAGCTTGACGCCCGCATTACATTATGACAAAACTGGCATCTACACTGTCATATATCAAACAGTCTATTCATGCGGTGACACCTCCACTTTTAAAACAATTACCTCAACAGACGAGCAAGCCGTTCTGTCATTGAGGGCTATTATTAGGTCAGAGTGGGTGTGTTCCAATCAGAGTGATGGGGCTTTAAAGAGAGAATTAGGACATGGCATGCAGGCAATGATTTATTTTCAAAGCTAGAGAGAAAGAGAGAGAGAGAAACACAAAGGAAAAGAATGAAAAGTGACTGTTGATGTATTCAATTCGCTTACTACCATTACACTAAGCATTAGAAATACTTGTATACTTCCTGTCATCTGGGGCCGGTTGCATAAACCACTTAGACTAGTCTTAAAAGTTAAGACACTAATGTTTTCCTTGAAGAGTGGTCCTAATTTTTTAAAGTCTGTTACATAAAAAGGTAGATTGGTGTAATTTGAATTGGAAAAATAACATTGATTACCCTTGATTAACTGCAAGTTGGTCAAACTAGTTCATAAGACACAGTACACATTTTCAGTAATAAGTACTCTTTTTAAAAGTATGTATGTCTTTTTTTTTTTTTTTACAAGGGTCATCTTATTGCTCTAGAACACATAGGCTCATTGTTTTTAAAAAAAATCAAAAGATTTGATTCTGAAGATACGTTTTTGTAGCCTGATACTGAATAAAGCAAAATTTATGATACATTGTTTTTCTATTTTATTGCTAATTTGATATTATATAAGTTTAGAAAGAAGTTGTGTAGTGTTTTAGTCATTCTGGCAGACAGCAGCATGCATAAGGGCTTTACTAAGATGACCTCCAAGTGAACTGGTTTAAAGACTTTTATGGAACTCAACAGAAACGTAAAGGTCCATTCAACCCAAAAAATCATTACTCTAAATATTACAACAAATGATTGCCCTGCTTCTTTTTTCCCTTTGCTTTGAACTTTATTGAGCATAATTAATAATTGAACATAATTAATCAACCATAGCTGCAAGCAACAATGCTTCCAGTCCAGCAAATGATCAAAATTTTGAAATTTAATCACGTCTCACTTTTGTTTGATGCCGCAGTGTAAACTAGCTGTGCAATTTAACAAGAATTAAACAAGAGTCATAAATATTGGAAGCAGAGAAAGATTTCATATTCTCTGAAAGGTGAGCAGACATTAACTGAAACAAATGCCTTTTCCATTTTGGAAAATTGCTTTTTAAATTACACTATAGTTTAAAAGGTTGAAATAATTACAATTTGCCAATGTTTTTAAAAGAAGTCTCTTATGCGAACCAAGGCTGCATTTATTTGATTAAAAATACAGTAAAATAGTAATATTGTGAAATATTATTAGGGGTTCAAGTGCGTAGCACTGAAACCCTATTGTAATTGTTTGGATTTTTTTTATTATTATTATTATTATTATTATTATTATTATTATTATTCCGCCGTAAACTGATCGTGCAGACCAAACTGTAAGGCCTAAAGATTTGAAACCTGGCCAGATGGTAGGTCTCAAATTGTGGAGAGCCTGACAAGGTATGACCCCGATTGGCCAATAGGGGGTGCTACAGCGATCAACAATGAGAAACTGCTCATAACTCCCAGATCGTTTGTCTTGGGCTGCGTTCCAGTTCGGTTTTTAAATGCCCTTCCCTTGCTAACTTCACTCGGTCTCGTTGACTCCGATGTACATCATTGCTTACGTTGCACGAGTGCCCACTTCTGGCGGAACCTTTGTATGGGTTGAACTGGAACGTCCTAAGCCCTTGATAACTTGGAATCCGCAATGGAGCTGATTTATTATTCATTTTTTCCCCTTACAAAATTGTTTAATACAGCATTCTATATGTATATATGTGTGTTTTAAATGTTTAAAAAATAATTAATATATCATAGAGTTGTTTGTGGTGGGGTAAATTAAACACGATATGCGGTGACATCAAAATCGTGTTGCATTGTGGGTTTTGGAGCTGCCTGAAGTGTACATATGAAGTAGACTCGCTCCCTCGGTCAAAATCAAAATATAAACTTCCCTCGTCCACTTCACGAAGTGGAACGCACTTCAAAATGGCGGCAGGGATTCCCCCGAGGGGAAGTGTTTAGGGAAGTTCGCGAGTGCGTGTCTAAAACCGAACTGGAACGCAGCCCTGGACTCAAGTGTTTTATATTCATTGGAATCCATTTTGAAATTTCTGAAAAATCTACTTTTTAGAACTCTTCATAGGCCGTCTGATTCACTCAAAACTTGATATACATATACATCATCTAGAGACCTTCCTGACAAAAAGCAGTTGCCTTTTACTAAAATGTTTATATCTCTTGATTGCAATTAAATATTTTTACCAAACACGGTACACATGGGCACAAGCTCAGTCCAAGGTCACAGTAAAAAAAAAGAAAAAAAGCATTTGGCACTGTAATATAAAAAAAAAAAAAAAAGTCTGATTGACTTGAAAATTGGGACGCACTGTTCTTGTCCAAGTTGCCATGATGGTAAAGCGATTGTCCACTTGGTGGCACTATAACAGGGGAAAAAAAACAACATGAAAATGGCTATAACTACGCAATCATTAGTTCGATTGACTTGAAAATGGGCATACAGTGTCTTGTTCCAAGGAGCCATGAAGGTCTATAAGGACATTGGCTGCAATCGGTCAATGATATTTGAGCGCCTATCAGACAAGGTTAACGGAGGCCAACAAAACTTGGTATGGGTCATCCGCACAATGCCCCGAAGGTGCCTGAGAAGTTTCGAGATGGGGCCACCTAGTGGTAAAATTAAATATTCAAATGCTTATAACTTTGGGTGTGGTCAACTTATTTTCCCAGGAGTCATGTCCTTAGACTCCTGAATCCTTGCCGAGTCCAACAATACCAAACATGCTAGGTTTTGACTTGTGCAAAGTTGTGATTTAGGGCTTAAATTTTTTTTGCAAATATTTTTGAACCGTTAGCCTGATCGAGACAAAATGTTAAATGTTAAAATTACTAAATGTCACATCCCAAATGTCAAAATTTTGATAGGAAGTGGCAAAAAAAATCCAATCAAAGTCGCTCATGGGTCATTTTTTTATGCTCTTTTATATATATATATATATATATATATATATATATATATATATATATATATATATATATATATATATATAGTTTCGTTGCAAAACGAGATAAATCCGTTTTTAACATTTTTGTCAAAACATGTTTATTATTATGTTATCATGTTATTATTTTGTTTTATGGTGCTAAGCTGTATTTTTTAAGTTATGAAGGTTTGAATCAAAACAAACCAACTGCAGTTGAATTGATATTAATTGGAATGCACAACCAAAAAACAAGATTTTTGAAAAATTAAAAAAATGGATTTATCTCATTTTGCAACGAAACTCTTCAGCAACGAAACTCTTCATATATATATATATATATATATGAAGTGTCTATAACTTCAAAACTAGATTAAATATTTTCAGCAAATTACCAAAGAGGTGGCACTATGACTGTCAAGAAACCTTTAAAAACCACATTTTGCCTTAGTAAATTACCTGTATTGGCTGTAAATGGTCTTTTCCATCTATGATCTAAGTGCTTAAATAAAACGCCTTAAAAACCTGAACACTGATAAATGTTGCTTGCAGCTTTAATGACAATTTAAAATTCTATTGTAATATATTTTATAATGTTTTTTTTTTTTTCTTTGATGACAAAGCTGAATTTTCAGCAGCCATTACTCCAGTCTTCAGTGTCTCATGCATTTCTGCATTTTCCTCTTTTTTCATCACTATATTTGACCATACGCCTCTTGTTAAGGTTTTCTAAACCCCTCCTTTCTGTGAGCCTGATCTGATTGGTCAGATGGCCCAGTCTGTTGTGACTTGTAGGAAACGAAACGTCAATTTGTATACCTGATTTTTTTGTTTTAGCTCCTGAAACATCCTCAGTGCTCAGACAGACAGTGATACAAACCGTAATAACAGTTTTACAATATCAATTCCAGTGCAAGTCCTAATCCTGTGGAAGTGCAGCAAAGTGGATTTGCTTTCACAGCGCAGAAAACAGTGTTTCCTCAACATGTCGACAACACAAATAAAACTCTCCCAGGCCTCAGCTACAACCACAGTGTTTGAAGGGGCAAAGTAGATGTTGTTCATGGGCAGCCAATGATGACCATAGGTTGGCATTATGCAAATTTTTTACAAACCTAACCTACAGGAAGTAACCGCTGAAGCTAATTTCAGGCACTTCAGAATTTTATTATTTTTTTTTTTTTCCCCTCCATTTTGATCTTTGAAACTTTGCAGACCTTTTACATTCACAAACAGCTATATTACACATTACATGAGAGGTAATATCTGAAAAAGCCTAATACAGTAGGGGCACTTTAATTTATTATGTTATCACACCATTAATAATACCAAAGGGAAAATAATGGCTGTTTTCAGACCGGAAAAAGTACCACACTTTTATCAAGTTGAATACCACCCACATTCATTTTCTTTAAATTACCTGTAGAACAAAAATAGTATGAACAAACAAATAAAAGCAAAAGATAAATAAAGCCCATGCCTAATTACAGTAGTAAAGATTACAGTTATGCATACGTATTCACAATAACAGCATCAGTTGTTTACCTGGCTTTGCTTTGCAGAGTGAGACTGTCTCTAGTCTATACCATCTGCTGTGAAGAACTGATCAGGTGAGATGTAAAAAACAGATTGCATTCTCAGATACTGGAGGATTTAGCCTTGTGCACTTGAAAAAGTGAGAAAAATGTAACAGCAGATGTGTAAATGCATGTCCATAAGTATTCTAATCAGAGAAACACTCAAAACCATACTTGATTGCACTTTTAAAGTTTCCAAATTATACTTGTGCACAATTTCCCACAATTAAGAAGGAAGCCTGCATCTGTAGCCCATTATTATTTTGTCCTCAATTATACGTAAAAAAATTAAAGCCAATTAAAACATTAAAACTACTTAAGTTGGACTTAAAAAAAACTGTCATAATTTACTCACCCTCAAGTTGTTCAAAACCGGTATGAATTTCTTTCTTCTGCTGGACACAAGAGAAGATATTTTGAAGAATGTTGGTAACCAAACCCATTGACTTTGATTTTTGAACAACTTTAAGGTGAGAAAATTATGACAGAATTTTCATTTTTGGGTGAACTATCCCTTAAGTATATCTTTATATGTTACTTCTAATTGTCTTTAAAACATGGTTAAAGTATACTGCCAAATGAACTGACAAGCATTTGTGGCAAAATAAAATATACTTTAATTTAATTTAATTGTATGTCATGAATGCAAATATATGTGTAAATACACCTTAAAATACACAGTTAAAATTACAGGTTGCACTTGTTACAGTGTATTTATACATTTAAGTAGTAATATTAAGTAACAACATGTACTTACTACAGGTTTATGGTTAGGTTTGGTTTAGTGTTAGCTGCATGCAATTATGCATAATTTACAGTTATTACGTGTAATAAGTTATTACAGTATATAATGTGTAATAAGGACACTGTAAAATAAAGTGTTACCAAATTATATAATCATGTGCTTTAGTATGTTAGTCAACATATTAGAATAAGTGTACTTTAAAGCATGACAAAGGATAATTAAAACAGTGATTTAAAATGTATTTTTAATTAAAACATTAAAGGTGCCCTAGATGTAATATAACTCTAAGGTGTCCCCTGAATGTGTCTGTGAAGTTTCAGCTCAAAATACACCATAGATTTTATAGATTTTTTTAAATACATTTTTTTAACTGCCTTTTGGGCCATCATTAACTATGCACGATTCAGCGCGCGGCCCCCTTAAATCGCGCGCTCCCTGCCCCCCGAGCTCTCGACTATAATACAGTGTATTTACAAAGTACACAGCTAATATAACCCTCAAATGGTTCTTTACAAGATGTTTGTCCTGCATACTGCATGCATGCTTCGGATCATGTGAGTATAGTATTTATTTGGATGTTTACATTTGATTCTGAATGAGTTTGATAGTGCTCCGTGGCTAAAGCTAACATTACACACTGTTGGAGAGATTTATAAAGAATTAAGTTGTTTATGAATCATACAGACTGCAAGTGTTTAAAAATGAAAATAGTGACGGCTCTCTTGTCTCCGTGAATACAGTAATAAATGATGGTAACTTTAACCACATTTAATAGTACATTAGCAACAATTTAGAAAGACAATTCACAAATATCAGTAAAAATATCATGATATCATGGATCATGTCAGTTATTATTGCTCCATCTGCCATTTTTCGCTGTTGTTCTTGCTTGCTTACCTAGTCTGATGATTCAGCTGTGCACAGATCCAGACGTTAATACTAGCTGCCCTTGTCTAATGTCTTGAACATGGGCTGGCATATGCAAATATTGGGGGCGTGCATATTAATGATCCTGACCTTTACGTAACAGTCGGTGTTATGTTGAGATTCACCTGTTTTTCTGAGGTCTTTTAAACAAATGAGATTTACATAAGAAGGAGGAAACAATGGAGTTTGAAACTCACTGTATGTCTTTTCCATGTACTGAACTCTTGTTATTCAACTACGCCAATGTAAATTCAATTTTTGATTCTAGGGCACCTTTAATTTGACATTATTACAAAGTGCACTTTTTAAAAGTGTGCTTAAGTGTGTTAAGAAACACAGTCATGAAAGAGTACTCTCTTTAAGAACACTTAAGTGGCCTTTTATTTCATTATAATAATCTGCAAGAACATTTTTAATACATTCTTTTAAGATTTGAAGTACACTTTATGTAAGTGCACATTCGTTACAATTAAGTGCACTTCTTTTTCAAAAGAGAAGAGCTTTTGTATAGAATATCGAACAAAATATATCAGATGTAGTGGAAAATTTTTGGCAGACAATGCCGTTAGACAATGATACAAAGTAAATTAAATAAACTAGTGAAAGTGTAAACAAATAATAATAATGTTTTATACTGTCTAAAAGTCCACAGTGCCAAAAGGGTTCATAGCTGTGAGAAAAGCCCATAAAAAAAAAATATTGTTACATTTTGGAATTTGATTAGAACTGGGATGAAGGTTACTGAGTATGTGTGTATGTGTATGTGTGTGTGTGTGAGAGAGAGAGAGAGAGCAAGAGAGAGAGAGAGAGAAACAGTTACAGGGAATAAGGACTGTGTGTGTCACACAGAGAGAAAGAAAGAAAAAAAATGTCTATGTTCAGCAAATTTCTTGTGGCCACTGTTTGGCCCTGGGGCTGGAGGCGGATCTGAAACATTAGTGTTGGTTATTAGGAACATTTAGAAGGAAACAAGGGATTTCACCTTCCGTCAGAGATGCCCTTTGTGCAGTGGTGTATGTGATTCTGAGTAAAGGACACATTCACACCTTAAATATAGTCAACAAAATGGCCTTTCTCATTCCAAAATATGCAATTTATATGCTAATCTAAGTGACATTTTAGCATTGGAGCCGTGCATTAGTAATGTTATAAAGACCAGACCCAATTCAGACTAGATCTTTGTCCTTATTCTGACTCAACGGCTGCATTTACACAGCAAGTCTTAATGCACAGATCCGATCTTCTGACCATATCCGATTTTTTGGCCAGTGTGTTTACATTCACTTTAGACACGACTGGTATCGGATATCTGTGTTTACATTAATTCCTGCCCAAAATGATTGTCATTGATAGCTTTGCATGCACATGGTAGACCCTCTGGTTTTGAATGGTCGTGCTATTAAAATTATTTATATATTTTTATATATTTCATGTCGGGTGATCATGATTACCTGCCAGAATGGATAATAGCTGTCAGTGTCATGGATGTTTTGCAGGGAGAATTCTGACTGAACGAATATAGACTGGAAAATAAAGGTAATTTGCGTTTGTTGTTTTATCTACAGTTGTTGAATCTAGAATTCTGAAGGGAAATAAAGTAGCAGGTAAGATTACATTTATTTGAATGAATGATAACGAGAGAGCGAGTGAAGGAGAGAGCGCACACGAGACAGAGAGAGTAGCCTACCCAGTAAAGCTTTTGGTTTATTAAAATAAAAAATAAAAAAACACACGGCGGTCTCTTTTAAATTGATATCGGATATGTGAATTTAAATCGGAAATCTGATTTAAAACCACATTTGGAAGTGGCTCAGATCGGATGCAAAAAAATTGGATCTCGTGCAGATTTTTGTGTTTACACGTGAGCAAAAAATCAGATTTTTTGTGCCAGTGTAAACGCACCAACTTCACCCAAAAGTATATTTCCAAAGTAAAACAACAAGGCATAGACAGGTTGCTCATGGATTATGTCTTACACCTGTGATTCATTTAGTTGAGTGGTTTGTTTGTTCTATTTATGCTCTGTGTTTCCTTCAGTTCTTTGTCAGTTCACGTCTCATTTAAGATGGTTGTTCTGTTCCAGGTATCCTCAGTAATTTGTTTTGGGTTCATCCTTAAATCTAACACTGCTGCAACAAGAACTCATCTCCTCGTCTTGCTTGCAACCAGCCATGACACATATATGTGTATGTCCATGAATCCACAAGAACTGCATGGTTTAGTTTCAACGGTAAAAAACATAACAGATTCAACTTGAAACATTTATTTATACAAAAATGATTGGTTTATCATGTAAACTCCTTGCATAGCTTGGGAAAAGATCAACAGGTACTTTTTTCTTTTTATTATGAATGCACAAGGTGTGTTATTCAGCCATCTGTTGTTTCTTGCCGCTTTAATATTCAGAAGGTATTCAGAGCCAAAAAAAAGCAGATGGAAAAAGCAAAGCTATCTTGAAAAACGATGCATAGTCACTATTTCATTTCTAATAGTCACACACAATTACCATGCTACCAATAAAAGATTTTCTTCATCTTTTGCACATACTGAAATTCAATAGTCCAAGTTGTTTTTTTCCTAATTAATTTTTGTGGCCTTTTTGAGAGGTAATTTAACCATTTGAAATAACTCTAATTAGCTATTTCATTAAACCTATGTGCAATAAAGACACAACAAACACAAAGCAAACACATTATGATCCGCTCTATGGTGGAACATAGGCTTAATCAACTGCACTTTCTTTCTTCAGTGGTACACTAAAGGTGAATTTTTGCAGAATATTTTTCCCACACTTTTTTAATATAATAAAGATCAATGACAACTGGAACAGTTAAGCTCCTGACAAGAAAAGCATGACAAGAAAATCCCAAAAAAGTAGCGCTCCATTCAACTCGTATGTTTGTATGCCAAATAATCTGAAGTTGTAGGATATCTTTGTGGCTACGAACAGAGTGAAAATAAAGATTAACTGACATTCTTCATATACACAATTGTAATGTTTTGATTTTGTTCATGTTTTATGTTATTAGTTCTTATGTTTTGTCAAGTATTTTATTTCAAAGTTGATTCCTGTTGATTGCCATAGTCTTGTTAACTGTCTCTTATTTTCCCATTTTTTGGTAAATCTTATGAAACCTGTGAAGAACATGTTACCCCAAATCCGAAAACAAAAGATTGAAGACATCTTGTGGTGAAAATCAAGTTTTTAATTTTGTTTATTTCTCTGCATGTGTTTTGCTTTTAATATGCTTTAAGACAGACCATGTGCAAGTTCATCAGTCAACAGCATTGTTAAGTATTTCCCCTTAAAACTGCAGTGCACCAAAGACAAAAAAAAAGGAAAAAAGTTTGAAACCGCCTGTTTCCCAGTAACCAATCCAGTCAACGTGCCAGCCGGGGCTTTTCTCCACTGACTTTCTATAATATTCAAAGCGTTTCTAAGGATGCAGATTTTTAAAATGCAGTTGTCTGACTCTGAGATGGCGAACAGGAACATGGTTTGTGTAACATTTGCAACACATTATTAGCTGTTTCATAACATAGTCAAGCCAAAGGCTAATCATGTGTCCGACTTTGTAGATAGTGATACATAAAATGCATTACCAATCAGACAACCCTGTAAAATTCGCTCTTCCTATTCTTTTCCTGAATCTGTTTCCGGTTCAAATATGGCATATATGGCTGAATTCAACCAATATTTCCTCTTGCCTGTAACGGAATGGCTGTGCATAATACACACATGATGGAGAAGAACTTTGGAATAATCTTCAATGAAGAACTCTCAGGGGAAACACAGCCAAACGTTTGCACCTGTACTGTAGCATCCAACAAACACCGACAGAGACTGGGTGGAAACTCAGGACTTAAATATAACTGACAAACAAAGGGAACTAATGAGATGATTGACAAGATGATAAATGAATGACAGGTGATAGGGATTGCTAATCAAAGAATACTGAAAAACTGGGTCAAGGAAGACAAGGTCCAACACACAATGAAAACAAGGCCAAAACAAGACATACATGTTACATTGCCATTGCAGTGTTTACTACAGTTGACCAAGGTGGATCAGGTAGTCCAAGCTGGAGTGAGTGGAGGCGGGGACATATTCATGAATATTCATGAGTCCACGCATAATAAATGAACCAAGGGTGTAGAGTTACATTCAAGCTATTTTAAGGCATGAAGAAATTATTTTCACAGGAAAAAAAGTTTAAATGTCATTTTGATTGTGGTGTTTAATTGTGACATCTTAAGTAAGTGGTGACAGTAACCCCATGTATATGTTTCTATGGGAGATATAAGAGAAATTATCCAATCATTTAACATATTTGCCATATTTAAATCATCTTGCATTTAAAATACATTGAAAAATTGCAAAAGAACTGCACACCAAGCAAGACAAGAAAGTCGCTTCTTTGGGAACAAATCCATCAATGGGTTAAGCATGCTGAAGACTGAAAACCTTTCATAAAAATCAATTAGCAAAAGTGTTCTGATTAAAGACCTGTTATTTTTTCCCACCCAAAGCCCTGTAAAAATTGATGAAGTGTGTCTGTTCTTCAGGAATCTAGCTGCTGTTGGGCAAATCTGTTGTAAATGTGCTGCTTGTTTGTAATTTGTCCCTGGTAAATGATGCTATGAACAGCGAAGGAAATACTGCAGGCTGTATTGTGGTATTCATGAGCTTCCTGTGCTCCAGGCTAGCTCATATCACAACCCCAGCTCACACAGCCAGAGATCTGTTCTCCTCTGTTCAGTAGTTCTGGTACAATCTTTCACTCCAAAGCAGGAGGAAAAAGAAAGAGTATGTAGAGAGAGCACCAGGACTAAATCTGGGGGAACTGACAGCCTGTACCTTGGCCATCACTGCTTAAAAGGATAATTTGCTGATAATTCTGGCATTATTTACTCAACATTATGTCATTCCAAAAAATGTATCACACTTTCTTTATGATGCACAAGTCTTAAGGTCTGTATTCATTATGTTTTTTGTTTTTTTTAAATCATTTTTGTCATTTTGGAGCTCTATTACATGGAAAAGAGTGGCTAGGATTTTGTTTGTTTTAAATGCACCTCTTGTGTTCCAAGCAAAGTTATGCAGAACGTCATACAGAATGACATTATTGTGAGTAAATGAAGGCAGCATTTTCATTTTTGGGTGAATTAATCCTTTAACATGGCAGAAAATGAAAGAGCAATAAGCTGAAAAAAATGGAGATAAATCTGGCATGAGTGGGTGCGAGCGAGTGTGTATTGGGATTGCAAGTTGGACAGAAGAAGGTACATGTGACCTTTAATTTCCCTGGCAGCAGTGCGGTCACTGGTTTAAGCAAGTCATTATGGCAGTGATTAACTGCTGACAAACTTTCCAGAGAATAGCAGCATATGCAAATCACAATAACTATCACCACAGAGACCAATTACACACCAAGACGATTTTGAAGCAAATTGTTGAGGTGCCTGCTGGGAGATTCCCTGCTGGGAGAAAAAAAATAACCTGCACTGTAACAAGTGACATCTTGTACAAAGTGATTGAAAAGTTTGTAACCCAGCTGCATTAGTTTGAAACAGTATTTTGTTTAAAAAAAAAAAAAAAATCTTTATTGTGATCTTTTGTTCACAATAAAGTTTAAAAAAATAATAATTCTGGATCTTTGTTTTCTGGCTTGTTTAAGGTATGCATATTATTAGCATGAGTTTTTCTTTGGGAATAAAACATTTTATTTGAGACACTTTGACCTTCAAATTGATGAAAAAAGAGGCTACACACTATTTTAAGGTGTCCTTGTTACAGTGTAATTATACATTTTAGTGCTGTGTAGCTTCTGGACCAGTCAGACACACAATTATCCATTACTGTTAATGAATAATCCAGCAAACTCCACTCCCTCTATTAATTCATAGGTAATCCTTCTATGAATGAACATGCATATTTCCAGGACATTGTGTATATGACTATTACTGTCTTGTATAGTGTCTTTTGTATTGCACACTGTTTTAAGCATGCATTATGATATAGATACTAGTTAATGTAACCTCACCTATACCATGTTCAACATGTCCTCCAACCAATACGCCCATATACAGTACAGTCCAAAAGTTTGGAAGATTTTTAATTTTTTAAAAAGAAGTTTCATCTGCTCACCAAGGCTACATTTATTTAATTAAAAATACATAAGAAAAAAACAGTAATATTGTGAAATATTATTACAATTTAAAATAACTGTGTGCTATTTAAATATATTTGACAGAGTAATTTATTCATGTGATGCAAAGCTGAATTTTCAGCATCGTTACTCCAGTCTTCAGTGTCACATGATCCTTCAGAAATCATTCTAATATGCTGATTTGCTGCTCAATAAACATTTATGATTATTTTCAATGTTGAAAACAGTTGTGTACTTTTTTTTTCAGGATTCCTAGATGAATAGAAAGTTCAAAAGAACAGCATTTATCTGAAATACAAAGCTTCTGTA
This sequence comes from Chanodichthys erythropterus, assembly GCF_024489055.1. Lineage (NCBI taxonomy): Eukaryota > Metazoa > Chordata > Actinopteri > Cypriniformes > Xenocyprididae > Chanodichthys > Chanodichthys erythropterus. Next base: position 24,157,607 of record NC_090224.1, on the reverse strand, counting down.
GCATTATACACTACCGTTCAAAAGTTTGGGATCAGTAAGAATTTTTATTTTTATTTTTTTTTAAAGAAATTAAAGAAATTAATACTTTTATTCAGCAAGGATGGATTAAATCAATCAAAAGTGGCAGTAAAGACATTTATAATGTTACAAAAGATTAGATTTCAGATAAACAAAAAAAAAAAAAACAACTTTCTATTCATCAAATAATCCTGAAAAAAAATATTGTACACAAATATTTTGTACAATTGTACACGTTAAATGTTTCTTGAGCAGCAGATCAGCATATTAGAATGATTTCTGAAGGATCATGTGACACTGAAGACTGGAGTAATGATGCTGAAAAATTCAGCTTTGCATCACAGGAATAAATTACTTTGTGAAATATATTCAAATAGAAAACAGTTATTTTAAATTGTAATAATATTTCACAATATTACTGTTTTTTACTGTATTTTTAATTAAATAAATGTAGCCTTGGTGAGCAGACGAAACTTCTTTTAAAAACATTAAAAATCTTAGTGGTTCCAAACTTTTGGACTGTACTGTAGATCGTTTGTCACTTCCCTGAGATACGACCCATAGGAGCATTTACTAACATAAGTTGCACCCCTATCGACAACAGGGCACTTTCATTTTAATGCATTGTTTCAATTTATCTGTGTCATATTTTGGGTTTTGCGTAGCTCAATTGGTAGAGCATTGCAATATACAACAATATGCAATCATGTGATCATGCGATCATGTGTTTGATCCCAGGGAACTCATGTGCTCATAAAGTGTATATGCACTATAAATCACTAAGGGTAGGTTTACGGTTGGGGTAGGTGTAGTCATTAATTAAAAAAATAATAATAATTTTGCTAAATGGAAATAGGACAAATGGCGGGTAAGGGACAGTGTACACACATTGCATTTAAATAAACACATTTTGATTGGTAACAACTATCATAAGTCATTTCATGATGACAGATATAGGGTCATTTTTGGGGGGAGGACAGTCTCACCATGTTTGGTATCTAGGAACTTCTATTTTAAATATCCAAATGATCATTTATGTTATGTTCATACCTACTGTATGCAACATATTAATATTACAAGAATCTTTAATAGTTTCTCCATCAACACCCAATCCAGTAATATATGTAAAACACCATGCTCAAAGACAAAGGGCTGTAAACTTTCCCTCCGAATGTTTAAGTTACCATTGCCTCACTGACCCTGTGGAGGTGTGACCTCCACAGAAGTTAAAGGCAGCTGACTGAGTGACTGCTCCTGGTTGCTGTTCGTGTGAAAGGACTGGAGACATTCAGTTCGACTGCGGGACCTTTCCCTTGGTGAGGGCCGGAGGGCCCTCAAGTTACAACTAATTTAATTTCTAAGTCAGGCTAATATCACAAGTTCATCACCATTTCTTCATTCATCACAGAAAAAATTGATTAAAACAGTACCATCGAACTATCAAGACCTTCTCCTGAGATTGCATGAAGACGCTTTCAACGGCTAAGACATTGCAAGTATCGTACATTTAACGAATTAAACAGAGCTGTAGACCCTTTGTTAACAAGGTGCTTTGAACAGAATAAACTGATGGTTCTCTTCTGATGGTTAAATTACGGTTGTTGAATGTGTTTGTTTGTTTAGATTAGTTGTGTGTTCATGTTCGTTCGTTGGCCAGCTATTTAAATAAATGAGATTTGACGTGACCTTGTGATTTAGTTAAATAAAATTTAAAATTGATGTGATTACAGCTACATGCTAAGAAAGAATTATTTTTCTGTGGCCACAAAAAAAAAAAAAAATCCTTTCTGAGAGTCAATAGACGATTAATACTGAGTGTTTTCTGGACAAACAGATTAATTGATTGTAACATTGATTCAGCTACATCAAGTTAATTCCATTATAACAAGTTATAATTCATTATTAATATTTCTCTTTTGAGCTAATTTGCTACAGCTGAGTAATATTCACATACTATAGGGTTAGGATTAGGGTTGGGTTTGGTTTAGGGTTAGTTGTGTTTAATTATGTTGTGTTCATTTTTTAAATATACTTGTAAGTATACTTTACACATATACATTTAATACAATTAAGCACACTTCTTTTTCACAAGAGAAATTAAAAGTCTAGCATACTCCTCCAAATGTTCTGGTACATTCTGCTAAAAGAAATGCTGGAAAAGCTAACAACTGTCCATTCTTTGACCTAGAAAATACACAATATCTGGAATACACCTGTTCACCTGCTTTCTTCCTCACTCCAACACTGGGTCCACACTACAGTCCCATATGACGCTTCAATCGTATTCAACTCCATCTGAAGCTGAGATATCTCATCATTTGGTAAATGGCAAGGGGGTGAGTAAATAATGAGATAATTTTCATTTTTGAGTAAACTCTCCCTTTAAGTACTAAAAACTTCAAAACAAGAACATATTTTCTGTCATTTTTCCTGTGTATCCTTTTGTTTTATCTTTTTGTCTCTACCTGTACAGCTGCATCACACACCTGTTCCTCTCACTGACACTATTGTTAATGTCACAGACCATCCCATAAGATATATTCCTGACAGCAGAGCCATATCTGACAGTGGGCCTGGAGCCAGAGTCATGCAGCATCCCAGAATAGAACACACCTGCACTGCAGAGCTTTACAAACCAACTGCAGTGAACAGTGGGATACAGCACAGGTCTCTCACCTGTTCCCGACAATTTCTGATGCACAGATGTATGTGCACGCACCTTACTCTTCCTCAACTACAATTCCTGCTCTCCACTCAATCTTCTCAAAGGGCTCAAACTTAATATTCACGGTTTCTGTATTACTGTGACCTAGCACACCTTCACACACATTAAAGGCAATTTCCACTTCGGTGTGTAAGTGATTCTTAACTTATACTTTGTGTCAAAGCCATTTCATCTTCAAATACAAGACTCTTAACATGAAACTTGTTTCAACTGAAATGAAATGAGTGAACGCCATAATCAAAGCCCTATAAAGAACCATAATGCACCTCGGCATATTATGGCATGATCAACATAGACATGGTCAAAAAAGATCAAGGGTCGATAAGCATCTTAAAATAGTAAATAAATTGACCTTCCCTTTCGTGGGAACTGTCGACGCTGCGTGGTAACGCATTGGGAACCTTCTGCGTGATGTCGTCACTGAAGCACTCATGTATCTAACCAATCGCGTAGCGAGACGTCAGAGACGGGTGACGTCACGGACCAGGAAACTATAAAGCATACCCGGATGCAGAGCACGCTAGCTTCTGTGTCTTCAACAAAGCGCTCTATGTTATCTTGTCTGTCTTATTTGGTGTTGTTTGTCCCGTATCACTACAATATCTCTTCGTCTGAGGACAAGAGTTGCACAAACACACATATATATATATATATAGAAATAAGACAATTGTAATGGCGGAGGAAAAACGTTTCAGGAAGTGTGTGCATCCCTGCCCCAGATACATTCCTGACGGGGACACACATGATATGTGCGTTTTTTGTCTGGGGCTTGAGCATGCCCAGGCAGCTCTCGAGGGAGCTGTCTGTGTGCATTGCGAGAGACTAACCCTCAGAGTGTTGAGATCTCGCCGAGCACTCTTCGAGGAGGGTGCCTCGGCGAGCGTTCCCCGCGGGTCGGGTCCTGCTGCTGCTGAGGCGCAGCGCCGGCTACTGTCGTGGGGTTCGCAGATGGAGCCTTATCCCAGCCTTATCTCGCCCTTTACCCGCCAGCCCCAGTGTCTCTTCTCAGGCGGCGGAAGCACGCGTTGCGGTTTCTTCCCCCCGGAGAGAGACACCGGCGCTTCACCTCTCTTCCTCCGAGGAGGTTGATGTGGTGAGCGTCGAGACTGGGGAAGAGGACCCGCCATCCTCTTCCCCAGCATATGAGGAGCTCCTGGAGGTAGTGACCAGGGCTGTGGCCAAGTTAAAGATTGATTGGCCAGCAGAGCGGGCAGAACCAAAACCAAAAAGTAAGCTAGATGAGCGCTTTCTGCCCGCTCGGTCGCTACCCCAGCGTCGGGGTTTGCCGTTTTTCACGGACCTCCACACCGAGGTGTCGAGGTCGTGGAAAAGGCCCGTGCAGCACCGCGTATTCAGCCCCCAAACGTCTGTATATAGTAATATAGTGGGGTTGAAACGGCACGGTTATGCGGCGATGCCCCGGGTTGAAGAGACGCTTGCAGGCTATCTCTCGCCCGAGTCGGCATCGTCACTAAAAGCCCCGACGTTGCCCACCAAGCCCTTAAGAACAACATCAAGCTTGGTGGGCAAAGCATACACGGCAGCAGGTCAGGCAGCGGCATGTCTACACACCATGTCGCTGCTTCAAGCATATCAAGCAGACCTGCTGGGGGAGATTGATGAGAGCGGGGAGGCCACTTATGATTGTATTCAAGAGATCAGGATGGCAACTGATCTCGCTCTCCGTGCCACCAAGGAGACGGCCAAAGAAATCGGCCGGTCTATGGCAGCCTTGGTGGCTACGGAGAGACATTTGTGGCTGAACCTCTCGGACATAAGGGAGCGAGACAAAGCTGCCCTTATGGACGCGCCGCTGTCCCCTGCGGGCCTCTTCGGCGACGCTGTAAATACAGTCGTCGAGAGGTTCCAGGAGGCGAAAAAACAATCAGCGGCGTTCCAGAGGTTCATCCCCCGCCGCTCTATTCCCCCCGAGGCTGCTGAGCGGGAGCAGCCTCGGCCGTCCACGAGCTCCTCAGCGCACCACAGAGCGCAACAGAAAGTGAGCGTGGCCACTCGAGCTCCCCCACAAACAGCTTGGGGACCGGGTCGGTCCGCTCATAAGAAGCCTTCCAAGGGTAAAACGGACCTGCGGGCCGTTATCATCGCCAGGAAGGCTTCAAAGCGGTCCTGACATCTGTGGGTCAGGACCCAATGAGGGGGGTCCCTCCGGAGGAAGCCGGGAAAAATACATCTAATCCCCGCTTCCCTTCGGCACCCTCAGGGGGACAGTCCGTCAACCCTGCCACCCAGTGTGCGTCAGGGCACGGCGGTCCCCGCCGGCCCTTCGAGGAGGGCCGGCCACTTGATTCGGTTGTCTGCCGGCGCGCCGTGTCAGATCACCGAGCCAAGTGCTCAAAAAACACCAGAGACCAGTCTCGAGAGACTGGTTCCCTTAGTAGATTTTTTGGCAGAGTGGAAACTACTTCCAAATATATCAAATTGGGTGCTGCTCATGATAGGGTTACAGAATACAGTTCGGGTCTCGCCCGCCCATATTCAATGGGGTCCTTCCCACAGTGGTGACCCCCGAGCAGTCTCTGGTGATGGAACAAGAGGTTATGACACTCTTGCAAAAAGGAGCTATAGAAAGGGTCCCTCCTCCCAGCAAGCTGTCAGGCTTCTACAGCCGTTACTTCATTGTTCCAAAGAAGGATGGAGGACTACGTCCTATCATAGATTTACGCGTGTTAAATCGCTCAATCCAGAAGCTCAAGTTCAAGATGCTTACACTCAAACAGATTATCCCACAGATCAGGTCCGAGGACTGGTTTGTGGCGATAGACCTGAAAGATGCATACTTTCATGTGTCCATCCATCCTTCTCACAGGAAGTTCCTCAGGTTTGCTTTCGGGGGCGAAGCTTTCCAGTACAAGGTTCTTCCGTTTGGCCTATCGTTATCACCCCGCACATTCACGAAGTGCGTGGATGCGGCTCTGGCCCCGCTAAGGCTTCAGGGCATCCGCGTGCTGAATTACATCGACGATTGGTTGATTCTAGCTCAGTCAGAGCAACTGGCAGTCCAGCATCGAGATGTTGTTCTGCGTCACATGGAGAGGCTTGGGCTGAGGCTCAACGCAAAAAAGAGTGTGCTAGTTCCGGTTCAAACTATCACTTATCTGGGGGTAGTTTGGGACTCCACCACGATGCGGGCACATCTGTCTCCCGCTCGGGTGAGTGCCATTCTTATGGCTATGAAAGGGGTGAAGTTAGGCCAGTCACTCACTGTAAAACAGTTCCAGAGGCTGTTGGGTCTGATGGCAGCTGCGTCCAACGTGATACCTTTTGGCCTCCTGCACATGAGACCCTTACAACCGAGGTTGTGGAGACCATATTAAACTCCAGAGCTCCCGCCACGAGGAAGCTTTATTTATACAAGTGGAATCTGTTCTCTGCCTGGTGCAGACGTATTAATGTGGACCCTGTCCACGCCTCTATTAGCCACGTGCTTACATTTCTCCAAGAAAAGTTCTCGGAGGGCCTATCCCCTTAAACGTTAAAGGTTTACGTTGCGGCTATATCTGCCTTTCATATTCCCCTTGTAGGTGGCCTTTCGGTGGGTCGAGACCCCCTGGTCACTCGCTTCCTCCGTGGCACACTGAGGTTGAGGCCTCCAGTGCGCACAAGGGTTCCGGCCTGGGACCTGACCGTGGTTTTACAAGGGTTGGCCGAGGCGCCCTTTGAACCAATAGAGGAGGTTCCTGAGAGGTTCCTCACTCTAAAGACTATTTTCCTACTTGCTATCAAAGGATAGGAGATTTACAAGCACTGTCAGTTGCTCCCTCATACCTTGAATTTGCTCCAGGAATGGTGAAAGCATTCCTGCATCCTAGACGGATGTCCCTAAGGTCCCTACCCACGTTCCAGGTCCCATTGTGCTCCAGGCTTTCTGCCCTCCTCCTTTTAAATCTTCGGATCAGGAAAAACTAAATCTGCTCTGCCCTGTGAGGGCCTTGGATACTTACGTCCACAGAGCTGCCCTGTGGCGTAAGACTGATCAGCTTTTTGTCTGTTATGGGTCCCCTAAAAAAGGGGGCCCTGCATCTAAGCAGAGGATGAGCAAGTGGGTGGTCGAGGCCATCACACTTGCATATGATGCGGCCGGACAGCCTTTTCCTCTGAATGTCCGTGCCCATTCTACGCGGGGTATGGCGGCATCAAAAGCCTTGATGTCAGGTGTCTCCATCGGTGACATTTGTGACGCGGCTGGCTGGTCATGTCAGCACACGTTTGTAAGGTTTTATAACCTTGATGTCGGCTCCACTCCGGGGTCATCAGTTCTGCCAAGATAACCTGGCAAGTATTTGCCGCTACGGCACAGTTGGGATAGCGTTCCCAATGCGTTACCACGCAGCGTCGACAGTTCCCACGAAAGGGAACGTCTCAGGTTACAGATGTAACCCTGGTTCCCTGAGTAGGAACGAGACGCTGCGTCTCTTGCCGTACCCCCTGCATACTTGCGAGCATTTGTCTCAGACTGATCCAGAAGCTAGCGTGCTCTGCATCCGGGTATGCTTTATAGTTTCCTGGTCCGTGACGTCACCCGTCTCTGACGTCTCGCTACGCGATTGGTTAGATACATGAGTGCTTCAGTGACGACATCACGCAGAAGGTTCCCAATGCGTTACCACGCAGCGTCTCGTTCCCTACTCAGGGAACCAGGGTTACATCTGTAACCTGAGACGTTTTTATGACAAGGCAAGGAACTATTTATAAGTTAATATAAATACTTAATATAATTAATATTAAAGGTCCTATGACATGATACTTTTTGGATGCTTTTATATAGGCCTAAGTGGTCCCTAGTACTGTATCTGAAGTCTCTTTCCCGAAATTCAGCCTTGGTGCAGATTTTCAGGGTGGGTGTGGCCTTAACCAGCTTGCGGCTATGGCACAATGTGCTAATGTTGACATTGGATGTATCCAAATGTGATCCGGATGAAGAAGTCAGTAGCTACAGCAGGACATCTCCGAATGGTTAGTTTAAAACATTGTGTCTGGATACGGTACTTTAGTTGGTTTATGTACGCTGTTACAGTTATTATCATGTAGCTAATGCTAGCCTACATTGTTGGCTCTACGTGTTGCTCTGATCTGCTATCGTATATATATTATATATATATATATATATCTATATATATATATATAATTATCAGCTATAGACACTAACCAGTGCAACTAAATTAGTCCTCTGCCATTATTACAAATACCTTTTCGGATAGGTGCCGTTGTGGAAAATGTGCTACCATGCCAACATCATTTATCTGTTTACATATTTTATATTTCATAAATCTTAAAAGTTTTTACAATCTTTTTACAATTACATCAAGCTCTGCAATCTGGAAATGTGGATATCGCGTGCGCCATAACAGCAGAACGGTTATTCAAACAACAAAGAAATGTACAACACTCGCATTACAGTGTGTGTATTCACACACATACTTGATGCTGTCTACCTTTACATTAGCGACAGTAACTGGGCTGTATTGGCCCACGTTGAGGAAACAGTCATCAGTGAAATGTGTGGCGCAGACATACAAAACTATGGGAAGTTGTATCGGCACATTACCAGAGAAAATCAAATTAACCCACTGCTTCATCATTGGCTCGGATGAAGGAACTAAAAAAATACTAAGGTGTTCATTTGTACATCCAGACACTGAGCAACTACCATGATTCGCTCGTTTGCATGTCATGATGTCTCTCGAGGAAAAAAAAAAAATAGTGTGCTCGAATCTCACGGTAGTAGCTCATTTTCTCATGGGCGGGCAAAGCAGAGAAAGGGGAGGTAACCTTTCTCCTTATGACAACATATGGGGAAGATTCCAAATTGGGTTGTCTGAGCTTTCATTTTCTCAAACGCGAAGCAAAATACCCAGGGCTCGGTTTACACCCATCGCCTTTTCTAGCCACTGGGGGGCCATATGCAGGCTAGGGGAACTCATATTAATGTTAAAATACCTCATAAAGTGAAATTTTCATGCCATGGGACCTTTAATATATACACAGAATAAATAAGTACTCATATCAGAATACTCCTCATTTAATGACTCACACTTTGGCGGACATCACCATCTCAGAGAATGCATTGTGTGTTTGTTATTTTTATCAGAGTATAAATGAACACAAACTGCCAGCTTACTACCCTCATGCAAACGAGTTCACTTTCAAACAAAGGAACTCTCCTGCTCGAGAACTGCACTTTTCTCATTGGTTAAGCCAAAACTCAAAGGTGTGAACTCTAGAGAACTGCTATTGTTCTTGTTGATCAGGCTGGCAGGCCTCACTCACTTCAAGCCATGTGCAACTTCCTTTACAACAGGGTCAAATTAACAGTGAAAGTTTGTTATCATTTTTTCATTCAATGCAGAGGATATTGGTTATAACTTCAACACCATCGCACCGAAACTTTAAGAATTTCTCCTGAGACTGCATATCCAGACGCTCCACAACAGCTAAGGCATTTGCAAGTATTGTACATTTGAACACTAAACAGTGATTTAGCATTAAGTTGTGAACCCCTTTGTTACCAAATGTGCTTTATAGTGAGAAACTGATGGTTCTTCCAGCTCGTTAAATGACTTTTTTCATAGCTCCATTCCTCTGTTATCCTACGGTTTAATTCACTTTCTATGTATGTGTGATTTGTGTGTATGTGTTTTGTTTAGTTATGTGTTTGTGATTTAGTTAAATAAAACTTTTGTGCACATTCTTGCGAGTTGATTCTGATCTGCTTATAAACCAGTGTCAAGTTAACAATTTGATCACAGCTACATGCTAAGAAAGTGTTATTTTTCTGTGGCCATGGAAAATATCCTTTCTGAAGAATTGATAGATGATCAATACTGAGTGTTCGCTGGCCGAACATATTGATTGTAATAGTAATTAGACTACATGAAGTTAATTTGATTAACTGATCCAAATATTTATAATATTTATATTTATAATAATAACGAGTTATGATTAATTTTTGATATTTCCCTTTTGAGGTAATTTGTTACAGTTTGGTAATCTAATACTTTTGACTTTTTTATTAAAGGCTTTAAGTAAAATGTTACCTTTTTTCTTGCTATGAATGTACACTATCAGAAAAAAGTGCACAAATTGTACCTTTAGGGGTACAACAGCTTGTCTCTGTACCTTATTTACCCATAATATGTACATTATAGGTACATATTACTACTCTAAGGGTATGTAACGATTCGGGACTCAGAGTAAGATCCATCTGCAAGCTTTTATTCAAAGTGAGCATAGTTGTACAGGCTGGGTCGATCAGGGGCAAACAGGAACAGGCAGAGTCGTAGTCAGAGTACAGGCAGTAGATCGAGGCAGGAGGATAACATTCACAGAACAGTATAACAGGCAAGGGTCAGGACAGGCAGCAACGGGTCAAGAACGGGTAACAGACAGGAACAGCAACAACAGGAAAACAGGATATAAACGCTCGGAAATGACACACAAGGTAATCAAGACTTCGCGGTGAGGTGGTGTGTGTGTGAGTCCTTTATAGTCCAGGTAATGCGTATCAGCTGGGTGTGGTGATTAGTGTGGAGTGTGCATGTGATTGACAGGGAGGATTATGGGAAATGGAGTCTGGAGTGAACAGGAACAGACTGTGATCGTGACAGGGTAAATGACAATAATAATAAATAATAATTAAAAAAAAAAGATCCCTGTTTACACAGATCCTCAAAAATGACAAAAATGGTCAGGCCAGTAGCTGCCGATGTCACTTTGTAAAGAAACACATAATACACATGACGACACCATTTTCACATGCACGGAGACTATAACACCTTTGTTTGCACTTTGAAACCCGTTTTCAAAAGTTTACATTTTCAGGTCCCCAAAATGCTGTTGTTGTGTAAATGAAAAGCCAAAACATATAAAAAACTTTTATGTTTTTAGGTGAAAACGGTGTTGTGTAAACAGCCCCTGAGGTACTAAAATCCACATTTTAAGGGTAGATAAGGTACAAAGTTGTCCCTTTAAGAGAACTGCCTGAGTAAAAAGCTAGTGCAGCCCTTCCCCCTAAAGGTAAATTCTTTGGAATGATTGACATTGTAAAAAGTTATACACAAATAAAGTTGAATAGACCTGAATTATATGTGATTTCTTTCTTTATTGAAATTATGATGGCTGCTAACCTGAAAACTTAAAGAACATAAGCACACAGGTTTTGGCAACATCTTTGCTAAAGTTTTAACCCTGAGGTTAAGTGCTGGAGTGAATCATTAAGATGTGTGCTAATGTTAGCAGGCTAATTTACTGCTTGGCTTGTTACAGTCAGCTTCCATCTGCACCTTCAACTTCGGCCAGGACTGCTTCTGGAGACCTTCCAGACATCACTCACATATGCATCGCACCAAACTCAATCACACGCACACAACGATACACCAAGGAATGGTTACTTTGCATACTTCTATGGCTGGAAAACTAAGGCAGAAATGGAGGAAATATTTTCATATACTTAACACTGATAAAGATTGGGGAGATTCTAAATTCTGTAAAGTGCTGTCAGTGTTGGGTTTGTGCTTTAATTATTATTATCTTTGTGATTTTTACATTCCTAAATTCCAAAATATGATGATGATCTTGATTTTAGTGCATATTCCAGAGATGAATGACATAAATGAAACAGTAAGAAAGAGACAAATAGGAAAATGTCGGAAAATACGGCTGCAGACATACTGTTCTACCTGCTTTCTAGCTGGTCATTGGCTACTGTCAGTTGATTTAGGTTGGTTTGTTGGCTATAGGTGTTCTTCCAGCCTGTTCAGACTTAAATTGGCTTAAAGGTGCCATTGAACGTTTTTTTACAAGATGTAATATAAGTCTAAGGTGTCCCCTAAATGTGTCTGTGAAGTTGCAACTCAAAATACCCCATAGATTTTTATTAATATTTTTTTTTTTTTTTTATCTGCCTATTTTGAGGTAATGTCTTATTATGCCGCTTTCATCGTCGCTCAGATCGTCTTCAGAATCAGTGAGCGCTTGTTCATAAGCATCCGGCTTGTCGAAGAAGTACTTCAAAACATTTTCGGTGTAACGGCCACGGTTCTTCATTGAATTTTGATATCAGCTAGAGCCGGCCATAGCGCTGCATAATAAGTAGCCACGCTTCCCAGTATGGAAATACACACAGACATGACACGCCCCTACTGCGTGCTAGAATCTCCGAAAAACAAGCCGATTTCAACCTCAAAATGTACGCTTTTAAATATACCAATACTGCTATCTCAAACACGGAAAGGCTTCTTCATGATCTCAACTAACAGATTCTGCAAAAAAACGAAAATCACCAATTTTGAAAAAAAATGCTTCTTTTTCATTTTGCTCGAAAGTTGTGCTGCCGACTTGTGTCCCTGGTTTCCGTGACGGGTCACATATGCAAATATTGGGGGCGTACACCCCGACTGTTACGTAACAGTCGGTGTTATGTTAAGATTCGTCTGTTCTTCGAGGTCTTTAAAGAAATTGGATTTATATAAGAAGGAGGAATCAATGAAGTTTGAGATTCACTGTATGTCATTTCCATGTACTGAACTCTTGTTATTCAACTATGCCGAGGTAAATTCAATGTTTTCATTAAAACTTTTTTCCCCCCCTAGAATGTATAAGATATACTCTATTGAGCTACATATGACTAATTATTTAGTTACAATGAAACACGTCTTCCTCTATTTTAAGTTTACCACTTTCATCCAGACCTTTTTTTCTGAGTGATGTTTTCATCAGTTTCATCAAGCCATCAAGCCTTCCATTAAAAACTTTCTATACATCATAAAAAAAGTCTAGTCCTTCAAGGCCATTTTTACTCCCGTTTCATGCTTTCAAAGCTAGCTTGTTATTGCTAGCCTCTCTGAAATTGCCTACCCTACCTTTAATATGGTTACATTCACACATACACATGTTCACACAGCAACATAATACAGTTGTCAGTCCTGTATTTGAGTCCTTAATACAGTTATGTTCACACACAGTTCGCCATCTTTGATATAACTTTGGTCAGTGACGCTATGGTTACTGGTAATAGAATACGGGCTTGACTCCCATGCACATTCATACAGACAGATATTTGAGACACTACTGTAAGTTGCTGTGTGAACGGAATTTCGAGACTCACACCTGTAAATAAATGAGTTGTCAATCTCAAAAACTGACAGTGTGAACATAGCCTCAGAGACCAGAAACAGAAAAAGAAAGAGCTTGGTGAACTAACTGAGAATGAGTTTTAAACATTTTGATGTATTTTTCTCAAGACAATTTAAGCAATATGGTCAAGTATACACAATATTTACCAACAGCTGTGTGCTTGTCACAGTGAGGCATGACCAAATAATTGCCGCCCCAAACTTTTCTCAACTTTCTCTCTCTGTCTCACATTCTTTCCATTCAGTAAACTAATAATTACTGAAGCAGATGTAGGCAGTATTGGCTTGGTTATTGCTAAGTCAGTGTTATTTGCTGGCTGGGCTTCACTGATGATTCAATGAAACAAGCTTTTTAGCTAAACAACCTCTCAGGAATGCTTCTCACTCACTGTGTGTATGTGTTGGCTGCGAGTCCCGGCCCAGTCTGGTAGGAGAATGGATCTTCTGGCATTGATATACCCAGTACAGCTGCATCAGAAAGAGAGAGAGCAAGACAGAGTGGAGGAGAGAGAGGCTCTTTTGGCAGCTGGGTGTCTTGATAATCCCATCATCTGGCTGGTTCAAATCCCAAGTGGCAGACCAGGGAGTCTTCTTTAGGCTTATCTTTTCGTCTTTCTCTTTATCTGAATCTTTCCATCATTACTAGCCAAACAGGTCACAAATCTAAAAGTGTCCTGTAATGCTGAAACTCTTGTGGTTATGACATATATTTGCAAGACTGCAAATGAGTAGTGTTAAGTTTTAGGTAAGTTTAAGCCTTATAATATAATATAATATAATATAATATAATATAATATAATATAATATAATATAATATAATATAATATAATATAATATAATATAATATAATATAATATAATATAATATAATATAATATTGTTATTGTTATTGTTGTTAATAATATTAAATGAGTACTTAAAGGCCTTCAACATTACAGTTTAACTGGAACCCATATATATGTCACAGTTCCCTTCTGTCCCGGACTCCATCTCCCATCATCCTCCCTGTTCCACACCTTCACTCACTTCCCAATCAACTCCCCATCATCACGGATTAATAAAATATGACAAGATCACAGAGCTAAACTGTTTCAGAGAAAAAGTTCATCTTAATTATGTCAGATAACACTTAAGCAAAACATGGTCAGGTCAAAGTGTCATTTTTGGTTCCAAATTTTTATCAATTTTACTGGTAGTCCACTGTATGAAGAATTTTTGGGTATAATATGTCATAGTTTACTTGATTTTGCTGTCTTCACTATATGAAAAATATTTTACTAGTGGGTGCAGGACAATGTAAAGGCCCTTTCACACCAAAAGTGAAATTAAATAAAATTACTAATATTATATATATATATATAAATAAATAATATATGCAAAAATTATATATGCAAAATTTTGTAATGCAACTATGGAAAGCATTTAGTTTTGTGTTTGGTGTAACACAATATTGTAATGCATAACTTTCGCCAACACTGGTCATATCTGAATGTTGGATGACTCAATGGGTGGATGTCACTGCTGGATTTATGGCAGTGCTGATGTGGCTCAATAAGCATTAGCACTTCCAGCAGTGTTCTGTTATTATCACACTCCTCCTCCTGGCATCCTGAGTCAGGTCATGGACCAGCAATAGAGCAATAGCAATAGATCACTAGGTCACAGATCAGATCCCAAATGAAAATGAAATACATCAAGGAACAGCATCCATAAACAAGACGGCTAATGAAAAGCAGTTTTGTGTGTGCAATTAGCAAACAAGTTTTGTGTGACACTGCATCCACACCACTTTAAATTTAAAAGCAGCTTCACATTAAGAAATAGGAAGTTGACATACAATATTGTAAAATTAATCAACTATGAAACATATTCAACTTCAACTGTAAAACAACTCTGATAGTACGTAGTGTCATTCAGCTCGCTTTAGTTCAAAGTTGTTTCAAATTTAGTTCTATAACTGTGTCAAAGTTCATTATTTGTGAAACAAGTTAAAATCAGCTTTAAAGCAGCTCTACAGAAGACAATAGTGTCATCATCCAGCTCACTTCAGTTCACATTTTGTTGTTTTGCTCAGTTTAAATTTTGTTCTCATCTCATCTGTGTCAGTGCAATAAATCAATAATACTAAATATGAATTGTCTTTTAAACTCCAACTGTGGCATGACAGTTGCTAGATTTGACATTTAATATGTTTTAGTTAAAATATATAAAGGTAAATAAGGCTTTTAAATGTTATGTTAGTGCATATTAATGAAAATAATGAATTATTCTTCCTTTTTGTGTTTATTTAATGTAAAACTAAAAAACTTGATTTAAAACTATTTTTACTGTATTTTATTTTTGATTTGTTACACATTTTGATGATTCTTGGCTTCAGTTCTATTTGAATGAAATTTTACTTCTTCTGGTGTTCCTTCTTCTGGAGCCATTTCAAAGTAAAAGCATAAATATTAATATACACAGTAAATATCACCAAAGGGACAATGAATATCAGGATATAGGCCTAACAGTGTTCAGCTATATCACTGAGGTCAAGTCACTATTCACTCCAAAGAGCAGTGCTGGGCACGTTACATTAAAAAAGTAATTATAGTTACTAGTTACTTCTCACAAATAGTAACTGAGTTACAGTACATCATTATAAAAATAACTAATTACCAGGGAAAGTAACTATTGCGTAACTTTAAAAAAAAAAATCAAATATGTCAATTAACTTGGATGCCCCCAATATTAAATATAAGTCTAAAAATACATTATTATTTGTCTGTGTTATGTTTTGAATTCATCTATTTAATTATGAAAAGTGATCAACATGAGTAAGATAGGATATATCATAAGATAACGCAATATATCGGGAGACATGGAGTGGATCAGACATGATTTTGACCACTTCATTAAGTTTTGTTTTGTAAAAGGCTTTTTTTAAAGTGAATTTCGTTTTGTAAAAATTGTATCTTAATTGTAACCAGTGTTTCATCAACCAATTGCCTGGATTTAATAAATAAGAAGCAAATATAGCAGACAATATAATCATGACATGGAGGCGCCGGCACGATCACTTGCACGTGAACTGGAACGCGTCTTATAGGCTAAATGAACCGAAACTCAGCGGCTGCTTGCCTCATAGACAAGAGAAATATATCTATAGAAAGCTTGAAATGTCTACTTTTAAACTAAATAATTCAAAACGAAAAGACATAGGATGTAATCTGAATGAAATGTGCATTTTCTCTCTAAGCATGTCCAGGAAGATGATGAGAGTCGGCAATGTCAACTTAATCTTTGCAGCTGACACGGATTCAGAAAACATTTTTATTAATAAACAATTAAAATGTCTCCTTGCTGTTTTTGTCACATTCGTAATCATTACTTTTGCCAGTTCTTTATGGCAAGCTTTATGCGTGCGCTTGAGTGCTATGTAGCCTATATTACGTAAACGCTCATTATTATGGTTTATTCTCTGCTGTATTTAAGAAATCAAATTAATATAAATGTGATTAGTCAACTAATGGCAACTACTAGTCAACTAGAAAAAACTTATTTCACATATTTTCGATCCAGCATGTCATTCTGCTTTGAGCTCGCACTCCGCTCCCATGCTCTGACACACACACACACACACGGAGCATCGAACATGATTATCAGTTTACAATTATATTTGTGTATGACTAACCTGTACTATTTCTTTACAACAAAACACTTTGCAGGTCTATCATCTCTACACCAATCGTCATCAGTTAGCATGTGTCCCACCCCAACACACACACACACACCAGAGTAAAAACTTTGCAGGTCCTATGGCTGAGAGAGAGCCTACTCCGATGAAAACCGCTTAAGCGAGCTCAATTATAGTAACACAGCATATTTTGTCAGTAACGGCGTTGTAACAGGGGAAAAAGTAATTCATTTGATTACTCATTACTGAAAAAAGTAACGTCGTTTATTTATACGCCATTATTCCCATCACTGCCAAAGAGCCAATACAAAGGGGCAGACAGAACCCAAATCACGTTTGCCACATAGTGTAACTGTGTGAGTTAATCCTCAATGCATATTATCTCTCTCAGCCTTCCTCTCAGAGGAAATCAGCCTATGTGTACGTGTCCAGGCTGAATGGCCATGACAGACAGATAGAGGTGCTTTCATTCTCCATCCTGTGATCCTGCTTGTCCCATTAACAAAGCAGATACATTCTGTCAGAGTGCAGTTTATCCCACAGCTTTTCTCTGTTTCACAGAGGGCTGAGCGGCTCTACTAACTGCCTTTGTCACACACATAATGCTGCAAGCTCTTCTGAGGGCCACACAGGGATCGCCACACACAGAGAATCCACAGAGGAGCTTCAGTCACAATGACAATTCAATTGAGGGGCTTCAAGCTCTGTGTGTGTGTGTGTGTGTGTGTGTGTGTGGCAAGTGAAAGACTTTGAGTGCATTTACATGCCATTAAATCTATGAAGATGCTCAGGTAGGCTGTTCTGGGTGGATAAAATTATCAAGAAGCATCTGGATGAATCACCTCAGTGTTAAGAATGAAGAAACCATTTAGATTAGTGTTACATTCAATATTTAAGTAGCACTAAATTGAAAATCCTATCCAGATTTGTTATGCATGCCATCAGGGTTGTGCTACTTTCATTCAAAATTCAGTTCCATTCAGAATTTAATTTAAATTAAAATGACAAACATGAATTGTACTTCAGGTTTGAATAAAATGAAAATAACTGCTGTAAGTGTAGCTTTTCATAATACACTTCATTTTTAATAGACTCATTCTTCATAATTGAAGAATGTTTTAACACAATTTAATTTAGTTTCATCCATCATTATGCGCAATGTATATAATGAACAAATAAGAAAAGACTGGTTTCAGTACTGACATTAGCATATTTATTACCCACAACCTGTGCAAGCGGCACTCTTCAGCACAACGGTAACCACAAAATTCAAACTCAAACACATTATTACAGAAAATCTATAGAAAATGTTCAACATAACTGCAAATTAAACACTAACCTGTCTTTCGCTTTACTAAAAAACACAAAAAATAACACTCAGTCCTAAACTTTACTCTCTCAGTCCCTTGCAAAGCATACTGAGAGTTATGTTATGTCAGGTGAATGATCCAATGATTCATGTAGTTTTAAACTGCCCCATTATGCTTTTTCAGATATTATCTTTCATGTAGTGTTAAATATAGCTGTTTGTAAATGTAAAAGGTAAAAGATCAAAGTGCACGATCGATTCTGAACTGCTGAAAAGAGTTGTCAGTTTTCAGTCTTACTCCCATATCACTCATATGTAACAATGAAACAAATTTGCATAATGCCATTGCCCACCTATGGTCTTCATTGGCTGCCTGTGAACAACATCTACTTTGTCCCGCTCTCAAATATTGTAGTTGGTTCATGTTGTACATGTCGAGAAGATGCAGTTTTCTGCGCTGCAAAAGCAAATTCCTTTTGTATACATTTCCATAATGAGGATGTGATGAATCAGTCGTTAAATTTACAACAGCGATACAACAGCAGTATAACGTTTGACGATTGCTTCTCAAATCTCTGAGAGGTCTAAATGTGATTTTCAAAACGCTTTTCCATAAATGGGACAGTACAGGGCACCTCAGAATCACAACCTGTAAGTGTGATTAATTATTGATGTATATATGTTCTACCAGGTGTTCAAAATTCATTGTTTTGTGTTTTATATTGTGTATAGATCTCCGGCTAACTCACGTTTTACTGTCTTACTGAAATAGTTCTGCAAATCAGCTGTGGCCCACTATTACCTAAAATTGTGTCCATTAATGCAGACTGTTGGTTGTTCTTACTACTTTGAGTAATGATAAAGGATGGGGCAGGATTTGTTTTACAAACTTTAAAGTTACATCAGTCATTCACGTTAGTGCTCAGCTAACGTATGCACTGTCAATGATACAGTTAAAAGTGCAGTAGGTGATCTAGGAAATGCTAACATTAGCCTGCTAGCATACGATCACACCCTCCGAACCCTGCAAATCGCTGTCCAAAGCCACACCTCCTCCAAAAAACATGAACGCACACAGACACAGAGCTGCTCTCGGCAAAGAGTCACGGTGTTAAACTACCTCATGTCTCAAAGCACATAATATTACAATAATAATGAATGTAAACAACTTAAGCCGCACACACACTTAACGATTGTAAGGCCGATAATGAATGTAAATTGATACTTATGACTGATCGCGCTCAAACGCGTCCAGTCAGAGCTGGTTGCGTTCAGTCTGCGATTACAGTCGGTGTTCAGATTCCATGTGAAAGTATATAAATCGGATCCAGTCGAAACAATCGGTATGTGTGTTCAGTTCAGTCTTAGAATGTTTCAGCTAATCGTTAGGTGTGTCCCCGGCCTTAGAGAGCTTATACCTGACTGCTGCAGATTCATTTTGGTGTTGATACTGTTGACATAACTGTTGACACTGTTGACATACTGTTGAAACGCATAATTCCGGGTCTTAGGGTGTGAACAGCTCTGGTTAGAACGTCACGGGTTGCCATCTCTTAATTACGGTAGTTTTGGGCGTGAATGCTGCATAAGCTTGTTGTTTTGGAGGAACTGTAAAAGGTGGTTGCTAGGGCTGACCGATATATCGCATGCGATTGTCACGCACATTTCGTCAGTAATGCCGGTTCCCTGATTGCCGCTAAATCGCCATCACCTATGCAATATCGCGTTCATATCGCAGATGAATCGCCTTCGATAATGAACGCGATATTGCGTGGCTTGTCAGTGAACTTCGGCTCTGTCTATTAAATGCCGCTCCATTTGAAAGCAGGTGATGGCGATTTAGTGGTAATCAGGGAACCGGCTTTACTAACGAAATGCGCGTGACAATCGCAATCGCGATATATCGGTCAGCCCTAGTGGTTGCTGTTTGTTTGCGGTGCTCATGACCGACGTCTGTCTGTACTCTGCATAGCATGAAACTCGCTGATGATGTATGATGTTTGCGCGATCAGGGTTAGCATGTGAGGGTATGTAAACACATACATTGACAGGCTGGTAAGACATTGTATTATTTCATTCAGACCGAATATAATGATTGGATATACATTTTATGGTCCTATGCCTTCCACAGAAGATATATATTTATAAAACTACATATAGGCCATTTAACATAGCGATTGCTATCAGGATATGAGGAGACTTTCAACTAGAATAACAAAAAGTGTTTCTGTAGAGAATCACCTATTGCACCTTTAATGATACAGTTCCCACATGTGCACCACAATAAATTAGAAATATACACATCGGTTTGTTGATTGACGTACACTTATTAATGCTGATGTAGAGGAATTACAGTTGCAACATCTCATAATGTATGACAAACTGAGTAAAACATCACTGAGAAATGTCCAGCTCAAGTCGCCCTTGCGTTGGAAGTTTGGGTTGAATAACTCTTCCTTCGTACCATCGGACTCGCGTCTGAGGTAATGCAAGTAATGTAATCAGATTACTTTTTTCAAGTAACTAGTAAAGTAATGCATTACATTTAATTTACAACAAAATATCTGTTACTTTTTTCCATTCACTGACTGAAATTCAAAGATGTAATTCAACCATACGAAGAAGTAAAAATGACTTTAGATAAACATAAAATTTGTTTCATTTTTTTAATAATTATTATTGCTTAAGTTGCTTCTCTTGCACCCTATTCTTCTGCGATCAAAAATGGCAGTACAGCTGAAAGATTTGTTTGAGCTGCGCCCTCTACAGTACAGGCATGAATTTGCATTTTCTTTTGCATTTGCACTTTTGGTGAGAAAGGGCCTTTATATTTGGCAAAAATTTAACTTTTTTTTTGTTATAAAAAAACAAACAAACAAACAAAAAACAAACTAAAAAAGTAACGCAAAAGTAACACAATGCATTACTTTCTATAAAAAGTGACTAAGTAATGCAATTAGTTACTTTTTTAGGGAGTAGCGCAATACTGTAACACATTGCTTTTAAAAGTAACTTTCCCCAACACTATATATGTGTCCAATAACAGATTACTGGAATGAAACATGTCGTATTTGGCTGGTCATGTGATTTCAGCATGGTGGCCCCCACTAAGTAAACCCACTCCATGTACAATTAAATACCTTTTATTAGGCTACAGATATGTTTGGAATCATCATGTGAATGTGTCATTTAAAACATATTTCTCAAAAGTACTATTTAGGGGTAAAACGTAAATGAAGAAAAAAATACTTTTTTCCATTTGCAGTTTGAAAAATGCCATGTTGGGACTTGCATGATATTAATGATATATAGCTAATCATTGAATTATGTGAAGTGGACAATTTCACCTACTGTATTTCACAGATGTGACTTGAACTTAAGATTAAAACAGTCTCTGTATTAACACTTTCACTTTCTCTGGCCCTTTCAGTTCCTCCTTATCATTAGGAACACATTTTATATGACATAATTTTGTCTATATTCTCCAAACAAGAGGAACTGAGGTCACAACATCTGTTTGTCTGTGCCCTTTCTGGCCACAACAGGAGTCTGATCAATTCTTCCTGGTTGACCAATATGCATTTTTCTGTGGTCGATGCTATTGCCTATATCTATAGAAATGGGAGCAAGATGTCCATATAATGCCAATACACGCTGACATTCATTGAATGTCACTACATTATATAGAAAGCATTAAACCAAGTGCTATTCATTATAAAGAAACATAGCACAAGCACATTTTTCAAGCAAAACAATTTTTCAAATAGTAATTTGTTAAGTGCACTTAATTGTATTGAATGTGCACTAGTAGTATATACAAATCTTAAAAGTGTAGTTTATGCTTTTTCATATTTAATGCAGAAAATAATATTAAAATAAAATGCTTAAATGTACTTAAAGAGAGTACATTTTAATGACTATGATTATTAAAGGGTTAGTTCACACAAAAATGAAAATTCTGTCATTAATTACTCACCCTCATGTCGTTCTACACCCATAAGACCTTAGTTCATCTTCAGAACACAAATTAAGATGTTTTTGATCTGATGGCTCAGTGAGGCCTGCATTAAAAGCAAGCTAATTTACACTTTCAAACGCCCAGAAAGGCATATGACTACAGTGGTTCAACCTTAATGTTATGAAGCGAAGAGAATACTGTCTGTGCGCCAAAAAAATAAACAAAATAACAACTTTATTCAACAATATCTAGTGATGGCCGATTTCAAAACACTGCTTCATGAAGCTTGGAAGCTTTACAAATCTTTTGTTTCGAATCAGTGGTTTGAAGCGCCAAAGTCACATGATTGCAGTAAACGAGACTTTGTTACGTCATAAGTGTTTTGAAATTTCAATGGTTCACGTGACTTTGGCAGTTTGATATGTGCTCCAAACCACTGATTCGGAACAAAAGATTCTTAAAACTTTGAAGCTTCATGAAGCAGTGTTTTATTGCAGTGTTTTATGAAGCAATTGTTTTATTCTATATTTCAGTAATTATGAAATTACATAATGGTGTACTTAAAGCCTACTTAAGTGGGTCAAAAAAAGTTCAGCTAACTGCAATTAAAAACATTTAAAATAACATTTTTAATGTACATTTACATTTTTAATTAAGTGTTCAAAAACATTACATTCAGTTCAGCTCAGTAATTACACTTTATAAAAGTATGCTAAAGTATAATTTGTCTTCGTAAAGGGGATTTACATTGAAAATGTACTTTTAATCACTATGTGCATTCCTATAGTAAATGTTATTGGCATACTTTTCCATAGCTACAGTAACTCACACACACATATACATTGTCTAGACTCTATTAGCAGTAGAGATGTCTCAAAGGGTTTAGAGGTCTAGAGAGGTTTAAAGGAACACAGATGTAACTCAGAGCTGTGAAGACAGGTGAGAATAAAGGTGTGACCTCCCAAGAAATCCTCAGTTTTAATGTGACATCCAACAATGGAGCTGCAAAGGATCAAGTGAAGCCTGTTTCACACATCTTACAGTACATCACTGTTACTGAAACATCAGACACGCACTGAGCTTTAACATGGACATTGTTTTTGCAGCAGCTCTATACAGAAAACCAACCCCAATGTCGCCTGAGTGCAGCTTAAATGAACCGTCCAAACGTTTGGAAATGTGCGTACACACACACACACACACACATACAGTGCACAGCATAAATGAGTACACCCCCTCTGAAACTTCTGAAAGTCAGCAATTACTCAATTACTTAGAAGACATGTTCCAGCATGTCTGCTTAATCAATTACCAAAGATGCATGTCTAAATTATTCAGGGAAATAAAATTTTCTTGTCAAGGTGATAAAATGTTGTGTAGCAAAAATGAGTACACCCTCCTAAAAGTTACTAAATAAAACAAAATAAAAATTTTCTGGTGTAAGTTTAAGGCAATGTTTGGTCAACAGGTAGGTATGTTCAACCATTTCTTGACAATCAAAAGAGTTATTTAGCCAACTGAATCATTCTCAAACTTAATGCTGACAACAATGGAAGCACTTGAGAGAGAACTGTCAGGAGACTTATTTCTTAGCACAAAAGAATACAGTGGTACAAGAAGATTACCAAATCATTGTTTCAAGTGTGAAAATAACACAGAAATTCAAAAACAGTGGACTTGTGACAAGGCAGCTGAATTAATCAGGCCTTCATTTTAAGCTTTCATTTAGTGATGAGGGATTTTTTTGCTAGACAAAGAGCAGGAGAAATACCAGACGAGTGTCTCAGAGCCAGCAAAAAAAGCTATGAAAAGAGTGACTGTTTATCTCATAGAGTAAGCTGCAGCCTGCAGAAATGGCATGCATGGTTGTTGTTCTCACTGGAACTACCTACTGTAGCCAAAGCACAATAAAGTCAGTTAGCCATTTCCAAAGCCCATATTTACAAAATATAGATTCTGGGAATCAATACTCTGGTCTCATGAGACCAAATCAATCATTTTGGATCTAACAACATCCAAAATGTTATGGTGTTGCTAGAGGAGGAGTACAGTGAGAAGTGCCTGGTTCCCAGAGTAAAGTTCAGTGGTAGTGAAGCTCTTACATAGGGATATATGAGTGCTGAAGGTGTGATGGAGTTGTGCTTTATCAATGCTGTCATGAATTCCCACACCACTGTGTAATTTAATACACAAACTTGAAACAGAAGATGTTAGCATTTCCTCATCTCCTGCATTGCTGTGCATTTTTTTTCAACATGACAATGAGGATATGCATTTTCCCAAGGTGAAAAACCTTCTGTGGACATCTATTGCACTCAGTCTTAACACTCTTGAGCACCTGTGGGGGATTCTGTAGAGACAAGTTGAGCAACACTCCCTATTAAAGATCAGGGCATTGAAGAAGCTCATCATCCAGGAGTTAAACAGGACAGATGTGACAATTTGTCATGAACTTGTACACTCCGTGCCAAAATGGGTCAGCAGTATATTCAAAATTATGGAGGGCATACTAAGTACTAGAATACTATACATTTGTTGAATTAAATCTAGTGTACTCATTTATGCAATCCTTAATTTAAAAATTGGCTAATTTACTTATTATATCATTAATAGCCATAAAATAATATATGTTCATCTACATCACAGAATATCTCCATTATGACTGCTATCAACATGCAGTGACACAGATCAACTGAAGCACATCTTGAGTTAACACTAAAATAACTGAGAATACAACTTGAAACATCTCAAGTATTTTTAAACTGTATGCCCCCTTTTCTGCACTACAATAAAAAAATGAAGATGTGTGCATTTTGTGCATCTGAACACAACAAACATATATAGATGATAGATAGATAGATAGATAGATAGATAGATAGATAGATAGATAGATAGATAGATAGATAGATAGATAGATAGATAGATAGATAGATAGATAGATAGATAGATAGATAGATAGATAGATAGATAGATAGATAGAACAATTATGGGAGCCTACAGTGGTCGGGTACCCAAAAGCCCTTGGAGTTTGCAACACTATTGAACTAAGTGGACATTGTCTCTGATTAAATTTTTAATGAGCTGTCAATATCAGCACAGCAAAAGTCAATCGTGATGACAATCACCAAATGTAATTTTAGATAAACAAACTCTGAACATAACAACACAACTAAAATTGCCGATAATAGCAACAAACCAAAAAATACAAACTGCAATTCATCCTCCCTGCACTGCATGCTGGGAAGTTAAGTGGCATAGTGACAACAAAATCCAACCTGTGGAGGAACAGGAAGAGAGTTGTTTCCGTAGCAACACTGAGCATCTGTGGAACCCCATCCATGTCAGTGGACGGGTGAGTAATTTTCACCATGGGTCACTGATGTGGTTATAGAGCACATAGAGAGAAACACACCATACACTGCACATCATCCACAGATCCGGAGGTGAAAAGGACAGAAAGGATACTTATATACAGACACTTATTTATACACACATATATACTTACCAAGCACCAAATGCAAATAAAAATCAGCGTTGGCGAGTATATAAAACAGTGTAACTCACCAGTATGCCAGTAAAATTTTTATGAATTCTAGCAATGATGTGAAAACGTAAACGTGAACAATGCTTGGGACCGTGGGCCAGTGCTGCATCATCACAAAAGTTTAAGCCTTGCCAATTTAGAAGACATGAAAGGGAACTCAATTAATTACTTGCTGTGTGGGAAGTTTCCTGTGAGTAAATATCCGAAACACGCACCCAGAAATCTACATCTCGGACAGTGCGCAAATAATGAAATAATTCACCTCTTTTTGTGCTTGAAAAGCCGTATTGGTTAGTGTCCTCGTAAACACAGTCATTTATGTCTTAAGTGAAACAGTTGACAAATAAAAAAAAAAAACATCTGTATCAGTATATTGGATCCGTGCATTTGGTCTTAAAGTGACAGCAGGCTAAAATAGGCTACCTGCTGCCGCCTGTGTCCTTAAAGGATCAGTTCACTTTCAAATGAAAATTACCCCAAGATTTACTCACCCTCAAGCCATCCTAGGTGTATATCACTTTCTTCTTTTTGATGAACACAATCGAAGAAATATTAATAAATATCCTGATGTATCCGAGCTTTATAATGGCAGAAGAAAGTGTCTCCATCCACATCCATCAATCATAAAGATATTCCATATGGCTCCGGTGGTTAATAAAGGCCTTCTGAAGTGAAGTGATGCATTTGTGTAAAAAATAAAAATAAAAAAAGAAATCCATATTTAACAAGGTATGAAGTAAAATATCTAGCTTCCGCCAGACCTACTTACGAAGAAAGTGTAAAACTCTAGCAGTTCAAAAAGCTTACACTATGTCCTACACATTCTCTATTCAACTTACGGAACTGAAGCGACACCAGTTTTGTTTTTTATTTTTTGTAATTTGTATATGGAAGGCGGTATGGCGGAAGTGAGATATTTTACTTCATAACTTGTTAAATATGGATAAAACAAAATATTGCCATCTACAGGGCATTGATGGTACTATATCTTGTATATTTTGACCTTACTCGCTCAAACTTATCAACATGGCTACTTTACATGAACGTGAGCACATAAGCAGGTAGTTACTGAATCACTGGTGTTTCATATAAGATGTGGACATGCCTGCAGTCGAAACCAGTCCAGTGCAAGTAGGCTTTGACTATTTAACTTTACTTAACTTTATTTTATATATCTGTTATAGTGAATAGACCTTTTTGAAGGATGCGTATGCCCTTTTTGAGCTCTTGAGCTTAATTGAGACTTGAATGTTTGTAGATGTTAAGGAGGCTGTTGTGTCAACTTTGATTTATTGCAGTTTTGAGGTGTTCAGTTTTTTTTTGATTGTTAGAAAATAAACATGACTGCTCTCTTGACAAATCAACTGTTTCTTGTTTTCATTAACATGTCTCCTAGATTTTGAGGAATAGTGCATCTTTGAGCCAACATTTGGTATGAGTAAAATCAGATACTCTAAAGATCAGATTTATTAACAGTTTGTGCCAGTACAAACCCTTTCTTGGCATTAAAAAAAAAAAACTACTGTCAGGATTTACTAAAGACAGTGAAAAAATAGCGCTGAAAAATTGCAGCAGATTCTAATTTGCACTTTTCTTGTTAGATTGCGTTGGTCATTATGAAAATGATACAGCTGCGTCTGTGTTCTTTCATTTGCACGTCGTATTTAGATCAATGGCTCTTTTTTGGAATCTCACGTTAATTTTCCCTGTTTAATAAATCTGGCCTCAAGACTTTTACTCAAGTCATACTGGAATTGGTGACTTGTAACGTAGTGACTTGGTGACTTTTCGCTTTAAAGTATCTATACTTTTACAGAAGGTTTTCAGGTACTTTTTACACCTCTGAATTGATTATTTATTTAACTTTATTAACCCTTTCGCACGTAAATTTCAAATATTCTGTCTGACCCCCCAGCGTGAGTTTTTTAAGGCGACCGTTAGAACGTATCACTTTATGGTTTCCATGGTGACGCGTCATTGCTTGTTATGTGACACACCGCAGCACTGTATGAATGATGATCTGCTTTCATTTAATTTTTCATTTTTTATTCAAAATATTCACAAATTTTGTTAACTAGCCACTTCTTTGTTTATTCGCCATCTTGACAGGATCGCACAGCCTTTCCGTTATTGAGTTTAGTGCAGTAATTAGTTTTCTGTCATGATTGTGAAAAATGTCACCATTGTATGTCATTAATGCTGCATCGATAATTGTGATAGTAACTCAGATCATCGTTCTGAGAGAAAACAAGACAGTAAAAACATCTAGTGAAGCAGGTCAAGGAAATTACAAGAAGACGCCGGATGGCAAATCTATTATTAATGGCACTGCTTATCACTCAGTAAAAGAATTGCATTGCTAAGTGTTTTTGAACATTTTGATTTCATTTGGTTTAATAATTAACATTAGCCTACCTTGCAAGTCTGACTCTCACTGCGCTCGTGAATTAGCAGAACTTGACGGGGACATTCAAATGCTTAACAAGAAAAACGCTTCATGTAACAAACAAACAATTCTGTACAATTATTAAAACATACTGTGTGGAGATACGCAAATGAGCCCAAAACGCAACACGTTTATAAAAACGGTTTCCTCTCGTGTCCTCTCAAGAAAACGCTTAATGCACTTAGACTGATATTAAAGAGACCGAATTCTATTTAGAGCACATGCAGGAAAACGGATGAGACCAAAATATACTTTCAGTATCACTTAAAATGCAAGCATTTATACATTTTCTTCATAACGGTTTTATAAAGGTATGAAATTGCTTAGTGTGGTTGTCATTTGTTAAAATGTTTTCGAATCGACTTTTCTCAGTGTGTTGATCACATAGATTTATTTGGATATTCATACGATGGCTGAAGCAGTGGTGAGCGTCCAGTGTGCGACACGGTAAACAGATCAACATTGTAAACAAAATTCTACAAAACTTCAGTGAAAAAATAAATAAATAAATAAATAAAATGATCATGCGACGCGATAAAATAGCTTCTATTCCCTGCAAACGATACCATTAAAAATGTTAACGCTCCACTTAATGGAGGAAACAAAACAAAAGGTAAGCAAGAATCCGTATTAATTTCAGTACGAGTAATAGAGGGCGATCCTGTCAAAATGGCGGCGCCGCCCCGGCATACAACGAGGCGTGACGTCGGTTCATATTCTCTATAGCATGAAATATCTAATATTCCGATTGCCAAATATGTGCAAGTGGATGTGTTTTGCTGTTTAAACACCTTTATAACGATCGCGTTAGTTGAGCCATATGAGCGATGGCCGCCGCCATGTTAGTTTGCACCGCACAGAGAATCGGATCTGTTGGATTTACAACCCGTGAATTTATCCACTTCTCCCGAAATACATGAAAGTAAGTGTGCCGGTGAACTGGGGAAGAATACAGTAAGCTTTTAAGTTACTTTCACAATGTGTATCTGATATGAATTAAACGTGCTGTCAAGTTATAATGGAAAGGGTTGTTATTTCCGCTTCTATAGACATCATTGTGTATTTTATAAACTCTAAATATATTGTTTTGTTAGTACTCATGTGTATTTAAATGTCTGAAACCTGAAATGAACATTATTTGGTTGAAAACACTGCATATGTGATATGAAAAGCGCTGCGCGCTTCCGTCTCTGGTTTAGCGCCAGTTAAAGCGCGCACGCACATTTGAATTTGGCAGTTGATCACGTAATGCACTGAACGTTCTAATCACACCGGTGTGATCGTACGCTCCTGGGACCAGCCAAGACTGATCACACCGGTGTGATCTTACGTGTTAAAGGGTTACATTTCTGTTCCTTAAAATTGGGAATTTGTTCTAAACATTTTAGTGTTTAAAGTAATAAATAAAACAAGAGTCTTACTGAGGAACACTGTGATGGCAGAAACGGCATGTTGAAAAGTAAAGTGAAAAGTAATGTCTTTCAAACGAGTTTAATCTTCATGAAATTGCCTCTTTATTAAGCTTTTAGTGTGCTAAAACATGTCTATATCAATATTTGTGTGCATACATAAATCTTATTGTTGTTATTATTATTATTAATATTGTTATTATTATATTAACAATGTTTTTACTACTTTTCTGGACCTTGAATGATGGTAATTACGTTGTTTTCTATGAAAGATTAAAAAAATCAACTCAGATTTCATCAAAAAGATCATGTAAATCAACAGTCACAGTCACAAAATCCAATATTCATATTGTGTCTTTAATTATGCACTGATCAGGGATAACATGACCACTGACAGGTGAAGTAAATAGCTAACACTGATTATCTCTTCATCACGACACGTGTTAGTGGGTGGGATATATTAGACAGCAAGTGAACATTTTGTCCTCAAAGTTGATGTGTTAGAAGCAGGAAAAATGGGCAAACGTAAGGATTTGAGTGAGTTTGACAAGGGCCAAATTGTGATGGCTAGACGACTTGGTCAGAGGATCTCCAAAACTGCAGCTCTTGTGGGGTGTTCCCGGTCTGCAGTGGTCAGTATCTATCAACAGTGGTCCAAGGAAGGAAGAGTGGTGAACTGGCGACAGGGTCATGGGCGTCCAAGGCTCAATGATGCACGTGGGGAGCGAAGGCTGGCCTGAGAACTGGACAACGGAGCAATGGAAGAAGGTGGCCTGGTCTGATGAATCACATTTTCTTTTACATCACATGGATGGCCAGGTGTGTGTGCATCGCTTACCTGGGGAACACATGGCACCAGGATGCACTATGGGAAGAAACAAGCAGGCGGAGGCAGTGTGATGCTTTGAGCAGTGTTCTGAAACCCTGGGTCCTGCCATCCACGTACCACCTACCTTTGCATTGTTGCAGACCATGTACACCCTTTCATGGAAACGGTATTCCCTGGTGGCTGTGGCCTCTTTCAGCAGGATAATGTACCCTGTCACAAAGCAAAAATGGTTCAGGAATGGTTTGAGGAGCACAACAAGTTTGAGGTGTTGACTTGGCCTCCAAATTCCCCAGATCTCAATCCAATCGCGCATCTGTGGGATGTGCTGAACAAAAAAGTTCGATCCATGGAGGCCCCACCTCGCAACTTACAAGACTTAAAGGATCTACTGCTAACATCTTGGTGCCAGATACCACAACACACCTTCAGGGGTCTAGTGGAGTCCATGCCTCGACACGTCAGGGCTGTTTTGGCAGCAAAAGGGGGACCAACACAATATTAGAAAGGTGGTCATAATGTTATACCTGATCGGTGTACTTCTCTGTTTGAAAAAATTCTAAAAAGTTCAAATTCAAAAATTCAAAATGCATTGTGATGAAATTTGCACAACCCTGATAACAGTAGAATATAACTGCAGTGATCCAAGATCCATTAGTATTAATCAATTTATCAAAGCACAAAATGGCTGTACATTTGTGTTCTTTTCAATCTGATTTTGGGAATGTGAGAATAGGGTGAAACACAGAAAATCACAGAAAAACAATAATACTAAAAAAGAACACATTCCATTTTGCCAGCTCAACCTGATACAACTGCAAAACCCTGCTGAGAGAGAAAGACTTAAAAGCAGGAGAGAAAAAAAAAGAATATCACAAGAGCAAGTGTGCAGAAAGAGAAGGGAGAGAAAGAGACAGCGACAAAGTGAAAGATCACAAACAAAAAGCTGTGAGGTAGCGACAACGACTGTCTGCAAAAAGCAACACCATATCACACCACCACATTCACAAGAGAGCGAAAGTGCAGACATATGTGCAGAAATATCCATTATAGAAGATCCACATCTCAAAAGTCATAAACCATTACACAAAAGGGGTTGCTTGTCTAATCAATGAAAGACGGTGGGCATATTCAATGCAATTCTCGCAATTGAGAATTTCTTTCTCATTGTACTATTTGATGTAATTTGAATCAAATATTGCTTATTAACAATTAGTTGACTAGTTTTTGTGTATTAAAAATGTTTACGATATCTGTACTGGAAAACAAGACAAAAATACTGATATGACTTGACCAGCGGTTGTGATGTAATCCACTACATCACTGTGCTATGGTCTTCAGTGATGACTTATTGGTTCTGCTGGTGCAGAAATTGCATGCTTCAGATTTAACAAGAGGTCTTAAAATGTACTTTTTTAGTTAGAATTACTTTCTCACTTTTTGACAAGTGGGGCCAGACAGCAAAACCTCATGAGAGAAGAACATGGCAGTCACAGCATTCTTTTTTAATGTAGCTTTTGTGTCGTGAGAATTTCCTGGACGGCAGGTTGAATAGACCTCTCTCTGAGGGATTGGACTCGCCTCTTTTACTCAGTGCAGCTTTAATCAATAAAACTGACAGAGACTCAGAACTTGGTTTTACCGGCGACCACCCATTCACAGACCTCCTCCTGCGATCGCTCTTACTGTTTGTAAATGCAATTGGGAGAGCGAGCGCAAATGAGAGAGAAAAAGGAGTGTGTGGGGGGCACTTTAATGCACCAGTAAATATTTCCACAGCAGGGGTTCCGGTCTCAACGCAGACACTTATTACGGAGAAAACCACAGCTCTCATGGGCAGCATAACAAAACACATCAGTCCTACACACTAAGACGAGCATACAGAAAACATCATACTGCTCCAAAGTAGAAACCTAAACTTCATTGTGGTTCATTTAATTTTTGAATTATGTGTCTGTTATCTTTTTAGCTGTCCTCTTAAGAAGCTAACATGTAATGTGCAAAGTTTTGACTCTTGAACCTTTTTGAACATGTATGTTTTTTTATACACTATACTAAAAGAAAATGTGTATTATCTATTCTCTTGCTGGTTTCACAAAGTCACCCACAAAGCAACAGATCATCTGAATGACATGTATATTTACATTTAGATGTATAGGATTGAGCAAATCTGAAACAACTTTGGAAAAAAAGAAAAAAGTTATAATAAAAAAAATAAACTATAAGAGTAGAATATACAATTCTGTTTATGGATATCTTGTTTACTTGCTAGAGTGCTGCAGTGATTTTTTGTAGGCCAACCCAGAAGTTCGCATCACCCTGGTTTCGCTGATGAAAAGCCAATAAGATATTTCCATTGGCTTTTGGATTATTGCAGGAAATAAGATCTGTGACCAACATAAGTTTATGATTCTAGCATATTTTGTTCATCATGATACTATTCACAAATTAACACAACTTTCATGAATTTTGAAGACTAAATACAATCAGCAGAAGTGAAGCCAAACATAGGCTATATAGGAACTACACCATGGTTGCATGACTTCAACATCACCATCATTAAGCTTCCGACAAATCTTTTTTTCTCTAAAAACACAACAATGCTGTGAAAGAAGACTAGTGAGTTGAGTTTACCTGTTCGCCATGACCTATGTAGTCCCATTTAGCATTTAGTCACTTGTTAGCAACCACCTTTTTCCAAGACAAAAGCTTTAAAAATCACAAGTGAGGTATTACTGATGTATTTTATGTTATGGAATAAGTTTGAGATTAGTTTGAGCAAATTCTGTTTTTTAGCGGGTTTCATCGCAATGGGCTGTCAAATGATTAATCGCGATTAATCGCATACAAAATAAAAGTTTGAGTTTGTATAATATATCTGTGAGTAATGTGTGTAATTAATATGTACATAGAAATACACACAAATTACTGTATATATTTGTATAGATAAATATGTTATTTAGGTACAAAAAATGTATTTATATATAATATCAATTATATAAAAATATAAATAAATACATATACTTGTAAATATTTCTCAAATATATACATGGATGTGTTTGTATTTATATATACATCATAATTACACACAGTACACCCACATATATTAGGCAAACTCAAACTTATTTTGTATGCGATTAATCGTCATTAATCGTTTAACAGCCAGTCTGGGCCGGAAAAAACTTACACTACATGGCTACAGGTTTTAGGGTTATGCGCAAACCCAAACTGGACCAATCAGCTGTGAGTAAAGTGACATGTATCTGATGCAATAATGCCACTCCCCCTGTATCTCCTGTATCAGTTTAGTGCAGTGCTGCCAATTTAGCGATTTTGTTGCTAGATTTAACAAATCCCCCACCCCTTTTGAGACTTTTTTCAAAAGCTTAATGACAAATCAAGCAACTTCTTGGACAAACCTTATCTAGATTCTGTGACTCGTCCACTGATCGATATTTACATACATCAATGGACTCGCCAGTATGACATCATCTAGCGACATTTAGCAACCAGTTTTAGCTACTTTCATCTGAAAGCAATTGGCAACACTGGTTTAGAGTAAAAGAAACTTAGAGACAAAAATGCTCATCTATTGCTGCTAATTATTTATATTTATGTAAATTATGCATAATTATAATTCACATATTATATTCATATAATTATATTAATTGACAAATAATATTAAACTTTGCTTTTGAATTAATATATATATACAGAATAATACATGCATTAAAGGGTTAGTTCACCCAAAAATGAAAATTATGTCATTTATTACTCACCCTCATGTCGTTTCACACCTGTAAGACCTCCGTTAATCTTCGGAACTCAAATTAAATTTTTGTTGAAATCCGATGACTCAGTGAGGCCTCAAGATCCATTAATATACTAAAAACATATTTAAATCAGTTCATGTGACTAGTGGATCGTGTGTCAAACCACCAAACTGCTGAAATCACGTTACTTTGGCGCTCTGAACAGCTGATTCGACGCGTTGATTCATTATGCTCCTGAAGCAGTGTTTTTTTTTTTTGCCGCACCAAAAATATTCTCGTCGCTTTATAATATTAATATTGAACCACTGTACTCACATGAACTGATTTAGATATGTTTTTAGTACCTTTATGGATCTTGAGAGAGGAAATGTCATTGCTCCCTATGCACGCCTCACGTACCAATTGGATTTCAACAAAAAATATCTTAATTTGTGTTCCGAAGATTAACAAAGGTCTTACGGGTGTGGAACGGCATGACGGTAAGTAATACGTCTTCTCAAACTTTCGCTGCAGTAGCAGTGTTTATTCCTGCCTTGTAAATGCATTCAATTTCATATTTTTCATAACGAGCTCTTAATCTTCAGAAGAGACGTGAATTGTGCCAGCTGTGAATAACGCAGGCACTCTCCATGTTCCGTGCGATTGGCTATTTGGCGCACGTGACACACTTTCAAGTGCGTGCGCTTTAGAGTTAAATGCAAACTCTGGGTTGAACCTGAGTTGACAGAGAATGTTTATACTGAGCGCTGTGAGCCCTCTGAACCTGATCTAAACCAACGCTATCTCACAACCAATTCGTTTGTATTTTACGAGGTGGCTAATTCGTATGAGTTCATATGACCTCACTCATACGAATTCGTAAGATTTGTCTAAACCCCAGTGACAGGTAGGTTTAGGGGCAGGGTTTGGGGTAGGGCATTCATATGAATTAATACGAATTTGTCAACTCGTAAAATATGTACGATTTAGCAAAAAACATGAATTAGCACGAGTGAGGTCTCTAAAACAACTCTGAAACTACTCTGAAATTCAGAGTTTGTTCAGCTTCACACAACAGGCCTCAAACCCTGATCAAACGCAACTGAACTCGCTAATTAAGATCTTCAGGAACACTTGATAATTACAGATAGGTGTGTTGAATCAGGGTTTGATCTGAACTTTGCAGGTCGGTATATCTCCAGGAATAGGATTTGGCACCCCTGTAAAACATGAAAATATCCTGAGAATGTGTTAACAAACCTTATTTCAGAAAATTTTCCCATTGACTTCGGGACAATAGAACCAGAAATGCAAAAAGGTTTTAAGACTCATTCCAGCAGAGCTGTATAAAGTTTCTCAAACCAAACTCAGAGTGTTTCTGTAGCCTAGCTGGTAGATCATGGTGCATGCTAGATCGAGGTTGTGAGTTTGATTCAAAGGGAGCACATACTGTTTGGAAGTGTTATTTTTAATACACCATAAGTCACTTTGGATAAAAATGTCTAGCAAATGCATACATTATGTTTCAAAGATCAAATCCAATTACTAGATGTTCCTCTTATGCACTCGGTATAGAGATTATTTTTTTCTGACACATACAGTAGAAGTTTCATATGTAGATAAAGACTAATTTAATGAGGACCAGTGTATATTTGTGAAGTGAAGTGAGGTGGAAAATGCTTCCGACTATTAGGGCTAAACATCAATCAATATCCACTATGATAAACTCAAGCTGTTTAGCCAGATACACTGAAAAGCTTCTCACTGATCTGTAAATGTCTAAGGCTGAAATAAAATGCTGAAATTGAGCAGAATTTAAAGGAATAGTTCACCCAAAAATGAAATTAACCAAACCCTGTTGTTGTTTCTGCTGTGCCAAATCTCAGGTTTCTGCTTTTTCAGTGATTTTTAAGATGATGAATCAGTTTAAAAGAAGTTTAACAGCTGACACACAGCTCACAAATGTCAGCTTCAAAAATCCACCAATCATAAACACAGTATGGAGACCTGCACATGACAAGTGGAGAAAAAAATATATGTGGCCATTAATTTCTATATTAAATAGTTCCCTTGGTGTAGGAAAATTGTGGCCACTAAAACAAGGGGGAAAAATAATAAAACATGGCCACAAATTAATAACTAGAGGAAACAAATTCTTAATTTAAGGCCACAACATCTATTTTTTTTTTTTTTCTGCATGTCATGTGTGGGGCTCCAAACAAGTAGCTTTTCAATTCTATTTGTTGTGCGCTGTGCTTTTTTATTATTCCTCAAAAGGTGTTTTGTGTGAACGGCCCCAAGCAGGTTTGAAATGACAAGAGGGTGAGTAAATAATGACAGAAAATTAATTTATGAGTGAGCTATTCCTTTAAAATGTCATAAAAAGGATCAGCAGAAGAAAAAGAACATAGACAATCTCATAGACAATGTCTCCTTTAATGTGAACATGGCAGCCTAACCCAACCTAACCTAATCTAATCTATTTCCTGCCCTCAACACGCTCCCCCATTAAACCCACTCCACCTCACTCCCACCGTGAATACAGCCTTTAAATGTCACACATACATTTGCAGAGAAACATTAAAATTCTCAGAGAGGCTTTTATTAGACTGGCTCGGAAAAAAAGAGAAAACCACGGAAAGGAACGGAGGGATGCTTGAGAGGTAGAAGAAGAGGACAAGAAAAATAGAACGGCAAACTACAATGTCACATCCCGACAGCTGAACTTTTGCCGGGTCTCACTCTCTTGTAATGAGGATTCAGAGAGCAGGTCTGGCCTAGTAATAAGGAAGCTACAGACAAAGGTTAATGAGGAGGGACCTGAGTTTGCTTGTTCTCTTTCACACACTAATTGGGATCTGCCTCTCTCTAAACCTCATGATGTAAGACAGCAACCGCAGGGTTGGGGGCACAAGGAGCAGAGGCTGCTGTCTGGTTATTAGGTCGCATACCTCACCACTATGAAGGAACAGGCCTGGGTTAAATGCATTTAATGGGGCAACGTGGTTCAACTCCTGGAGACAGACAGACAGAGTATGTACTGTATAATGCTGGGTTCTAATTGGTTTAGTTAAGTTTAGACCTTTAATATTCCCTTTGGGGAAATTAATTATGATTATACTGGTGCTTCACATAGACAAAACACATACACTCACAAAATGTGTATATATATATATATAATATGCTAAATTACATATATATATATATATATATATATATATATTACAGTGGGTACGGAAAGTATTCAGACCCCCTTAAATTTTTCACTCTTTGTTATATTGCAGCCATTTGCTAAAATAATTAAGTTACACTCATGTATTTAACTCAGGTGCTGTCCATTTCTTCTGATCATCCTTGAGATGGTTCTACACCTTCATTTGAGTCCAGCTGTGTTTGATTATACTGATTGGACTTGATAAGGATCCACACACCTGTCTATATAAGACCTTGCAGCTCACAGTGCATGTCAGAGCAAATGAGCATCATGAGGTCAAAGGAACTGCTTGAAGAGCTCAGAGACAGAATTGTGGCAAGGCACAGATCTGGCCAAGGTTGCAAAAAAAAAATCTGCTGCACTTAAGGTTCCTAAGAGCACAGTGGCCTCCATAATCCTTAAATGGAAGACGTTTGGGACGACCAGAACCCTTCCTAGAGCTGATCGTCTGGCCAAACTGAGCTATCGGGGAGAAGATCCTTGCTGAGAGCGGTAAAGAAGAACCCAAAGATCACTGTGGCTGAGCTCCAGAGATGCAGTCGAGAGATGGGAGAAAGTTGTAGAAAGTCAACCATCACTGCTGCCCTCCACCAGTCAGGGCTTTATGGCAGAGTGGCCCGACGGAAGCCTCTCCTCAGTGCAAGACACATGAAAGCCCGCATGGAGTTTGCTAAAAAAATACCTGAAGGACTCCAAGATGGTGAGAAATAAGATTCTCTGGTCTGATGAGACCAAGTTAGAAGTTTTTGGCCTTAATTCTAAGCGGTATGTGTGGAGAAAACCAGGCACTGCTCATCACCTGTCCAATACAGTCCCAACAGTGAAGCATGGTGGTGGCAGCATCATGCTGTGGGGGTGTTTTTCAGCTGCAGGGACAGGACGACTGGTTGCAATCGAGGGAAAGATGAATGCGGCCAAGTACAAGGATATCCTGGACGAAAACCTTCTCCAGAGTGCTCAGGACCTCAGACTGGGCCGAAGGTTTACCTTCCAACAAGACATTGACCCTAAGCACACAGCTAAAATAATGAAGGAGTGGCTTCACAACAACTCCGTGACTGTTCTTGAATGGCCCAGCCAGAGCCCTGACTTAAACCCAATTGAGCATCTCTGGAGAGACCTAAAAATGGCTGTCCACCAATGTTTACCATCCAACCATCCAAGAACTGGAGAGGATCTGCAAGGAGGAATGGCAGAGGATCCCCAAATCCAGGTGTGAAAAACTTGTTGCATCTTTCCCAAAAAGACTCATGGCTGTATTAGATCAAAAGGGTGCTTCTACTAAATACTGAGCAAAGGGTCTGAATACTTAGGACCATGTGATATTTTAGTTTTTCTTTTTTAATAAATCTGCAAAAATGTCAACAATTCTGTGTTTTTCTGTCAATATGGGGTGCTGTGTGTACAATAATGAGGGAAAAAAAATGAACTTAAATGATTTTAGCAAATGGCT
The DNA here is from genome assembly GCF_024489055.1 of Chanodichthys erythropterus. NCBI lineage: Eukaryota > Metazoa > Chordata > Actinopteri > Cypriniformes > Xenocyprididae > Chanodichthys > Chanodichthys erythropterus. Next base: position 24,119,127 of record NC_090224.1, on the reverse strand, counting down.
GCAATATAACAAAGAGTGATATTGCAATTTTTTTTTTTTTTTTTTTTTTGTACCTGCATCAGCAAATTATAGAATGGAGTATAGAATGAAGTAGACCCGGGCCTTAAAGGCTCCAAATTATTGGACTGGAGCTGACTGATCACATCACATAAAAATATGGGGGGGGCATATATATAAATTACCTTAGGCTTCTAAACAATTATTATTATTATATTTTTTTCAATCATGACAACTCTCAAAGTAGTTTTAGCATGTTAATAATATGGGGCAGTTAATGGTTAGAGAGTCGGACTTGTAACCTGAAGGTTGTGGGTTCAAGTCTCAGTACCGACAGGAAATGTAGGTGTGGGGAGTAAATGAACAGCGTTCTCTTCCACTCCCATTACCTACAACTGAGGTGCCCTTGAGCAAGGCACCTAACATCCAATCACTCCCCGGGCGCCACAGCAAAAAATGGCTGTTCAAGGTGTGTGTGTTCAATACTCACTGCTGTGTGTGTGTACACATGGATGGGTGAAAAGTAGAGCACAAATTCCCAGTATGGGACACCATACTTGGCTTTGGCTATATGCCACTTTCACTTTCACTTATTTGGTATTGGCGGACCAGATTTGCTGTTGAGCATAAGAGTCCATGAGTCTGTTTGCAGTAGCAAGTATGGACTTGCTACTGCTAATAGATACACAGACACAAATCTAGGCATGTGGAACTTGGGGGGTTGGAGGATTTCAGATGAACTCTGATAGCGCGTGTCATGTCCCTGGGCTGATCTGTCTGCTGTTCCCCTGTCTGTCGCGTGTTGTTGTTGTCATCTGTAGCACATGTGTGCGCTGTCATTGTGGCGTCTTCCCCGCCCCCTTGTTATTCCATTCACCATCTCGTTATTGTTTCACTCTTCACCTGTTCGGCATTAATCAAGTCCTCTATTTAATCCCCTCTCGTGTGCTGTCTTGTGCCAGATCGTTGTTTGTGCGTTGTGCCAGCAAGCTTCCAGCTTTGTCTCGTGTTCTGTCGTGTCGTGTGGATTCATGCCTCTTTGTTTTTGTCGTATCAGAGTTTTTCAGTTTTTGTTTTTCATCTTTTAGATGCTGTTTTGTTTTTCTCCTCTTCTATTGAATTCCCAGACTGGTCTCTCCTGCATTCAGCCCTGGTTGCGCTCTCCGTCTTCCTGCACGGATCGCTGTGTCGTTGCCCGGTCTCACACGCTGCCTGAGCGCCACCCGCATTCCGCCTCAACTGCGCCCTCTGCTGCATGACACTGTTCCATTCAGGCTCTTCAGCGACTGTGTAATTCTCTGTAAAACGCAGCTCTAAATTTGTTTCTGAGATTGCTCCTGTCTGGATTATAGACTGCTTTTGTGTTGATTATTTGAAAGATCTGCTTTTATTTTGACTCTTGGAGAAAAGACTTTAAATAAATCTTTTGAGTACCTGCAGACTGAGTCCGTGTTCTGATCTGACCTGACAGAACGATCTGGCCAATTATGGACTCAGCAGGCACAGATCCCCTCCGGTCAGCAGTCACTCAGCAGGGCATCCTCTTGGGCCAGCATGCCTCCCAGCTTTCAGCCACATCTCAGGGGGTTGAGTTTTTAACATCTCAGCTGGCAGATTTAACGGTCCAACTCCAGGAGCTTCGCAGGGAGACTTCAGCTAACAGAGCAGATGCCACTACCAGCTTTTCTTCTCCCCGTCATGAGCAAGAACCTCATGCTAACAACCCGCCGCCATATGATGGTAACCCAAACTCTTGTCGTGCATTTCTGGCTCAATGTTCTCTGGTTTTTGCTCTACAGCCTCGTCGGTATGCAGAAGAAAAGACAAAGATTGCATATGTATTAACCTTGCTCATTGGAAAAGCCCGTGACTGGGGAACATCGGTCTGGGAGGCTCATGCCCCTTTTTGCGCTACCTTTGAGGCGTTTCGTAAGGAGATGATCAAGCTGTTCGACCAGTCTGCTCGAGGTGAGGAAGCAGCGGCTCAGCTGGCACGCCTACGTCAAGGAAAGCACTCAGTGACTGAGTTTGCTATTGAATTCAAGACATTAGCGGCTTCCTGTGACTGGAACGCGGCATCATGTAGAGCTATGTTTCGTGCTGGACTTAATGAGGAGATCCAAGATGAGATTGCCACCCATGAGATCCCAAGTGGTTTCGACGACCTTGTTGATTTAGCTCTCCGTGTGGAGAGCCGCCTTCGTTTTCGGCATCAGCGCTTGACTGCTCGCCCCCCCTGGAGTTTCGGAGAGCTCACTAATGACATTACTCTTGCTCAGCCTTTGTCATCTCCAGCTGATCCTGAACCAATGCAGCTGGGACGCCTGCGCCTCACTCCCCAGCAAAAACAGGAACGACTGACTCGGGGCCTATGCTTTTACTGCGGAAAGGTGGGGCACTTTGCCATTAAGTGCCCTTTAAAAGCCAGGGCCCATCAGTAGCCAGGGGGATCCTGGTGGGCACTTCCTCCCTGGTTTCCTCCCCCTCTTCTCGCACCCTCCTTCCTGTTACTGTCCAGTTTAGAGGATCTAATTACTCCTGCTCTGCTCTAGTGGATTCTGGGGCCGGTGGTAGCTTCTTGGACAATGGCATGGCGGAGCAGTGGGGCATTCCAGCCATTCTCCTTCCTAGTCCCATCTCTGTTCGGTCCCTGGACGATTCCCTTATCACCACCATCACTCACGTCACCCCCCCTGTAAGTCTTGTTGTCTCTGGCAATCACCGTGAGGTCACTGAGCTGTATCTCCTCCACTCCCCGAGTGCCCCAGTGGTTCTGGGGCATCCGTGGTTGGTGCAGCACAGTCCTCACGTGGATTGGGCTGGTAATTCTGTTTTATCATGGAATCAGTCTTGTCTTGCGTCTTGTATGGGTATGGCCTCCTCTCCTGGCTCTGTGCTTCCTGTTTTGCAGGTGGAGGCGGCAGATCTGTCTGGGGTCCCGGTGAGATACCATGATCTTCGGCAGGTCTTCAGCAAGTCCCGAGCCTTGTCCTTGCCTCCTCACCGGCCATATGATTGTGCCATCAATCTCCTTCCAGGCACTTCTCCACCCAAGGGTCGCCTCTATTCCCTGTCTGGTCCAGAAAGAGAGGCTATGGACAAATACATTAGAGAATCTCTCGATGCCGGTCTCATCCGCCCCTCTTCGTCTCCGGCTGGTGCAGGGTTCTTCTTCGTCAAGAAGAAGGATGGCTCCCTGCGTCCTTGTATTGATTATAGGGGGTTGAATGACATTACGGTTAAGAATAGGTACCCCCTGCCTTTAATGTCATCTGCCTTTGAACTTTTGCAGGGAGCCAAGGTTTTCAGTAAGTTGGACCTCCGCAATGCTTATCATCTGGTCCGGATACGAGAGGGGGATGAGTGGAAGACAGCATTTATCACTCCCTCGGGACACTTCGAGTACCGGGTCCTCCCGTTTGGCCTGACCAATGCCCCAGCTGTCTTCCAGGCCCTGGTCAACGATGTGCTGAGGGACATGATTAACAAATTTGTCTTCGTGTACCTTGACGACATTCTAATTTTTTCTCCTTCTGTTCAGGTACACACTCAGCATGTTCGTCAGGTGCTACAACGGCTGTTGGAGAACCAGCTGTATGTTAAGGCGGAGAAGTGTGTCTTCCACATGGAGTCAGTTTCGTTCCTGGGCTACATCATTTCGGCGGATGGGATTAGAGCTGATCCCGCTAAGGTAAGGGCCGTAGCCGAGTGGCCAACTCCAGACTCACGCAAGGCTCTGCAGCGTTTTCTGGGATTCGCCAACTTCTATCGGCGCTTCATCCGGAACTTTAGTCAGGTGGCTGCACCCTTGACTGCTCTTACCTCTACCAAGGTACCGTTTAAATGGAATTTGAAAGCCCAGGGGGCCTTTGATGTTCTCAAGTCCTGGTTCATCTCTGCTCCTGTTCTCTCTTTTCCAGACCCTGAACGGCAGTTTATTGTAGAGGTAGATGCCTCTGAGGTTGGAGTAGGCGCGGTCCTTTCTCAGCGGTCCCCTAGAGACGGGATGGTACACCCCTGTGCCTACTTCTCTCACCGCCTGAGCCCAGCAGAATGGAATTATGACATAGGGAATCGGGAGCTGTTGGCGGTCAGGCTTGCTCTGGGCGAGTGGCGTCACTGGTTGGAGGGGTCAACGCAGCCCTTCTTGGTCTGGACGGATCATAAGAACTTGGAATATGTCCGTTCAGCCAAGAGGTTGAACTCACGCCAGGCCCGATGGGCACTCTTCTTCGGCCGGTTCAACTTCACTCTCTCATATCGTCCCGGGTCCAAGAACGTCAAGCCCGATGCGCTCTCTCGTCTCTTTGGGGTCCCTGGAGGGGGTGCGCCGGCCGATACCATTGTTCCCAGGGAGATGGTGGTAGGGTCCCTTTCCTGGGGTATCGAGAAGCGAGTGGAGGAGGCTGTACGAGAGAGAGAAGTGCCAAGGGAGTGTCCGGAGGGCAGGCTATTCGTGCCGGCTGGGTTGCGCCCTGAGGTCCTCTGGTGGGGCCATTCATCCAAGTTGGCCTGTCATCCGGGAGTCCGGAGATCGCTGTCCGCCATCTGCCAGCGATTCTGGTGGCCATCCATGGCCCAGGATGTCAGGCAGTTTGTGTTGGCCTGCTCGGTTTGCACCCAGAACAAGAGTTCTAACCAGCCACCCATTGGTCTGCTTCACCCTCTGCCCATCCCTTCCCGCCCCTGGTCACATATAGCCCTTGACTTCGTAACTGGTCTTCCACCATCAAGGGGCAACACAGTAGTTTTGACGGTAGTCGATTGCTTTTCCAAGGCGGCCCATTTCATCCCCCTCCCTAAATTGCCTTCAGCCAGGGAGACCGCTCAAGTGGTGGTTGATCACGTCTTCCGGATTCATGGTCTTCCGTTAGATGTGGTCTCCGATAGGGGGCCACAATTTGTCACCCGGTTCTGGAGGGAGTTCTGTCGGCAGATCGGGGCCTCTATGAGTCTGTCGTCAGGTTTTCATCCTCAGACCAATGGGCAGGCCGAGCGGGCCAACCAGGATCTGGAACAAGCGCTCCGCTGCCTGACGTCCCAGAATCCGAGCTCTTGGAGCCAACAGCTATCCTGGATTGAGTACGCCCACAACTCCTTGCCGGTGGCAGCTACAGGTATGTCCCCATTCCAGTGTTCCATTGGATTTCAACCTCCTTTGTTCCCATCACAGGAGCCCGATGCTGCTGTTCCGTCTGCCTTAGCCTTCGTCCGCCGGTGTCGTCGCACCTGGAGGAAGGCTCGGGAGGCCTTGGCCCGGGCTTCCAGACGAACCAAAGCAGCGGCTGACCGTCACCGCACTCCTGCCCCTCGCTACATATGTGGTCAGAAGGTATGGCTGTCTACCAAGGACCTTCCTCTCCGGGTGGTTTCTCGTAAGCTAGCCCCCAGGTTCATTGGGCCATACCAGATCACTAAAGTGTTGAGTCCTGTGGCGGTTAAGCTCAAGTTACCTCCTTCACTTGGTCGGGTACACCCAGTATTTCATGTTTCTCGGGTCAAGCCTGTGTTTCATTCTAGACTTAACCCATCTGTTTCTGTCCCCACCTCCCCTCCTCCCCGTCTAGTGGATGGCTCTCCAGTCTACACAGTCAGAAAGTTACTGGATGTTAGACGTCGGGGTCGGGGCTTTCAGTTTCTTGTGGACTGGGAGGGATATGGTCCGGCGGAGAGGAGTTGGATTCCGACTCGGGATATTCTGGACCAGTCTCTGATCAAGGACTTCTACCGGAAGCGTGGTAGGCCTCTCCCTGGGGCGCCAGGGGGCGCTCCTAGGAGGGGGGGTACTGTCATGTCCCTGGGCTGATCTGTCTGCTGTTCCCCTGTCTGTCGCGTGTTGTTGTTGTCGTCTGTAGCACATGTGTGCGCTGTCATTGTGGCGTCTTCCCCGCCCCCTTGTTATTCCATTCACCATCTCGTTATTGTTTCACTCTTCACCTGTTCGGCATTAATCAAGTCCTCTATTTAATCCCCTCTCGTGTGCTGTCTTGTGCCAGATCGTTGTTTGTGCGTTGTGCCAGCAAGCTTCCAGCTTTGTCTCGTGTTCTGTCGTGTCGTGTGGATTCATGCCTCTTTGTTTTTGTCGTATCGGAGTTTTTCAGTTTTTGTTTTTCATCTTTTAGATGCTGTTTTGTTTTTCTCCTCTTCTATTGAATTCCCAGACTGGTCTCTCCTGCATTCAGCCCTGGTTGCGCTCTCCGTCTTCCTGCACGGATCGCTGTGTCGTTGCCCGGTCTCACACGCTGCCTGAGCGCCACCCGCATTCCGCCTCAACTGCGCCCTCTGCTGCATGACACTGTTCCATTCAGGCTCTTCAGCGACTGTGTAATTCTCTGTAAAACGCAGCTCTAAATTTGTTTCTGAGATTGCTCCTGTCTGGATTATAGACTGCTTTTGTGTTGATTATTTGAAAGATCTGCTTTTATTTTGACTCTTGGAGAAAAGTCTTTAAATAAATCTTTTGAGAGCCTGCAGACTGAGTCCGTGTTCTGATCTGACCTGACAGCGCGCTGCAGGACTAGCCTATAACAAACAACTAGACTATTTAAATGTTGAACAAGTTGCAGGATCAACAGAGGCCAATCAGCTTGTGCCCTGTGGTAAGGATGTGAATGCTTGAAGACTGCATGTAAAGGACTTGTCAGTATGCGTCATCAACAGTTTTATGACTAAAATAGATATTTAAACTATTATACAGACGTTTGGGTTTTGTAAGATTTTTTTAAATTGTTTTTGAAAGAAGTCTTTTATGATCACCAAGTCTGCATTTATTTAATCAAAATACATATTGTGAAATATTACAATTTAAAGCAACTGTTTTTATGTTTTTAAAATGTAATTTATTCCTGTGAATTTTCAGCATCATTACTCCAGGCTAGTTATTTTAGATTATAAAGTTTTAAATATGGATATTTGTCATACAAAAACCCATCGCATTGCTTCAGAAGGGTCTTATTAACCCCTTTAACTGTCACTTTTGCTCAAATCGCATCCAATCTGAATAGAAGTTGGAAAAAAGCGAGGGGGGATACAACGCACATCGAGAAATGACAGGCACAAACAAGACAAAAAGAGGCAATATTTATTTGATGTATCTCATGGAATTCATCTGGCATTTGGCTGACGAAAGTCACCATATATATAATATTTATAATATAATATATATATATATATATATATATATAATTTTTTTTTTTCTTTTTTAAAGGTATGGAAATGAACTTTAAACTTATTTCCAACATAACCCCATGCAAAGCACGGAAACTATGCAAAAACAATTTATCATACTACGGATTGAAAAATATATTGCTGCACACTGTGCAGTGTGCAGTATAGAGTAAGCACTGTGCATTAGTACTCCATTCCAGACATATTCACCAATTCATTTGGGAAACTTTATGCATGAATGTGTGTACAATCTGCTTTACGGACAGAGGAGAAATAACATTTGAACTCGAGGGCATTTACAAAGCCATTATGTGATCATATCATTTCCATTTTAGAATTAACTGACTGTGACGTTGCTGCTGACATCTCACTGCGGGTTCAAAGATTTAAACTGTGCTTCATGCAATAAAAATGGAAAATATATAGTTTTTTTTTTTTTTTTTTTTTTTTTTTTAATGTAATGCGTTGTAAATAATTGTGCACTTAAAAATAGCAAGGGGTAATATTATTAGTGATTTTCTGCTCTGCTCAGTAGTTTCAGTCTAAATTACAAGTAAAAGATATGAAATGCTGGGCAGTAAAATCTCAGAGTTTTATATCCTTTTAAAATCAAACTCCTTCCCCTGAGGAACTGATCACCATTAATAAGATGGCAGGGATGAAGCCCTTGCAACTGCATAAATATAAAATAACATGCATGAATAAAATTTTAGCTCTCCATATGAAGGAATGGTAGCTACTTTTTCATCTCGTTTTACTTGCGGCCATCAACATCACTTGCCTTGTTAAAACCACATCTATGGGCATGACAGTTCAATTACCCTCTATTACATCTCTATTAGTAGTTTATGAACAGGAAGGACATTTAGAGTGGACTAGATACAGACCAAGACCTTGTTTTTCCAACTGTAAAACATATGATATATGGAAAAAAAATAAGTAACTTCAAAAAGTAACTTCAAAGAATACAACTTGAACCAAAACTAAATTCAGATAAATGCTTTATGGTCCCTTCCACATTTTTGCTGAAAATAAAAATATGCCTCAGTGGCCCTAGGATACATGGTAGATGTTGATGATATGTTGATGATGGATGAATAAAAATGTGTCAAAAATAAAATATATTTAACACAAAATATTATGTAACTTCGAAAAGTAATTTAAAATAATAAGTTTAAATTCAAATAAAACTAAATAAGCTAAAGTTCAGCTAACTGCTTCATTGTCCCTCCAACTTTTTTCTTGAAAATGAAATAACATAAAATATAGCTGCAAGCAGCGTTGACAGGCTCAAACCCCGGCATCAACACCATCCCAGAGGCTTTAGTGCATTTAAACTGGGTGAATGTAAAAGGATTATGTCAAGATATGAGACTCTTCCCATTTCCCTTTTCATCATTACTTTAACCCCTCGCCATGGTGACACTGTTTGAAATATCCAGTATCCGTTCACAATTTAGCAAGTTCGAAAAAGTTTGAAAAAGTTAGGTGTTAATCATATAAACTAGCTAGGAGTTGAATCCACATTCAAACCAAAATAGCTGACTTCCCGTTGGTCTGAGCTAATGACTGTAAATTAGAAAGTTGTCCGGCTTGATGAGAACAATACATGTACAACTTTGATGTGGTTGTTAAGTTTCATGCAATTTGAGGGATGCTAAGAGCCTCAAAAACACTCAAGAATATTATTAAAGTTTGACATGTTGCCATGGCAACAGTATTTAAGATATCAAGAATCATTTCACCGCAGTGGCGTAGCCACGGGGGGGCCTGAGGGGGCCTCAGATTTCTGAGCAATTTTTTTATTTTTTATGTTGATTTGTTACACTGATGCATATGCTGCGCGGTAAAATGCAACAGCTGTTTTTAGACTTATTGGTTTGACTATTTCACATGTTGCACGTAGCTTCTGCTGTTATTATCTTTGCGTGTGAGAGTTCGTTATTATGCGGTGAGTGACAATGTAAAGCGGCACCCGAGGCTTCCAGGACGCGCATCTCAATGCAGTGAAATCCGGTGGGTGCTCGGGCTTCTAACTCTACATTCGTTTTAACCAATAAAAAATCATTAGAGAATCAAGAACCTCTGACTGCAGCGCACACAGCTTTCTTCTCATCATTATAGTTCATTTGAGGCAGTTTCCGTGGTGTTATTCGCTCTCATGCAGATATTGCGTGCGCGGCTGTGCGCGCTCAATCTTTGTTATATGTAAATCAAACATGCTTTTTCTTTAGAATTGTCTTCTCTCCTGGATTTAATATTGCTAGAAGCTATTAACCATCAAACTTACATAACTGACTGTTAAAACAACACCTATAAATTGTAAAGAAATTAAGTATCTTTTTATAATAACTCCATGTACAAATTATATCATTTTCAAACTTAGCCTACTTTAGTCAGCCAGCTATCTAGATATTTGTATTATCTATTTAATATATATTTTTAAGGTTATATATTAAAAGTTAAGTGCTTACTGTAGCCTAAATGCTTATTGAATTATTATATTTAGCGAACCACTACTGTTCATCAAATAGTACAATATCAGCATGAGTGTAATCAAAATGGTTTATGGTCTGGTCTATGTATCCCTGCATCTGCTGAATTATTTTTATCCCTGGTGGGGATAAAAAAATATATCCCTCCCAGGTGATGCTACTCCACAAACCACCAACAGAGCATATAAACTACCAAAAATAAAAATCGTTTTTTTAAAACATTGCCAAGTAAAACGCTGCGTTTATATAGAACTGTCTCTTTACAACACAACAAATGGGACACTTTTCAGAGGCGCATTCCGACTTTGCCTCAGCGCCAGGCGCAAGTCAAACGAGCGTGGAAAAGGTGCAGGTGATGACGAGGGAGCTTCAGTTGAACAACAGTGTACAGATGAGATGTTGTCAGGCTATGTCGGTAAAACTCAGAAAAAATAACACGACTGTCCAATCTGTCATTATACTGTGCTCGTGGCGTGCACTCAGGAATTGCATGTGCAAATGCGCCGGCGCGCGCTGCATAATTATTTTATTATTGCTAAAATAAAGCGCAATAGAATCTACGAGCAATGACCCTCGTTTGAAAATGAAATTGCCAAACATGCGATTAAAGCTGCCTCAAAACTGTGCATGCATGTATTTGTTGACGTGGTTTTAAAGCTGTTGTTAACCAATTTGTTGGTCTTAATGTCTTAAAAATGCACATATGTACACCAGGGAAATCTAAATTTTCTCGGGGGACCATGCCCCTGTACCCCCCTAGGAAACAACATTTTATGACCTCGGTAATTATGAAACCCAGCGTACATGTTCTATAAATTCTATCTAATGAAATCTGAGGTAATTGTGTATTTCTACAAATGTGCGCACTTTGAGAGTAAAAGTTTGTATATGTAGTAGCTATGCACTGTGATCAAAAATAAATGGGACCAAACGCGATTGAATGTAAAGGTTTGTGTCTCGTTATTCTAACTACCGATTGATTTTGCATTTCTTTTAGAAATTAAGAATTATTAGTGTCATTGTAGTCATTATTAGTGTCATATATATATATATATATATATATATATATATATATATATATATATATATATATATATATATATATATATATAATATAGCGGCCCCCTCATTTTTAGATGGGCCCCCCAAAAAATTAAATTCTGGCTACGCTACTGTTTCACCGGTGTACATCTGCCCTGTTTTGACAATATACTGATGAAGTTTGAAGCAAATTGGGTATACATAAGAAGGTGATTTCAATGTATTTTTGAAAGTGACACACTTCCTGCTGTCAGTTGGTGGCACTATGTCTTTGACTCACAATAGTCACATCCATGTGATGAGCCTTGTACAACAAACACACAGCTGAAGTTTCATTCAAATCAGTCTATGTATGCAGAAGTTGCAGAACATGCAGAACACACCTCCTGTTTCCCTTTTTTCACCATAAATTTCAATTTTTTTAATGCACAGCCAAACCGTTTAAGGTAAAAACAAAAATCCGCTCGCAATTTAGCATCCTCAATGTCTTGTCTTCATGCTGACCGAGTTTGGTGATGATTGGATGATTTCCCTAGGAGTATATCAAATTCCAGAGCATGCATTTTTCAAACAACTTTCAAATAGCCAACTTCCTGTTGGGTGGAGCTAATGACATAGAGTTCGGAAGTTGTCGGGCCCGATGAGATCTATATGTGTACTGAGGTTCATACATATACGTGCTAGTATGTAACCGTAATTTCAGAATGCGTTCAAGGGGGTGCCGTAGAGCCCCCCTGCTACACCCGTATTGCTGCGGATTCTGACCTGTGCAAATTTTCAAGAGTTTTTAAGCATGTTAATGTGCCCAAAAGTCCCCAAAATCCAGACGAAAAAGAAAAAGAGAAAGAAGAATAATCCTAAGGAAAAAACATTCGGGCCTTCGCTCTTTCAGGGCTTGGGCCCTAAATATAAAGGATAAAATATTAAACAATATATAAAATAAAATCAAGTAACTTCAAATAAAAAGTTCAACTTATTTCTAGCTATAAAGTTCAGCTAAATCTCCATGGCCTCTCCCACATCAAAATGACAAGTTTATAGCTCAAAAATGATATTTTACTGGCTTTGCCATTTGCACACAAAGCATCATAACAAAGCATGTAAACACATTAAAATGTAACTATACACATGTTATTATAAGCCAAGCTTGAAATGCAACACTCATTTTTATACAAAATGTAACAGGGTGTGCTTGCTCCATCTGTCTGGCCACATTTCTGTTTAATTAAAGCACCAGTCACAGAAAAAAAAAAAAAAAACAAGGGGGGTGGGTGGGTAAATAGATTCATAAATAGAAAAAAAGTATTTACTGCATTTTGTCACTAATTAAAGCACCAGTAAATGTATCATGGAGCACCTGCTATATGAAAAAAACATACTTATATATGTGATATTCTGTCATGATAAGCACTGTGTATGATGAAGAGACAGAGATACTCTATAGCACTCACACTGAAGAAGAGCGTAAGAACGAGAAGTGTTCTGAAGTGCTTCCTCTTTCTGCATTGTCTACGTGTGGTGATACTCTCTCAGTGTTCCGCTCTGGCAGCTCAGTGAATAGAGCCAGTCAGCAGTATATTTGTCGAGAGGTCTGTACACTTTGACTCAGGAAGACTGCTGTACATTGACTTATCCAAGACTCAAGTGTTTAACAACCTGATACAAACAGAGCCTGACCTGCCTGGAACTTAGTTCTCAACACTACAGTCAAACTAAAGATACACAGCAAAATAAGTGTTTAACAGCATCTTCATTTCCAGAAAAGAAGAACCCAAAGATCACTGTGGCTGAGCTCCAGAGATGCAGTTGGGAGATGGGAGAAAGTTGTAGAAAGTCAACCATCTCTGCAGCCCTCCACCAGTCAGGGATTTATGGCTGAGTGGCCCAACGGAAGCCTCTCCTCAGTGCAAGACACATGAAAGCCCGCCTGGAGTTTGCCAAGATGGTGAGAAATAAGATTCTCTGGTCTGATGAGACCAAGATAGAAGTTTTTGGCCTTAATTCTAAGCGGTATGTGTGGAGAAAACCAGGCACTGCTCATCACCTGTCCAATACAGTCCCAACAGTGAAGCATGGTGGTGGCAGCATCATGCTGTGGGGGTGTTTCAGCTGCAGGGACAGGACGACTGGTTGCAATCGAGGTTCTTCAGAGTGCTCAGGACCTCAGACTGGGCCGAAGGTTTACCTTCCAACAAGACAATGACCCTAAGCACACAGCTAAAATAATGAAGGAGTGGCTTCACAACAACTCTGTGACTGTTCTTGAATGGCCCAGCCAGAGCCCTGACTTAAACCCAATTGAGCATCTCTGGGGAGACCTAAAAATGGCTGTCCACCAACATTTACCATCCAACTGGAGAGGATCTGCAAGGAGGAATGGCAGAGGATCCCCAAATCCAGGTGTGAAAAACTTGTTGCATCTTTCCCAAAAAGACTCATGGCTGTATTAGATCAAAAGGGTGCTTTACTAAATACTGAGCAAAGGGTCTGAATACTTAGGACCATATGATATTTCATATTTTTGTTTTTCTTTTTTAATAAATCTGCAAAAATGTCAACAATTCTGTGTTTTTCTGTCAATATGGGGTGCTGTGTGTACATTAATGAGGAAAAAAAAAAGAACTTAAATGATTTTAGCAAATGGCTGCAATATAACATTAAGATTCAGTCAAATGCTTCATTGTCCAACCTACATATTTATGAAAAATAAAATATAAATTATTAAAAATACTAAAAAAAAAAAAATACAAAAAAACTATTTTTAATAAAAAAAACTAAATAAGCTAAAGTTATAAAAACAAAATATGTTTAAAGTGGATAATAATAAACGCGTATTTAACTGTCACATTGAGTTTTAGTTATTTAATTACAAATAAAATAACAATAATGATAATAGTAAAAGTAATAATAATAGTAAAAGTTAAAAAAAAATCATAAAATGACAAGGGGGAAGAAATAAAACAGGAGAAAGAATGTATCATATCAGCATCAGGGATTGACTCAAAGTCATTATATTTAACATCTAACTTCTATTTTTAATAAATTGTATAAAGGGTGGTGGTAGTGGGGGGGTATCCATATTTTATTTAACACATCTAATTTGTCTCTAATTATATATGTTAGTTTTTCCAAAGCAAGGTTGGTAGACATCTCTTTGATCCATTCTAAGAAGGAGGGTCTTCGAAATGGAAGCTTTTAAGAGTAGCGGCTCAGCATCAAGGAATTATCCGGATTAGATGTGATATTGACAGGAAATGCATGGTGTGTTTGACTGGGAGTGTGTGGGGGGCTCAGGATATCAGCCATGGGTTTGATTTACACAAATGCTTTTACAGTAGAGCTCTATCGAGTCCTGCATTAATCTACGCCACACAGCTCTCCAATGATTGATTACAGTGAGTTTGAGCAGCGCGGCAAAGCTCGGCCGGTTCAACTGTAACCGAAACCTGGATTAATGGAGCGTTTTCGGGGAGCATCTCCTATTAAACGTGCATATTTAAGTAAGGTGATGCATTATCTGTATCTGTTCTCCACTGTCTGTTATCTATGAAATATCTCTGCTCAGCTACATTATTACAGCATGTGGAACAGTTATGCTGAAAAGTAGGGCTGTTTCTTCGTTTGCACCCAGAGCCATAATAAAAAGTGTCAGGCGAGAAATTGGCAAAAAACTCTGTTACAAAGAGATGATGAAAATATGCTACAATGATAATTGTCGATTTTGCTTCCAAAATGTCTAGATGAACAAAAATCAGCTTTTGCTGAAAGTATTTTTTTTCATGTGTGTGTATATTGACTGTGTAGCTACCAAAAACTGCTTTAGGTAATTAATGTACACCGCTTGAAAATGAGTCAGCTGAGTACAAATGTTACTATGTAATGTAATATTGTTTGTGAGTCATAGTTTGTCTTATGGAAACTAAGCAAACCCAAAAATACAAACATCACAACTCAGAGTACCATGTGACCTCTTCCTAAATTAAACCATTTACATTCCAATACCACAACATTTAACACACATGTGGAGTTAATGAATATTTTCACAGCACGGCCTCACTGAAAATCCTGATGATACTAATTTGTGAGGAAACAATGGCACTGTACATAACACATGTTGCAAAGCCTATAATTTAGAGTTGAGAATCACATGCAATTAAAGCTGCTGTGCATAAATTGTTTCTTCAATGATAAATTACATTCTCTTATCTCAGAGGAAACTTTAAATAAGCTATTCATATGCATATACAAATGTGTATATGAAAAAAAGTGCTTGCTTTGCTTGTAGCACATTTCACAGAACTTTCAAAGTGAAATGTCCAGTGACTTGCTATAAATAGTGTGTTATATTTTCTCCAAAACAGTTAAACGTGGCTGTGGCAACATTTTATTATGCTGGTTAATGTACATATCACAGATTGGAAATGAAATGTGGCGCTAAAAGGTTAATGCTCTATTGCATTTGAGAATAACGTACCACCTACACTAAAGTCTACCATAAACCTAACCAATAGTGTTAATGAAGCAAATGTAAGATAAAAACACATTTGCTGAACCAACTATGCTGTTTTAGCTTGCTTCTTTGAGCTCTTTTGTGGAGTGTTGTAACTCGTGTTACATGGGACTAGTACCCAAGTGTTCTGCATGTGCAGTGCTGTATCAGGGGAAGCTACCGAGCAAATTTACTATAGCCAAGTTTACATCCAGTTTTTGTGATGTTTTGTTATCGACAAAGCAAGTAAGCTGTCTCTAGGCTTTTTTCATCCAGTTGGCCTTTTACCGATAAAATTGTGTGCGTGATGACATCATCCCTACAAAATGCATTGTCTAAAAAATCTGCCCTTGAGCATTTTTCATACATAATTTTGTGTAGATCTCAAATCCATATCTTTTGCATCGCAAATATTTGTAAAATGTACAGAGTAATGAGACACCTGAAATTCACCAGTACTGCTTATTTTCACATATAATGTTATTAAAGTGGAGCAGATCGTCTGACAGGACCTTGCCTTTATTTTACGAAGTGCGGGTTTGGACACAGAGAAGCTCATTGGTCCTGTATGCAAAATTTGAGACTGGTACAGTGAAATATACAGTTGCCTTGAACATGCAGATAAAGGCACAATATGTAAGATTTTTGCAGTAAGATATCCAAAAACCACTAGGCCAGTGTTATATATTTTGTCCAGATGAGTACTTACAATATTTTCCAACTATTTATAAATCATGAGAAAATCGCGATTTTAACCAAGGATACGGGATATGTCCGGGAGTCATCTGTCAATGGCGACATATCTGCGCTACCCTCGTTTTCCAGTATTATTTTGTAAAAACCATGGAAACAACAAAGACACTTTAATATATTACATGTTTTATTTGACAAAGGGAACAACTGTTTGGTTACATTTATAGACAGAAAACGAATTATTGTTATATAGCTCAACACGTTTAATCTTAAAGGGGGGTTGCATGCGATTTCACTTTTTTAACTTTAGTTAGTGTGTAATGTTGCTGCTTGAGCATAAACAGTATCTGCAAAGTTACAGCGCTGAAAGTTCAATGCACACGGAGATATTGTCTTTTAAAGTTATGGCATTTTATTGCCTACAAAAACGGGTGGTTTGGACTACAACGAGCTTCTTTCCGGGTTGGTGACATCATAAACCCTTGCTATTAACATAAACACAGCCCCCGGGAACACGCAACAAAGTGGGCGAGGCCATGTGGCACAGCATAATGAAAGCGGAAGAGTTGTTTACACCGAACGCGAGCTGTGCGACACGACGCGTCAAAAGATATAGAACCCATTATAATCTGTGATATTTTCTACACTGGATGCGGTGCTGAAGACAGCTTCCTGAATCTACACGAGTTTAATGCTGGATTTACACAAAGGCTTTTACTGAAAGATGAAGCAGTTCCCACTTTAAAAGCAGAAGCTGCTGTTTATCAGCCCCAAACTGTAAGTACGTTTTATTGTTTGTCTTTTAAACGTAATGTTATAGTTCTTTTGCTATTTTTAATGCATCAAGGACATATACAAAGAGCAACTCGTTTTTGCTAGCCAGTTAGCTAAATTCTAGTGCAACAAACACCAACAAACTTCTATGTTCATAGACAAACAGTTGTTCATGCTATAAATTAAACGCTACCTTTACAAAAATGTGACTACTCAGGCATGTATTTACTACAGGAAAGCTTTAATCAGGATAAAACTGTATATTGAAAGCTAACAAACAGCAGTGACAGCATATCTAAACACTTTGACACAAATACTAAATGAAATACCATTCATAAACATCCTTCAAAAGCCGCGATTGCAGAGGTTCTACTTTTTCCTCTTCATCTGGGTCTGATTTGGCTCAATTTGATACAGCAATGTAGGTGTTATTATTTACTTTCCACCTAAGCGCGTAACTACGAATGGTAAGGGGCGTGGCGTTTCCGGACGCTTCAGCGAATCACGACAGACTGGGCCAGTAACCAACCTGCTGACCAATCTGAGCACATTGCGTATGTCGGAGGGAGTGGCTTCATAGAAGCAGGAAGTCAAACGAGCCGTTCATATGACAGTGGAAACAGAGGTGTAGAATTAAGATAAAATATATGAAAAATACAGCATTTAAAAAAAAACGAAGCATTAAGACATGTTAAACTGTGCCCCCAAAACACAATCAAGCCTAGAAAAAAAACATGTAACCCCCCCTTTAATGTTTAAATCTAGTTTTCTTGATTTTCTAAGAGAACCATGCTTTCACCATGCCTCAGAGAAAAACACTAATTTGTCAAGTAGCTAAGTAATATAGCATTTTCTCCATTAAAATTAATTGCATGCCATTTATCAGCACAAGCCATCCAGCAATTATTAATATGATATTCTAATATCTATCTAGCTAGAATATCTATCTATCTAACTGCAGTGTGCAACAAGTGTCTCACAGCAGCCGCCGAGCGAAAGCACAGTAACGTTATAACTTCAATTTTAACACTGTCAAATATATCTAATATGATAAACAGCGCTGCGTTACCTCATACGCTTGACCGGAAGAAGCATCGCCGGTGACTGCAGCATAATAAAAGTTCCACTGCTCGAGAGGCACGTGTCGCATTCATCTCTTATTAGCAATCGCTCCAGCGGCCTCCTTCCGCTCCCACAGCACTCGGCCCCGCTCTGCTTCATACTACAGTAACGTTAATAATCTTATCCATGAACATGATTTCTGCCCGAGTCCCATCGCTATTCTTTTCCACTGGCTGTGAGTTGAAGACTACATCTCCCAAGATTCCACGCTCAAACTCAGCATCATCAAGATACTCTGAAGCTGCTCTGAAATGGTTTGATAACTATCTATCCGAATGTACTCAATGTGTGAATTTAGAAAATTATAATTCTCCTTTTCTTCAAGTAAAAAAAGGAGTTCCGCAAGGATGTATTTTATCTCCTATTCTGTTTTCTATTTTTATCAGTGATTTAGGTTTTGGAGGAGACTCCGCTAATGTACATCTATATGCTGATAACAATTATTTATACAGCAGCATCTACAAACCACGCACTGTTAATATTTACAAAATGTGTTTAATGTTATACAACATTCATTTTCACAATTGAAATTAGTTTTAAATTCAAAGAAGACAAAATATATGATTTTTAGTCGCACTCATCATAAGGATAAAGATGTGAAAATTTCAACTTTACGTGGTACACAAATTGAGTCAGTTCTTATAAAAATGTAGGTATATAATTAGATGAAAAATTTGTGTTTAATGTCCATATTGATAATTTGCTGAAGAAGATTAAACCAAAATTGGGGTTCCTCTATCATCTAAAAAAAAAATGCTTTCCCTTTGAGGCCCAAAAGAAGCTGGTTGAGAGTACTTTTTTATCAATAATTGATTATGGTGATCTTGTTTACATGCATGCAGCTTCATCTTTATTAAGGAAATTGGACTCTGTCTATAATGCAGCGTTGCGTTTTGTATGTGGTGCGGAATTACGTACACATCACTGTATCCTTTATGAATCTTTAGCATGGTCCTCTTTGCAACATAGGAAGAATTTGCATTTATTGCCAAGGCGCTTCTTGGTAAATTACCATCTTATATTACAAAATGTTTAGCTTTTTATACTAATGGTTATGGTACTAGATTGCAGCTGCATCTTCGACTAAAAGTCCCAAAGGTATCCTCAGAATTTGGAAAGCATGCTTTTTCTTTTTTATGCCCCTAGGGCTTGGAACGACCTGCAAGATGTACTGAAACTAGAGTTTTTGCCTCCTTTGAGTACTTTTAAACGTATTTTGTATTCTGCTTTTAAAAAAGTCTTGTAAGTGCTTCTCTTGACCTTTGGCCTATTTGATTTGTTGGATTTTTGTTTTTGTTTTGTTATTTGTATGGAACTATGTGTGCTGCCGCTTTGACCAGGTCTCCCTGGAAGAAGAGATAATGATATCTCATTGGGATCTTCCTGGTTAAATAAAGGATAAATAAATACGCCTTTGTTTTGAATAGGCGATCTCTAGCGGCGAAAAAATCGACATATTGTAGCTGTAAGCCAGTTTACATAACAGTTTTTCCATAACATTTCTAAAATTCTATTAGAGATTTTGGAGTCAACCACTTTATTTTCCTAATTTATTTGAGATAAAATTCTATATTAATAAATATTTAATTTACAAGTGTCACGTTTGTGATTTTGATTTGTCATTGTCTTTTATTTCTTCAGATACATAAGTAACATTTATGTATTTTCCTTTTGTCAGGGTTGAAAACTCTAACATTATTCCTTAATTTGACAGACACCCCACTTATTTCTGTCGAGCTGCAGAGATTTCCAAGATGCTGTTTTCCTCATCCTTGTGATGCACTGTTGAACTACAGAGAAACTGAGTTTTAACGGGAGCAACACCACAAACGCGGACGCTGCATGACATGTATAGGCTATTTCTGTCACATGAAGTATCATTGAAGTATCGACCTAGAATTTAAGCGCTAAAGATAAACAGAAAAAGACTGTGTCGACATTTGAGAAATGTTATGGTATTTTCTGTGGTAAAAGCATATTGAGGTCAAAACATAGCATTGTGCAAGAAAATAAGTATTTACCAATAATTTGCAAATTTAAATGAACTGGAATAAAAGTTGTTTGCATTTTACTGCCTCCAGTATTCATTTCAGCTGGAATCTTCCGTGGAATGTATGTATAGGTATGTTTATAGGTATGTTTTTGCAGTTTTGCAGAAATGCAGTCATGTATTCCCAGTGAGCCTGGGTTTTTAAAATTTAAAGCGAATGACACTTACAAATACTACACAAAACAAGCACATACACAAGCCTACACTCTTTCCCTATAGATCAGAAGGCCCAGTGCACTAATGGAAGGTAACTGTCTGCATATCTCTGCAATGGCCTGTCAAACAGTGACAACATCTCAGAAAACCACATTTCAAAGCCTCAACTGCTTCAGTTTGTTTGTAACGGCAGTTCCAGAAGCAGCTTGCAGTGGCTAATGCAACAGATTGTTGTGACCTGTAAACTGGAAAGTTATTAAGATCCACATTATCCATATCCCTAGCTCCAACTTATTGAAAACAAGCAATGTTTTCATCACTCCACTTCATGCTGTGCATAAGAACACCCATTGTACATGATAAAATGCCATAACACCTAGTCTCTCAGGTTCATTGTTAATAAGCGAAAATTCTGCTGAGACAAAAATATTCTCTTTTCATTACCTCGCTGTGAAAAGGAACATGTGACTCACTGGATTCCATCTCTCTGGGCTAATCTTAGCATGTGAGATAATGATAATCTAATGTGAACCCTATGGTTTTCCTATGGGTCCACTTATAGTCATGATGGGCAAAACAATCTGCACATGATTTACTAAACAGTACACTAATTAATAGGCTTATGGGAGAAAGCCATCAAATCAAACCGTAGGGAAATGAGCAATTGGCTGAAAGTATACACGAGGCAAAATTAGTTAAAGCATACCATAATAATTTATTATAATGGTAATTATAAATTATTATTTATTTATTTTGTAACCCAAACATTTTCTTTTCTTTTTTTTTTTCCATTTTAAGTGAGTCACTTAATTTTGTTTCTTCTTTCCTACTCTAAAATCTTTCAGTTTTCAAGGTATTCAATTGAAACCCAACATTATATTGTGTACTGTATGTTCCCTTGTGACAAATTACCCTATATAGAGTGACAACATACACCACTTACATACATACAGGATACATTAATGCTTGTTTCTGAAGACAGCAGGACATTTAGCAGCACTTTACAATCATCTGCAGAGACATTCTGTGTGACATTGACCCTGTGTTCTAGGTTTTTATTTATTTCAGTCATGAGCACAGATCTGTGGACAGCTCATGTTCTGACTCAGGTATAGAAAAGGTTCTCTCTGGTCGGAAGAAATTTCAAAATGAGTTTCCAGGGAACAGTTCAATCGATACGATCATTTGAGAAGGTTAGACTTACAATCTCCTGACATGTCTGGAAGAAGGAAGAAAAAAACTTATTGAATATTTAATGTTATGAAAAGATGGAGTAGAGGATGAGATTAACAAGATTTAGTCTGCAGTACATATGTAAAATCCTCAAAAGAAGATTATTTATTTGAAATACAATTTCCCCCCCTGCAACGTTGTGAATGTCTTTACTGTCAGTGTTGATCAATTTGATGCATTTTTGCTGAATAAAAGTATTAATTTCTTTCAAAAGACAAACAGTAGTGCATGCTAAAAGTACATTATAGAAGATATACTGTATATATAGGGTGAATTCAGGTTGATTTGGAAACAAATAAAAAATGGAGCAACAGAAACCACACAGAAGAGAACAGAATCTGTTGCCATTCATATTCCCGTTTAGGGCAGTGTTTGCTCATTCATGTGGCCACTTACACTTTAGCATACTTTTAAAAAGAGTATTTTTTTATAATAAATATTCTATCAATATTTATTATGGCAATTACATATTTTTAAAGAACTTATACTTAAGTGCAAACTGAATGTAATGTTTTCTAACTGCATGTTAATTGCAATTAAATGAAAATATGTGCTGACCTACTTGAGTAGTATACTTATATGTAATTTCATAATTACTTCTATTGTCATTGTGTACTGTTAAAATGTTTTGCCAAATGTCCTGAAAAGCATATACGGTAAACTAAAAAAATACTTTTTTAATGTAATTTCTATTGATACTTATATGTGTTTAAATATATTTGCAAATACACATTTGTAATGACGAAGTTGCAATGTAGTACATTTAAAATTTGATTAAATATAGTTAAAATACTAATTTAAATGTAATAATGATTAACACACTACAGACAAAAAGATAATCAAGTACTTTACATGTGCTTTAGCATGTTAGCCAGCACATCAAAATAAGTGTTTTCATTTCAAGTACAACAATACATTATTAAAACTTAATTAACTGTGTAAAGCAAAACTTTGATTTTGACATTATTCAAAAGCACTTAAAAAAAAAAAAAAAAACTATGTGTGTTAATAAACAGTGTACTCTCTTTTTTATTTTAATTAATATTATATTATCTGTGCCAGCCAATTAGCTACCATTAAGATGAATGGGAATTCTGCCGGATAGCTTTCTTCACGTGTTATAGACCTCCTTGGTGGTGATCAGCACAGACCTGATAAGCCTCTCACAGTGACACACAGTTCTCTGCTCTCAGCTCTGCTCTAGATGCAGTTGCTCAAGGCAAGCTACTGTGCTTGAGGTGTATAATTGTCTGAGGCTCCATCAGGGGGGCAGCCATTAGTCAGGAATAGAACCACAGGTGGAATACCAACAACCGTTGTGATGACAACCTCACGAAGGACGGATCACCACGGTAACCGAAGAAAATATGTGGAGCGTCTCAGATGAGATGAGATAATGGAGGCAATATTGAAATGTGGTGTGAAGTCTGATTGTTTACATTAGGCACAGAGAGGAAAACAAAAACAATTTATGCAATAAATAGACACAAATGAATGAGGCGGTATGTAGTTTGAGCACAGCGCTGTGTGAAACAAGTGCCGATTGTGGGGAGCACTAATATGAACATTTAAAAGTACAAATAAGGAATAAATTTTAACTGTTGTAACATCCTGACCTGAGGTTCCCCCTCCTAACTGCCAGAGGGCGCCATCTCCTGTATACTGAACTCTAACCTCTGTTGCTGTCACATGGGCTGCGCCCGAAAACTTGAAAGCTGACTTGCCCTGCGTTCCATTTGGAAGGGCTCATCCCTATGCCCTAATCCCTTCAAATTGTTTACCCTCCGGAGTGAGAGCTTCGAAGGGATGAAGGGTGTAGGGGTCGAAAAAACTCTTTTTTGGAATGCACTTCTGCATCATCTTAATGAGACAATCATGGAGGCACCTTCGTCGCACATTTTGTGCATTGGTTGACCCCCCAAAAAAACACTTGTCTAAACAATGAGTAGATTGTGCAAGCTGCGCCTTTTGTTTAACGTTAGTTTATTTATTTATTTTAACTTTATCACACCATATTGTATATTGTGTCTATGTATTTGAAACATTTGAATGGACTGATAAAAGTAGCTGTAAAGTTTTTTTTGTTGTTGTTGTTGTTGTTGTTGAAGTACAATGTCGTTTTTGACCATAATAATGTACCAAATCTAACTCGTATAATTATTACAGTAGTATAGAAAAATAGTATGCATACATTTATAGGTAAAATCGAACTCCAAGCCTCCTGTACCCATTCTGTGGCGTCAAACAACTTCCCTGTGCAAAGAATCATGGGGACCCGAAGTGTCCATCAGTTGTACCCTTCGAAATCCTAAATTCCGAAGGGCCCTTTGAAGTGGCCAGTTTTGAGCACTTTGGTTTGGAACGACCCTTCAATATGCCAGCTGTGATTGTTTTTACTGTGAAGTGCCCTCCGGAGGGTGATATATCCCGTTTGGAACGCACCATTGTTGTCTTGTTGCCCTATCAGGCAATGGCTTTGTAGGCAGTTTTTGAGCACCTCACGAAACTGATTTCAGACATACTTCTGAGGCAGCGTAACGGTTTATGATCTACAACAAAAGGGAGCCTGGAGCAGGAGGAGCCAGATGTTGGTCCAGAGACCAACCATGAGGAGGCCCCATGAGGAGGCCCCAGGATGGAGTCGAAGGCAGGAGAAGGCATGGTGGAGACTTGAGAGGCGCCACCCTGGGAATGGCCAATAGAGACGCCACTGGAGATGGAACATTGGAACCTGAAGTCTGAGGCGGAGGCGATGGGACTGAGGACAAAGGTGGAAAGGCAGAACAAGGCGGAAGAGAAGGTGCAGGTAGGACGATGTCTGACCAAGGCAGAGCCTGTAGTATGAGGGAGCCCGGTGGAGTTGTAAGGCTGAAGGTTTCCGGTGGAGCCGAGGGAGGGAGGAGCCAAGGCATGGACGATGCATCGAAAGGCCAGGGTGGAGTGTTGGGTTTAGAGGCTGGAGGCGGAGCCAGGGGATCCTCTGGTTTAGGTGGAGCTGGTGGCCTGAAGCACTGAAGCGGATCCACACACTTAGGTGTAGGAGATGAAGAGGGGCTGAAGGGTACCAGTGGAGGCAGAACCAGTGGGGACAGAAGAAACAGGGGAATTACCTCCTTAAACACATCCAACAGTCCCAAATGTTTTCCAGTGGCCATAGCAATCCCATCCACCGCGGTGAGTTTGTGGGCGGGGCTTCCCTCCCAGCCCTCGAACTCCACTAACACTCCCTCGGTAGCACACAATGTAACGGCTTATGCACCCTGTTAGACACACCTTGTGGATCAAGCTCCGGGGCGAAGATTCCATCTGTCCTCACTTCAAGTTTGGTCTCGTCCGTCACAGCAAGTTGAAGTCCACGGTCTGTGGTGGGCTCTCGTCTCTCCATCATGCACGTCGTCGGTGGTGGATGGCTGGTCTCTGGATGTTGAGTGGGGCTGGTGTCGTCCTCAGCTGGGCCGATGGTGAATGGGGAGTTGTTGTTCACCAGCACCCACTCCACGAATGTGGCGATGTCCTCCGTCGGACCGCCTGCTAGAATGTGTGCCTTGGACCACTTGCTCAGGCTGGTGTGATAAAATACACAGAGCGAGCAGTCTAGGAAGTGAGTCTGGCACGCAAGGTGGATAAAGTCACTAGTGTGTTGTTCCAGCATGTGGTCTTCCTGCTCCAGGCAGAGAAGCTGAATGGCAGGTAGGTCCATGGGAAAAAGAAACAAAAAAACTGAAGAAAAACACTGAAAACAAAAAATCACAGTTAGGGTCCATTCTTCTGTCACGAAATGTGTGTGTAGAATGAAGCGCACGACACAAATAGTCGAAGAAATAGTTTTTTTTCATAAACAAAATCCAGAACAGGGAGAACACAACCACATATAACATAGACGAGAATGAACGAGGAATGAGGAAGAACACAGGGTATAAATACATGGAGCAAACCAAGGGAACTGATCAGGTAATTAACAGAACAGGTGAATGGAATCAAACAATCAGAAACACTGGGAAACTAGGTCACAGGGGAAACACCATGAAACATGAGGACTCTGACAGATATATGATGTTATAAAATCAAGCCAGAATAAAAAATATATACATTTATTACATTTTAAGATATTACACAACTGTACAGTTGTGTAATAAATGGACAGTCCCATTTGACAGGCTTAATGCTTTTTCTAGTATGTGGTGGAAATAAACTTCACTACTTAAGGGGGAGATAGACTTTCCTTCAAACATTATGTGCCATTAAACCACATGTGTTCTTATGTAAACAATTAGCTCTAAACATACAGTCCCAACTCAACAAGATTATTTTCAAACTTTTGCTCCACCATGACAGTGGCTCACTGTAAAGAGAAAACAGATTGTAAAAGAGGAATATTGTGCCATAGTACCCCTTGTGGCTTGAATATAACACTGTGAAATAATAATGAAATGTCTTATACTGCCTCAGTGAAATACAGCCCATTATCTCTCAGAAGGATTATAATTTTTTAAATATAAAAGTTTAAAATTTAAAGTTGTTCAATTTTAGATTTTGACTGGATCAAACATTCTGAGGTATTGATTAATCCAGCTCCACTTCATTTTTCCATTTTTCCACTAAACATTAGTGAAACCTGCTCCGAGTAATCATAGAGAGAGAAACTTTTGAATTGTTCCTCACTCCATGCAAACCCTGAACCTTGCTTCTGTTCACTCCACAACGCTCACATACTCTGGTCTGGAATGGCATGTACAGCCCTTATGAAGAAGAAGTACACTTAACTCTATTGAATGTGCACTTGTGGTGAACTTAAAAGTTTATTTTTTGAAAAACAGTACTTGCAGATAATACAAATGAAATAAAGGACGACTGTTTCTTAATACACTTAAGTTCACTTTGAAATAATGCCAATTTTAAATTTTACTTTATGTATTGACTAATAAACTTAGAACTTAAACTTAAATTTAATTGAAGTGTGCAGTACACTTTAACCATATTTCAAAGACAATAGAAGTAATTATGAAATGACATATAAAGATTATAAGTGGTAGAAACCACTTAAGTGGTTGAAAAATATGGCACTCTCAACTCAACTAATTGCTTTTAATATAAATTTAAACTATAATGAATTTTCATTTAGGCCTAACTGTTATGCAATTAAGTGTCCAAAAACATTACATTCAGGTCTTGATTAAGTATATGATCTCAAAGTATATAATTTCCATAATCAGTACTCTTTTTAAAAGTATGATAAAGTTTACTGTATTTTTTCACAAGGGACAGTCAAACCGAGTGATACAAACATGAAATGTGCTGTTATACTAAAGCAATACAAAAACCCTAGACAAGTAACAGTTAATAATGACAAACAATTACTGATTCTTTCCAAAATTACTTTTAATAACCATGGAAAACATGGCAATTTCTGCAGCTGGATAAAAGCTAAAGAAGGCGGCCATCCAGCTGAAAACACTGTAATTATATGTTGTAATGTGACGCTAGTCTTTTATATGACTGAGCACTGGGGCATACACAGATAATCACATACAACCTTGTTACTCCATGTATAAGAACCGAAAGCGCCACTTTCAAACAAGTAACAGCTTCTGGGTAGTCTATGAGAAAGGTGGATCGAAAACTCATGTGAAGTATGAAAACATATATGTACAATTCAGGGGCGTTTCCTCCTAGGAGGCAAGGGAGGCAGTGCCTCCTCAAAAAAAAATAGGATGAGAAAATAATCCATATTACATATAAAACAATACAAATATTACAAATTATGACATTAAAAAAGCGCAAGTCACTCATATTTCTTAAGGAACACTGCCCAACAGCGACACCCGCAGGTAAAGTTACAGCCAGAGCCATGCCTCCCTTTTCTAATCAGAGGCTGAAAACCATTAGACCCCCAGCGTGCGGTGGGTTTTGTGGGGGGTAATTGAGAATGAATGGGGGAAAGTCATGTGAGAGGAGGCAATGTCTCCATCGCGCTATGATTGGATGTAATTGGTTATGATTGGATATGAATGGTTTGTGCGATAAATCCCCCGTTCCACGCGTCAAATGAACAAATGATGGCGTCAATGGGAAGACTAATTGAAAAGTAAGTAAACAGATCACCCAATTAGATATCACCGCTTTATGTCACGTCAAAATCAAACTTGAAATGGACTGAAAGCATGATAACTGCAGTCCACCTATTCTTGGTTAGCTTTCGAATGCTTTAGTCAATGGCCTCAAGCCTTTATCCCTATACTTGCGTACAGCATTCAGCCTGTGGCCTAAAGCCTGCAGGATAAAACTGTGTTCAACAGGTAATAAGGTGTAGTGGTTAAAGCTTAGGCCTGGTAACTGAAATGTTGCTGGTTTATTGTCTGAAGGAGTGGAGAGACTGACCAAAATCTTATATAACTAAAATAAAATATAAATATATAATAATATAAGTCACCATATATATATGAGAAGAGTTTGGTTCCAAAACAATGATAAATGCCATTTTGCCAAAATCAGTATTGGTCATAATTGAAAAGTCAATTTTTAATTTTACTCAAAATGCAATATCTGTCATTATTCTGTCATGTTTTCTCCCTATTTTTCCAAACCACGACAAACGCCAGTCTCCCTTATCTGCAGAATGCCATATATCCACTCAACCAATCACAGCGCACCATTCCACGCACTGTAATGACGGTTGTAAAACAGTAATGGCAGCGTTAGTTTTCCTTATCTACTTTGTACTTTGTGATCAACAAAAACAGAAAAATGAATCATTTTGACGGCATTGACAAACATGTGGTGGTTTCTGCAGTGGGTAAGAAACATAAGACATTGAAATGTAATCATTTAGGTGAGGAGATTAAGAAGATGAGGCACTCGGGAGGAGGAAAACTGCTGGCTGAACCACAAACCACAAAACTGAATCATGAACAGTTTTTAAAAGCCGTATGAAAAAGTATGATTAATTCTCGAATGCGGCATTGCTAGTTTTATTGTAAAGTTTTTATTGTTTTTTCATCTGATAGAAAAAAAAAACATAACATGATTGCTATTTCAATGTTCGCAGTTTAGCGACGCCCCTGGGTAGTTGCAGTCAATTCTAATGTACTCGGCAAATGTGTTGTTTTTACTTTTTTTTTTTTAAACACCTTTTTTTATTTAAAAACGTTGGTGCCAGATACTCTTTAATCAGTAATGACAAATGGAGACATAATTAATTTATAGCATTAACAAGATGACCCGTTGAATTAATTTTGGGAGCGACGATTGAATGTATTTTTAGTCCAGTGCCTGTATACAGTATAAGATTAGTATTGACCAAGTTCAGAGGCTGTCATATATGTCATATACACAACAAACTTACTTTGTTGTGTATTTTCAACAGTTTCGATTTGAAAAATTACTTTTCATCTTGCCACTTTCTTGGTAAAGAAAACACATTTTTACTCAAATTAATCAAAATGGATTTAGCGTTTTGGAACCAAACTCTTCATATATTCCTTCTATATATTCCTTTTATTTTCAGATATCATGAGAATAACCAAAGTCCCTTTAAGACAAGTCATTTCACTCGGCGGCCATCTTTGAAATGCCTCTCGGGTATCCTGGGCATCATGCAGCTCCTATCTCTTTGAATGGGGAAACATTAGATTCTCCAAAACTGTTCGTCAACCTTACAATTAAATTTGATATTTGAAATCACCAATGAAATCTAACAACAACCGACTCATAAATTTAGCCTATAAACGCTCGAATCATGACAAAAAAAACCTCTATTTTTTTCAGGCAGGATCAAGCTAATGCGCAGACCTAAATGCGCGTCTCTACGGAGGTGCGCGTCTGACTGTTTCTATAGAAACCGGTGATTCTAACGGCCGCTGAAGTGACGCGATGACTTTACCAGTCGGCGATTGGCTCTTGGATTTAGAAGGCAGGACTTATTCCTCCATATTGCGCGTTACACTTTCTCCCATTCAAAACAATACGAGTGACACGTCTTGTGTTATTCTATAGTCTTTGGAATTACATAATGCTTGGTATTTTAACGTGACATTTTATAATAAGAATATCTACGGCAAGAGCTCTTTTCGCTGCATTTTTTTCCTCATGATTTTTTTTTTCTTTGTAATAGTATGAAAAGGGACAACATATACTGCACATTTATTGTCTTTCTCCTCGATTTAATTTAAAATATATCCCATTGGTTTTTCTCCTCAAATGCTCACGTCTCTTTCCAGGATTGTTTTTACAAAATGATGGAAATCACTTTGAAATAGCATCATGCAATGTTGAAGTTAATGAACATTTTTGATTAAGGCAATGTATGTTACATAATACGGATATATATTACTACAGTGATATTTAAGCCATCTGTTGCTGCTCTGGGAAAAAAAAAAAAAAAAAACTAGCTTTTGGGGTTATTCATGGTCTGTTGAAAGTACCTTGTTGATGCTTTTACATTTTTAAATGTCCTTTTATTGTTCGATGTTTGAAGTTGGACCCAGGTTTTTTTTTTTTTTAAAAAGGTATTATTGTGTTCATAGAGTGATCCTTTCACTGATTGTTTAAAGGTGCTAAAGAGGATCTTTTTGTTGACTGAGAAAACAAAGACTGTTACTGAGTTTTTGAAATGAGTGCATGCGTAAGAATTTCGAGGGAATGCCTCCCAAAACTTGTGCACAAGTATTGGAACACGAGTGTTTACCACCGGCATTCGCTGTGTCGTGTTAGTGGATTCATTATGTTGGACTCACCGCAGGTAACTCATAATCTGCAGATGTTACTCCTGTCTCCGGACAAAAACATCGCATGCGGCGCCTGTGGAGTGTGGAAAGTTACTGGAGCGCGCAACCGCGCTCGTCTCTCACAAAGAACGTCACGGCAGTGATTGACAAGCCAGAGGGCCAATCGTTTACGCGATGACGCGTAAACCATTGGCTGATGTTTTTAAGGCCCTACCTCGTGCACAGTACAGATGATGTATATTAATATTATTCCTTTCAGTGCACCTAATAAATAGCCTTTTATCAGTTAGTAAAGACAGTTTCAAGTAATATTGCAAAAATGTATAAAACAAAACATCCTCTTTAGCACAATTAAATCTTAATAGAAGTTACACCCATAATTTGCACAATGCGTCATGGGGTGTAGGAATAATAACGTCATAACGTCAAATTAAATCGAACTTGATAAAGGCATTTAACCATAGTTTGAGTAGTCTAAGAAAGGTGTACTTTGGATGAAAGAGTGTACTACCAACACGCTCTCATGGCATTTCATAACTATTTTACATTTTGGCAAATTGGCAGATTCATATACATTTTTATGATCTCATCTGTATGCTTTTGTACAGTCTGCTTACGCCCCAACGGTTTGGGTTTAGGGTTTTTCCTTTTTTTTTTTGGTTTAGGTTGAAGCATAAAAGTTTTTGTTCAACTCAAATCCAACAAATTCACAAAATGTATGTAGTTACATTTTCTCATGAGATTAGATTGGTACTACTCAGTGACTTTAATTCATTTGAATTAATTGTTAAAAAAAATAGATTTGAATGAATTATTCAATGACTCACTCGTAAAGACTTTAAAAAAAAATCTCTTAAATGAATGATTCAATGACAAATACATTTTTTTTAACAGTCACTTGTCACCACCTACTGGTGTTACGTTGTAATTGAAACAATCATTATTTTTGGTGATTTACTCTGCTTTGATCATTGTCGTAGACATCAGTGTTTATATCCGAACTATAAACTTTTATCCCAGTACTTCTGTGATGATTTGAATTATTGTAAGACAGATATAATGATATTATGTGGTTGAAAAGTCTGTTTGTGAAGCTGCTTCATACCTATACATAACTATCTCTCTGAGTCAGCGGCAACGCCAACACAGATTTGAATGTTGACAGTTTGATTTTGTTTAATAGGTTTAATAGACATTCAGGTTATTAGTGTGTAACAACACCTTCACCATTGGCCTGAATCCAGTTGTGAAATCTTTGTGAAATCTCAGTGCAATTAACCTGGATTTCTTCAAGCTCTGTTTAGAGGTGTTTAACTGAGGCAGCATCTCAATGACGAGCAAGATTCACTGAAACTGAACCACTCTCAGGCTGCCAGAAAGACGCTCATCCTTCATGTAATATTTAACATGATTCATGGCGGTTTGAGCTGAAAAATGCACGGCCTCTCTCTCAGCTTCTTGGAGACTCTCGGCTATTGTCCTTCTGAAAAGCTCTCAGATTTAAGCCATATGGGAGTGGGGATTTAATCGAAACTATTCATAAATAGGTTTGGCAAAGAGAAAGTGATTTCATTCATAACGTGTTGAATTGAAGAAGGGCACTTGGGATTTTTGCAGGGAGGCAGTCTTAAAGCATAGGACAGAATTGCACGAACAGGCCTTTAAAGACAGTATTGTGAAAGTACAGTGTACACTTGGCACTGCTCATATACCTTTTTCAATAAAAGCAGTACAGATACATTTTATGAACAAAAAAAAAAAAAAAAAAAATGAATGGCCAGCATTGGCAAGTAAAAACATCACTGGTCGAAAATAACAATGTTTTGAACTTTTTGATGAAGCAGTTGATATAACTAAAATTGTAAGTCAGTTGAATCAGTACTGAGTGAACTACTTTTTAAAAACACATGAATACGCCAATTCCATTAAAAAAAAAAAATTCTTGTTTCTCTGTTATGCTTGGGATATGATATGCAGTGTGTCTGAATTACCCCTAACACACCAAAGTTTTTAGTATAGTAACTACTGAATTTTAATAATTGACTAGCAGACTTCAGAAAATTATATCATGCAGCACACTGTGCAGCTTTAGCTGTCTTTCTGGAATGTCTGATGGTCAAGTGGATGTTTACTCAGATGAGATGATGACCATGTGTATATCTCTATTCCCAGATTCATGCTGCTTGTATTGTCATAAACAGAGCAAAATACTCATGTTCCACTTACTTATAGTTTCTGCCATTCGGCAGGCAATTACATTGTGTCTTCACCAAGCATGACCGTTACAATAGCTTGAGACTGTCTACACTGAGAACGAGGAGAACGAGGCAATGGGGAAACAGCAAAATATATAAAATTAATACTGTGTAAGCTGTATAAATGTTGATTTGCCATCTTTTTCTGCAGTTTTTTTGTCTATATTTTGACCATTTCTAGGTGTTCTTGCTTATCAATAAATTTCAAGATAACACTTTAGTCGACTTTAGACATTCTACTAACTAAACTGTAAGTAACATTGCAACAAACCTACAGTCATTTATTTGCAACTACATGTTGCATTAAGCTACACTCTGCTTAAAGCGCTAGTTCACCCAGAAATGAAAATTCTGTCACTAATTACTCTCCCTCATGTCGTTCCACACCTCTAAGACTGTCGTTCATCTTCAGAACACAAATTAAGATATTTTTGATAAAATCCGAAGGCACTGTGAGGCCTGCATGGTTCAACCTTAATGTTATTAAGCGACGAGCATACTTTTTGTGCTCCAAAAAAACTAAATGACGACTTTATTCAACAATATCTAGTGATGGGCGGTTTCAAAACACTGCTTCATGAAGCTTCGAAGCTTTACGAATCTTTTGTTTCTAATCACTGGTTCGGAGCGTGAAAGTGACATGATTTCAGTAAACAAGGCTTTGTTACGCCATAAGTGTATCGAAATTTCAATGGTTTGTGTGACTTTGGCAGTTTGATTCATGCTCCGTACCAAAAGATTTATAAAGCATCGAAGCTTCATGAAGCAGTGGTTTGAAATCAAATGCAGTCAACATTACACTCTTTTTGTAAAAACTGTGTTGAATAAAATGATATAATTTACTAATTTCCCAAATATTATGTTAAAAAGGTCTAAATTGTTGTAATCTCCTGGTGTCACAATTTTTAGGGAGGAAATTATATAAATGAGTTGCACCTAAAATGTGAGATTAAACTATAGCCCGTTACATATTTTTTCTGTAATTAAAATGAGTAAAAGTTGCAACAATGAATAGAATGTGTATGGAGAGAGAACATCCACAGATATTCACACTTTTCTTACTGTGAGACTGGCATCTTTACAGTCAGTGCTTTACAAGATGTGACCCTTCTTTATCTCCCTGTCAGGGTGAGAGGAGCTAATGAAGAGTCTGGAGGGCCTGTTAAATGTAGCTCTATATCTGTACAGTAGAGGGCTGGCGATGTTTGAGAAACTGTTTTACACAGCTGCTAATTAGCTGGTATTAAAGCTCCAGTCCTTCCTCAATCACACTCCTGCCCTAACAGACTCTACCAACAGCAATCTGCTGATGAGCCCCAATTACTCCAGTGCAGCCAAAGACAGACTCACGCTCAGAGCTTTCACCATAACTACAGACATGAGTGCAAGACCTCAAACTGACACCTTAATATTACAGTTCAAGCTTCAATCATCTATTCACTCTCATCTCCTCACAGAGACGGAAGGCAGCTGATATTATCTAGCAGCAGTGTGTCGGCTTCTGAAATGGAAAGGCCCTTGAAGGTCTTCAAATTCAGGGTTTTTTTTTACTCACAGATCATCATTTCTGATTCATTTTGATTCGGATGTAACTGAAAGCAGTGCTGTCCAAATGAGTGACATCAAAGTATATTTTAGTTTACCATAAATGCTTGTCAGTATCTGGCGGTACACTTTAACCATATTTCAAAGACAATAGAAGAAACTATGACATTAAATTTAAAAATGTACTTAAGTCCTACTTAAGTGGGTCATAAACTCTCCATAAACTCAACTCAAGCTCAGCTTATTGAATTATTATAAATGTAAACTATAATACATTTTCATTTAATTGCAATTAACATGCAATTAAGTGTCCAAGAAAAAAGTACACAATTAATTATATTCTTTTAAAGTTTATTATTTCCATAATAATTGCTCTTTTTAAAAGTATGCTACATATATATTTCAATCCATTTAAACTTAATCATATCATTTCACACAGCAGGACACTGCTTGATTTTTTTTTTTTTTTTTTTTTTTACAGCTATCTAGGTTTAAAGGTTACAGAGAAATTGCATATTGCGCACATACTGTGAAAACAGTTGTATGGCAGTATGCGATTTTGAACATGCTAAGAGAATAAAGAGCCACTTCCCTCTTTAGCAGGTGGCTCAAACATGGTTGACCTCTCTTAAGTATCTGTTTAGCCCCTGTTGGCTCATTTAGCCATGAAGCACCAATTAAAGTTAATGGAGTCAGGGCTCTTAAATGCTCCAGATAAAGTACTGACCGTGACAGAAAACAGAGAAAAAACAGGATAAATAGCTCTTATTAGTAGCCCACGGAAATTCAGCTCTCACACTTTATGGCAGAAAAGTTGTAATTAACTACTATTGCTACTAATTCATCCAAAAATTAAAATTCTGTCAAACCTGTATGAATTTCTTTCTTCTGCTGAACTGCTGAACAGAAAAGAAGCTATTTTGAAGAATGTCAGAAACCAAACCATTGATGGACCCAATTGACTTCCATAGTATTTTCCTTCCATACTATGGAAGTCAATGGGATCCATCAACTGTTTGGTTATCCATATTCTTTGAAATATCTTCTTTTGTGTTCAGTAGAAGAAAGAAATTCATACAGGTTTGGAACAACCTGAGGGTGAGTAAACGATGACAGAATTTTCATTTTTGGGTGAACTATCCCTTTATTAAAGACACTAGCCGCTTTGCCACTGTCGGGCCAGTGCGAGCCAGGGCTTTCCGTGGGCTAGGCTAGGCTAATAGCCTCAGACCTGTAGCACCGAGCCAAAAATCGCGCTGCATTTCCACTGTCGGGCCAGAAGCTCTGCAGTGCTTCACTAAAACTCTCCCATAACAAACCTCTCTGGAACAACGTCACACAAACCCATAATTTCTCCAACAAATTGAAGTTTTATCAGAAAAATAATCCGAAAAAATCACTGGAAACTAGCGAGATTGTAAAGCGAACATGATAAAAGCGGCCATTTGTTGCCATTTTTGTTCACTTAAAGTTTTAAAAACCCAAGAATCAATGTTTTACCACATTTTTCCATGGGATCTATTTGCAAGCTTTATTAAAAGTGAGTGTGGTCGTACAGGCAGGGTCAAACAGGAACAAACAGGAACAGCAAGGGACAGGCAGAATCGTGGTCAGTATACAGGCAGTAGATCGGGGCAGGCAGATAGCTATCACAGGTCAGGAAACAATACACAGTCCAAAGGTAGACGGTGGAGAATCGTAAACGGGTAACAGACAGGATCGGTAATAGACAGGCAGACAGGATAATAATGCTCGGAATTGTACACCGGAATGGCATAATCAGGGAGGAGGGGTGTGTGCATTGGAGACCTATTGGCAGACAGGTAAGGGGTCTCCAATGCAGGTCCAGGAACTGGGGCAGCCACGGCAGGTCAGGAGTGTCGGCTAGCCACGGTGAGTCAGGAGTGTCTGGCAGCCATGGTTGGTAAGAGGCCGTGTGTGGCCATAGCAGTTCGAGAGCCTTGGGACACCAAGGGGGGTCAGGAGAGTCAGGCAGCCACGGCAGGTCAGGTGGCTCGGGCAGCCACGGGGTGTCAGGTGCCATGGGCAGCCATGGCGGGTCAGAGTCCGTAGATGACCACGGCGGGTCAGAGTCCGTAGGCGACCACGGCGGGTTAGAATCCATAGATGACCACTGCGGGTCAGAGTCCGTAGATGACCACGGCACCTGAACTGCTGTGGCTGCCCCAGCAACCTGACCTGCCGTGGAGCAATTATGGATCTAGCAGGATCAAGCCAGGCCCTTGTGAGTGCACTTTGTACCGTGTTCCAGAACAGGCGGCCGATAGAGTGTTATATGGAGGAGTTTGTGGCTATTTGCCATCTCGCTCCACTAGATGAATCCACCCTTATAAACTGCTTTTGGAGCGGACTGGATATGAAGTTGATGCCGTGGGAAAATAGCGGCTGGACCCTGGCTCAGTATATTGATCTGGCCCTGCAGTTGTGCGGATCTTCCTTCACCGTGGGTGAAGTGGAGGAGGATCCACCCTTAAAACATTTTTTGGAGCAGGGCCATACAGCCAAAGCTCCGTCGGCCGCGGAAGGTGGCTCATTGCAAACCGCACCAGCAGTCAGTACCATCATGGTCTCTGGACCCGTCCGAGAGCGGAGAGGATTGTTGGCCAGTGTGGACGATCCACCGCTGACTTTAGCTGTATGTGGCAATTGATGATTGGTGTGGAATGTGTGCATGTGACTGGCAGGGAGGATTATGGGAATTGAAGTCCATGAACTGACAGGAATCATGACATTGTGTCTGTTTCTGCTTATTTGTAGTCACAGCAGAGCTGATGCTCTCATCAGATGTGGGTCGACACAGGCGCAACTTGTTACATGTAATATATGGATAAGGCCTTCCTCTGGCATTCCAAAGAAATTAATAATAGTGGAAAATATTTTCTCCCTTTTGCCATGCGCTCTCTGTTCTCGGCGGTGTCTCCTCCTAGCAGCAACAATTGCAGCCATGTCGCAAAATGGGTTTAGACATGCTTTTTTGGGCGTTAAATAATGGTGCAAATACCAGCAATTTGACTAGCGCAAACATTAGTAAATTGCATTGCGGGATTCATTTAAATACTCTCCTCCCATAAATTTTGCAACTGAAAGGGAAACTCCTACAAATGCATATGCCATAAGGCAGGGGTCTCAAACTCAAATTGGCGGGGGGCCGTTTCTGTGATTGACACCTCATAGGAGGGCCATATTAACATTCAAGCGCAAGAAAGTGCAAAATTTCAGAAAATTTACTTTCCTTTGCATTATTTCTCATTTACTTCAAATTTCATTAGGCCTACTAAAAAATTTTATACCTATACTATAAATATTTTATTTACCATACTAAATGTAAACAGCAGTGTCTCTCTCATTGTTACAGAGTCTAATATAATTATATAATACTATTACTAATATAATACTACTTATAATACTACTAATATACTAATATAATACTATTCATTGCAATAGTCTGGTGCAACTCCAACAAGGTGCATGGAATAAAAAAATTAGTAATTTAGGAACAAAACCAGCAACACTTGTGGCGTGGAGGGGTTAGAAATAAACAAAAAAACTGGAGCTATATATATCAACTTTATTTTGCCAAAAAATAAAAATCTCTCATTGTTACAGTACATACATTATTAGTTTTTAACATTTACACAGCTGAGAAATAATTGTCCAAGATGCCGTTTGAGCATCGGTAACGTTTAATAGTTGCATCGGACGTGTTTTGGTGGTTTAAATCAGTGGTTCCCAAACTGGGGTACGCATACAAAATGCTGAGTAATTCATTTAATTCTACATTAAAATAATATTAAAATCGGGCATGTGTTCTCGACAATGCACCTTTATAAAAGTGGGGATTTAGCACTTACTCGCATGAAGAACAAATATAGACACAGATAATGAATTAAATTCGAATGAAGACTTTCGAACTTTCTCCGGTACAAAAACATTCCTTGTGTGAGTTCTTGTATTTAATGATGACAACAAGCAAGAACATAATTGTTCCCAAATATCCACATGACTGTAAACGTGCCATTATTATACAACAGGTCAAAAAACAAAACGTACATTTTAAACACAGTACTGTCAGTATTTACTCTATTTTGCAATGAAATAATAACGAAAACCACAGCAGAACTACAACACACGTCTGTGTTTCGCGAACAATTCTGCAGCTTTGAACGAATTGTAAGAGTCGATTCAAAGATTCATTCATAGCCACTTGCTTCGTTACTGAATGAATAACTCGACTCACTCATAAAAAACAGTGACTTGCTGCCACCTACTGGCGGTTTTAGTTTAATATTTAAAAGTTTTACTTAGTTTTACCATCATTGCATATTTCTCTACTGAACATTTTTATTTAAAACATTATTTATTTTATAAAGTTGTTCATGAAGGTTAAAAAATGCACTGGAAAATCAATTTAGGCGACAAATATTGTCCCTTAATGGTAAAGGTGTGACTGCAGTTGAAGTGGAAGAGAGGGGGTCCGTGGAAGGATGGTAATGCCTTCAGGGGGTACTCCAGGCTAAAAAGTTTAGGAACCACTGGTTTAAATTGACGCTCGTGACTTAAATTTGAGTGCTTTTACTGTAATTTAGGCAAGCACGCTCGTAATAGAAGCGAAGCGGTTGAGAGCGCGGCTCATGGTTGCATAGCAACGACAGACGCCACTGGAGCGAAAGCGCATTGGAAAGAAGGAGAATGCGGCGCGGCCGCTTATGTGACGCGATATGTGAATGCCCTCATAGAAAGGTGACTTTTTCTTTGCATATCAGACAGGTAGTAACTAGAGTATAATCATAATAATAATTTAGCGGGCCAGATTATGTTTTATTTTTGAGATCAGTTGCGGGCCGGGTAGAGGGGGAGGGCGGGCCGGCAGTTTGAGACCACTGCCATAAGGTCAGCCGCAAAAACAACTCAGTCCATGCCTTTTTTAGCGCTAGTTTTCCACTGTGTATCTTTAGTAAATGCCGACAATAGTTTTTTTAACGGCAAAAGAGGGTTTGCGCTGGCGCAAGCTGTCAGTAAATCTGTCCCTTATATTGAAACAAAAGGTTTTGGTTCACAATAAAGGCTGTTGTTTTATTTTATTTTATTTCTGAAGGATCATGTGAGAGTGGAGTAATGATGCTGAAAATTCAGCTTTGTCATTCCATTAATAAAATAAGTTTTATAATAAATAAAAATGGAAAACACATTTAAATTTAAATATTTCAAAATTTCACGGTGCAGCCTTGGTCAACTCAGAATCTTCTTTCAAAAAACTTCTGAACAGTAGTGTAGCCTTGAAATCATGGCTGGTTGAAGACAAAGTTTCCAATGTTCATTTAAAAATGTATCAGAAAAATGTATAAGGAAATCTCACTCACTCAAGGTCTAATCTGAATCATGGCAAGTTGCAAATTTGTATATTTAAATGGGTGGCATTAAAAACAGCTCTCAGACAAACATTCCTCAAACTGCCTTTTAAAACTGTACTATGTCTGAAAAAAATAAATAAATAAATAAATAGAGAGGAGATAAAATATACTTCCACACATAAAAGGAGCAACATATGAAAAACATCACAGAGCAGACCACAAATCACAGAGTCTTTAAACCCTCACCCACCTTATTCTGGAGATAAAATGCTTTTTTTATTTAGTTTGTCTTAAAAAGAAATATTTCAAGCTATTATATTGTTTGCATGTCACATACTAAAGTTAATTATAAAGGGGATAATAGAATAGTTTCCATGTCTTTGTTCAAGTTCATTGATTCAGTTTACTTAAAAAAAAATACATAGGGTATATAGATGATGTAAATGTAAGAAGATTTCTTCAGTTTTATCACAAAACATTTTTTGAAAAGGAAAAAAAAAAATAGTCTATTCTAATGTACATTCAAGCAGCTTTACAGTTGTGGCCAGAATTATTAGACCCCTTCATAAATATGATCAAAGATGATTCTAAAAATAAATCTGCATTGTTTATCCTTTTGATCTTTAATTCATAAAATTAGCAAAAATCTAACCTTTCATTGAAGGAAAAGAATTGAAAGTGGGGGGAAAATAACATTAAGAAATAAATGTTTTTCTCCAAAACACATTTCCCACAATTATTGACACCCCTAGAATTTTTTATGAGTAAAATATCTCTGAAGTAAATTCCCATTCATATTTAATTTTTTTTAGCTCACCGGGGTGATCATGAACATGAAATTGGCCAGCCATGACTTCCTGTTCCACAGGAGTATAAACATGAGGAAACACAACGGCCAAATTCCCTTAATCATTCATCACAATGAGAAAAAACAAAGAATATAGTTCTGATGTGTAGCAAATGATTGTCGAGCTTCACAAAATAGAAAGTGGCTGTAAGAAAATACCTGAAGTATTGAAAATCCCCATTTCCACTATCAGGGCAATATTTGAGAAGTTCCATTCAACTAAAGATGTTACAAATCTGACTGAAAGAGGATATGTGTCTAAATCGTCCTAATGTGTGGTGAGGAGGAAAGTTTGAGTGGCCAAAGACTCTCCAAGGATCACAGCTGGAGAATTGCAGAGATTAGTTGAGTCTTGAATCTCAGAAAGCCTAAAAAAATTTATCAAAAGCACCTACATCACCACAACTTGTTCAGGAGGGTTTCAAGAAAAATCCTCTGCTCTCATCCAGAAACAATCTCCAGCATATTCAGTTGTCAGACAAGACTGGAACTTCAAACGGGACAAGCTTCTATGGTGAAACTAAAACAAGAGCTTCTTGGCAGCAAACCCACCAGATGGGTTTGGTGCACACATGGATAAAAAGTGCCCCATGCCCACGGTCAAATATACTGCTGTATCTTTAATGTTGTGGGCCTATTTTTGTGCTGGAGGTCCTGGACAACTTGTTCAGATACATCGCATCATGGATTCTATCAAATACCAACAGATAAAAAAATCAAAACCTGACCACTTCTGCTAGAGATCTTATAATGGGCTGTGGTTGGATCATCCGTCGGGACAACGATCCAAAACAAACATCAAAACCAGCACAAAAATGTGTCACTGAGCACAAAATGAAGCTTCTGCCATGGCTATCTCAGTCCTCTGACCTGAACCCTAAAGAAATGAGTGGAGTGAACTGAAGAGAGGAAGCACCAACATGGAGCTGGGAATCTGAAGGATCTGGAGAGATTCTGTATGGAGGAATTGTCTCTGATCTCTTCTAAGGTGTTCTCCAAACTCATCAGGCATTTTAGAAGAAGACTCAGAGCTGTTATCTTGGCAAAAGGAGGTTGCAAAAAGAATTGAATAAAAGGGTGCTAATAATTGTGGGCAACGTGTTTTGGAGAAAAACATTTATTTGATAATGTTATTTCCTCCCCACTTTCAATTCTTTTCCTTCAATGAAAGGTTAGATTTTTGGTAATTTTATAAATTAAAGATCAAAAGGATAAACAATGCAGATTTATTTTTAGAGTCATCTTTGATCATATTTATGAAGGGGTCTAATAAATCTGGCCACAACTGTATATCTCTTTTTAAATTTTCAGAAATCATTTTTCTGACAGGTTCAGTCAGGGTCAAAAGACAAACTCTTCATCATTTTGGGACTTCACTGCCAAGCCGCTGCTCTTCTTTCAGGACCCGAGGACATGAGTTCTTTCCCAGTGGGCTGTCAGAACCAATCATGTTGTTGGCCCCGAGGGCTCTGTCCAGAGGGATAACCTCATCGTGTTCCTGAGTGGTTAATATCCCAGCATGCTCTCTTGCTCAGAGTTCAAGAGTAGAGATCAGACAGAATCAGGGCATAACTGTGACAACTACTACACGCAATTCTTCATTATTCATACTTTTGCCTCATTAATATCACACAAGTGGTAAGAAGCAACTTCATCTGTTAAACAACTTCATGAGCAGAAGCTTGTTTTCTGGTCTGGTCTGCAGAAGCAGTCAATAAAAATTAAGTCATTCCACTTTATAGTGTATTTAATCTTGATCATGAAAATATGTACAATTATGTGTTTTTCATTACATGTAACATTATATTAAGAGAGGTAAAATGGTTAGCCTTCATTTGGCAGGTTAAGGCCAGGCTCACACCAAGAACAAACTACAATGACAACAATAAAAAAAGCTGATAATAATAATGACTCAGAAGAAGGATTTTGTTGGACACGAATATAGTTATTGTTACACATTTAGCATACTGTACTACTGCGAGCTGGTTAAGAAAAGCTCTTTTGATTACCTACAAGGTATCGCACTAGGTTTGTTTTTTACAGGCAGTGAGGAGAGGGGTGTGATTCTGCCAGGATATAGGATCATGAATGAAACCGCACATTACTACTTTTTATTTTATTTTTTTTTTCAGTATCTATTATTTTCATATCATATATTTTGGATAAACCAACCTAAATGTCACTAAAAAGCAAAAATTGTGCTTGATCACTTTGTTTGTCTGTCAGATAGTCTCTTCCTGATTCTACATATTTTGTTCATCATAATAATCTTCAAAAAAGAACAGCACTTTTATGAATTTTGAAGGCCAAATACAATCGCCTAAGTAAAAAGCTAAACATATATGCTAAAAACGGTTAAGGGTTAACCTAACAAGGGTTAGTTCACCCAAAAATGAAATTTCTGTCATTAATTACTCACCCTCATATCATTCCAAACCTGTAAGACCTTCATTCAACTTCGGAACACAAATTAAGATTTTTTTTTATGAAATCCAAGAGGTTTTTTATCCCACATAAAAAAACAAACAAACAAATAATGTAAGTCACAGCAAAATCCCCAGAGTTAAATCAACTCTGCTCAGAGTACATATGGTCCCTCTCTAAATAGTGTTAAAGTAACACTGAAGCAGAGTTAATGAGATAATTAAGCAAT
Source organism: Chanodichthys erythropterus (assembly GCF_024489055.1). Classification (NCBI taxonomy): domain Eukaryota; kingdom Metazoa; phylum Chordata; class Actinopteri; order Cypriniformes; family Xenocyprididae; genus Chanodichthys; species Chanodichthys erythropterus. The sequence continues at coordinate 24,076,515 of NC_090224.1, read as the reverse complement.
TAATTAAGTGATGATTGTGCATTAGTGATGAACACCTGCTGTTAACAAGCAGAATCACTGAAGAAAAGAGAAGCCTTATTAATTGCTTAATTATCTCATTAACTTCAACTCTATTTCAGTGTTAATTTAAAGATTTTTTTTTTATTTAAAATTTAGAGAGGGTCCATATTTACTCTGAGCAGAGTTGATTTAACTCTGGGGATTTACTCTGTGTTCAGCGCTTCCAGGTTCTACATCAGAACGTGACTCAGTATTGACCGATGCTGTTCAGGTGAGCAGCACGACGCATGAATGTGATGCTGACGCATGAGCTGGATATAATATTTTGAGGAATGTCAGTAACCAAACAGTTGATGGGACCCCATTGACTTCCATATAGTATTTATTCCATACTATGGAAGTCAACAGGGTCCAACAACTGTTTGGTTACCCATATTCTTCAAAATATCTTCTTTTGTGTTCCTCTGAAAAAAGAAATTCATACAGGTTTGGAACAACTTGAGGGTGAGTAAATGATGACAGAATTTTCCCTTTAACCTCAAAGTAAAAATAGGTGCTAAAGTCTCATTTTGTGGTACTGTAGCTGTGCTTTAAAATTAAATTATTATAATCTTAATTCAAGTGATAAAGGATTTTGAAAGTCTGATAGTAATCAGTGTTGAATATTACAGTAAGGTTAACCCTGCCTGGTTTAAATGTTTGAAAAACATCTGTAATAAATAAATAATTTAATAAAACCTTACTGTTACATTTAACAGCAATATCTGAGGGGAGAGTAAATATCTTCCATAGTGTTTATTTGTTGTTAACTGTTACAGACAATTAACTCCCAATTACTGTTAATAATTTGTTTGATTTTATTTTGCCTTCATACTGTATAAAATAAAATAATAGGACATTAGCAGCATTTTCAAATAAAATGTCAAAATGACAACTGTTGCATGTTGTTAAACTCCAGTATTTTAGATGTTTTAGTTTTAGGTTAAGTATTTTCCCCGATATTCTATAACATTCGCATCAGCCCTTACCTCTTCATTTTTGTAATCCAGGGAGAACAATCACACACACAATTGTGGTTCCTTACAGGGACACACATTTCCTCAGGCTCATAGATTTTCAGCATCTTCACTGTCTATAGATCAGCATAATGGCTTGTGCATTGATGTCTGCTAACTACCTGTCTCCTGTTCGAATTCCAGTTAGTGCTGAAAGGTGTAGCTAATTTACACCAAGCAATTAATTCTGATGGGATAACAAGTACAAGTCATGAAAACATTTAAGACAACCAGGACTTTATTATAATTTCTTACAATGTTAGTTTTTGTATTGAAATTTTACTAATTAATGCTATGCCATTTTCTGTCATAACCCAAATTTACACAGCAGATTTTTGAAATCTTGGGTCAGATTATGGATTAATAAAGACTTGTTTTCACATCTCCTGCACAATATTATGTTATGACTTCAAAACACTTTTTTTTACAAGAGTGCACGATTTGTAAACAAATATATTTTGGACTTTGCATCGCTTAACCGGCTCCATATGTTTCGCTTTTCTACCATAACAAGCTCGCTCGGTAGCTCAGCTGATACGGAGTTGTACTTAAAGGGATAGTTCACCCAAAAATAAAAATTTTATGTTTATCTGCTTACCCCCAGGGCATCCAAGATGTAGGTAACTTTGTTTCCTCAGTAGAACACAAATGGTTATTTTTAACTCCAACCGTTGTGGTCTGTCAGTCGTAGAATGCATGTCAAAGGGAACTTCATCTATAAGAATATAAAAAAAAAAAAAAACATGCACAGATAAATCCAAATTAAACCCTGTGGTTCGTGACAACACATTGATGTCCTAAGATACAAAACGATTGATTTGTGTGAGAAACCGAACAGTATTTATATAATTTTTTACCTCTAAAACACCACTATGTCCAGCTGCCCTGCGCATCTCGTTGGTGAGGTCAGAAAACGCATTCTGATGTCATCGGTTTCTCGCACAAAATGATTGTTTTGTGCCTTAGGACATCAATGTGTCGCCACGAGCCGGATTTGGATTTGTCTGTGCATGTTTTTTTGACCCTTGTAGATGGAATTCCCATTGACATGCATTATAGGACTGACAGACAGCAACGGTTGGAGTTCTATTATGTTCTACTGTTTATATCTGTTGGATGCAAGATATAAGATAAGCAGATAAACATCAAATTTTCATTTTTGGGTGAACTATCCCTTTAAGACGAGAAAGCCATGGTTACGAATCCTGTGAAAGGCGAGTCACGGTAAAAGAGCTCAAAGAGAGACCTAAACAAGCTAAAACGGCACGATTACGGACACTTTATGTCACATTTGCTTTTGTTAACATTATCGGGTAGGTTTAGGTGTAGTGTTGGTGTTAGTCCGATATTTTAAAATGCAATGGAGTGCAAATTTCAAATCAGAACCGCGATGATTCGTATAAACCAAAATCATAAAAACGTTTATCTGTTTCGGCAAAAAAAAAAAAAATGAACATGCTTTTAACGGCACTTAGTGGACTTTTCACATCAAAACTGCAGTGATATATACATATTGGAACGTATTTTGCGACTCACGAAAACGTTCCCACAGGTACGTTCTATCCCCCTACACTACCCCTACCCCTAAACCTACCTATCACAGAAAACATTCTGCATTTTTACATTTTGTTTAATATGTTTTTAAATCTATTTTAAATATGAGGACTCATGAAATATTTCATGTTTACGTCAGTGTAATACCCATGTAATTATACAAATTTGTGTCCTCATAAATCACATGACTATTTCTTAACACACTTAAGTACACTTTTGCTCTACCCACATTTCAAAGACAATAGAAATAATTAATAAATTACATATAAAGGTGTCTTGTGGGTAAAAAAAGTCCACAAAAGTTAATTTACATACATGGCTAGGAACTATACTCTCATTCCAGCGTAATAATCAAGGGACTTTGCTGCCGTATCATGGCTGCAGCAGGCGCAATGATATTACGCAGCGTCTCTCACAGACGTCTCCATGGTTGCAAGGCACGTTCCCTGTGCAAGCAGGGGCTCACGGGCGCTGCGTAATATCATTGCACTGCTGCAGCCATGGAACGGCAGCAAAGTTCCTTGATTATTACGCCTGAATAAGAGTATAGTTCCTAGCCATATCAGCCTAGAAAATCACAACTTTTTATTTTCCGTCGGTATTAGTACACGATTTAACTACAGAAGAGTCAAGTTTTAAATAGGAAAAATATCAAAACTCTTTGGTCAATTTTAAGCGCGATGCTAACGGTCTAATCAGATTCAATGAACTATGCTAAGCTATTCTAAAAGTGGTACCACCAGAACCGGAGATCGGCTAAAACTCAACTGTTTAACTCTAGGGGAGTTGGAAAATTAGCCTATTTTCAAAAAAAGTGGAGTGTTCCTTTAAGCCAGGATTAGCCCATAGTTCAATTAGCATATTTAAGTAGCTTTTATAACGAACGACGACGCGTGCTTGTGATGCTGACGCAGGAGCTGGCCAATACAGAGCCGGCTTTCTGACGTAGAACACGGAAAATCTGCATTGCGATCATTGCGTCAGCTGCGTAGGAGACTGACAGGGAAGTGGAAAAATGTTGAATAAAGTTGTTATTTTTGTTTTGTTTTTACACAAAAAGTATTCTCATTGTTCATTGTCTGATGTTGTCGCTTCAAGGATGTTTCGTTGATGTACTCAGTTTGGTATTTGTTTCCCCCTTTTTCTTTCTTTTTCTTGTTTTCTTGCATAGATTTTTTTCTGCTAGATATGTTGTGCTTGAATTTACTGCAGTGCCCATCAAAAGATGACTGTCTTTTTTACAATTATGATATCAGATGTTATTTTTGGAATCTTTTGTGTTATTTGTCCTGCTGCGTGCAATGTCCTGATGATACAAGCTGATTTGATTGGACACGCCGTATTGCCACAGCAACACTCATCATGTCGGTACAATGTGACATCCAGTTAGCCAGCCAACTTCATATAAATGATGATCAATCTAATGAGAATGAAGCAGAAAAACAGGAGGACAGGAGGGAAAAAAGTGGGTGATGGGGTAAAGGCGAGATGCTAGTCATTGTTTAATCATAAAATCAACAAAGACTCAATAAGAATACAGAGAAAATAATGTAATTATGTTCTCTCTTCAAGATTCTCTCTGACAGTTGCTTTCCTTCAATCCATTTGTCTCTGGTCTTCCTGAATGATACATTAGATCAGCAAAAATCATCATTTATTTATCTGTCATACACAAGACATCGTTTGAGTGACATTAACATATCAGCCGCTAAAAGAGGTGGTGGGGGCGGAGCTTGTGCTCAGTCTTAGATATAAACAAGTTTACTACAGAGAATCAACGAATGGATGTTTAAATTATAAAAGACATCCACTTTGAGTAAGGCTTCACAGCCATGAACAGATTTCAACAGTAATGAATGTTTGTCTGTATTTTTTGTGGATTTTAGGCCATGGTTAGAGTTGAGGTCATCCTGCACTACACAGATTTTTGGCTATTTAAATGCTTTCTACAATGATAATGTCCCTCACTTTATTACTACTTGCAATTGGCCAGCATGGGAAACATCATGTGTGTTCGACTTCATGAGGTGCTGAGCAGATCGATTGGCGCCTGACTTGAAGCAATGCGTGCCGGTTAGAAATTTTGCAACCCAGTCTCATTAGAAAAATGTACCCGTGGGAACTTTTTCGCGAGTCGCAAAATTCGTACCAATCTGTATATATCACTGCAGTTTCGATGTGAAATGTCCACTGAGTGGCGCTAAAAGCGTGTTCATTTTTTTTGCCAGAACAGATAAACGTGAATATGGTACGTTTTTATGACGTTGGTTTTTATACGAATCAGTTCTGATTTGACATTTGCACTCCATTGTGTTTTAAAATAACGTACCACCAACACTACACCTAAACCTACCTGATAGTGTTAAAAAAAGCAAATGTGACATAAAAAAAAGCATCTGTAATTGTGGCGTTTTAGCTCGTTTAGATCTCTCTTTGAGCTCTTTTACCATGTGACGCTTTTCATGGGATTCGTATCCAAGGCTTCCTCATCTTAAAGGATTAGTCCAGTTTCAAATAAATTTTTTCTGATAATTTACTCACCCCCATGTCATCCAAGATGTTCATGTCTTTCTTTCTTCAGTCGAAAAGAAATTAAGGTTTTTGCTGAAAACATTCGAGGATTATTCTCCTTATAGTGGACTTCAATGGCCTCCAGACGGTTAAAGGTCAAAATTACAATTTCTGTGCAGCTTCAAAGGGGTTACGCTGTATGTCCTACGCCTTCCCTATTCTACTTATGGAAAAAAACAGAACTCGTGCCGCGTTATTTCCGTAAGTTCAAAAAGGGAAGGCGTAGGACATACAGCGTAAGCTTTTTGAAGAATACAGAAAGCGGAAGCACGTGCAAGGCAAACATTTGTGTTTATAAAGCATACAGTTGTATTTTATTTTTTGAAAATGATTGATCGTTTCGCTAGACAAGACCCTTATTCCTCGTCTGGTATCGTTTAAAGCCCTTTGAAGCTGCACTGAAACTGTAATTTTGACCTTCAACCATTTAGAGGCCATCGAAGTCCACTATAAGAAGAAAAATCCTGGAATGTTTTCATCAAAAAACTTAATTTCTTTTTGACTGAAGAAAGAAAGACATGAACATCTTGGATGACATGGGGGTGAGTAAATTATCAGGAAAATTTTATTTGAAAGTGGACTAATCCTTTAAGTACAACTCCGTATCAGCTGAGCTACCGAACAAGCTTGTTATGGTAGAAAAGCGAAACATATGGAGCTGGTTAAACGATGCAAAGTCCAAAATATATTTGTTTACAAATTGTGCACTTTGGTAAAAAGCGTTTTGAAGTCATAACATAATATTGTGCAGGAGACGTGAAAACAAGTCTTTATTAATCCATAATCTGACCCCGTAATCGTAACTGTGTATGAAAACGATTAAAAGCGCTTGCCGTTTTACAGCCTCTAGTGTTCATTTCTGTTGGAAACTGCAGTGATATGTATGTATTGGTATGTATTTTTTTGGCGACTCGCGAAAACATTACCACATGTACGTCTTTCCTATGAGACCAGGTTGAAATTTTGTCCGACTTGAGACAGCGCTGACGCCATGTCACTGTGACATATGACATCAAAGTACAGCAAGAGCGATTCAAGAGCAGATGGCTGACTCAGCCGGCATAGCTTCTCCAGAGTGGCTGCATGGACTGCATGATGATGACACAGCTGTTCCACGATAGTCTGGATTCACCAATGACAACAGTGATGTGTGTTTCATGTTTACTCTGACATATTCAGTTCCACCAATGCTAACAAATCCATCTTTTTATAACAGTAAAAACTGTTTTCAACTAACTGTAATGTTATATTGTGTCATGTTTATCAAAATAACACTGATAAAATTATATAGACCCACTTTATTGATACAGTATTTAAATATTATAGGCTTATGTTGAAATTTATTGTTGTACAGATGGCGCTGTATTAAGCAGAACATGAAAAGTGCAACATGTTCTCCAACCAATACGCCTATATAGGTCGTTTGTCACTTCCCTGAAATATGACCCATAGGAGCGTTTACTAAAGTTGCGCCCCTATCGACAACAGGACACTTTCATTTTAATGCATTGTTCCCTTTTATTTGCGTCATATTTCAGGTTTCTCGCAGCTCAATTGGGAGAGCGTTGCAATATATAACAATATGCAATTATGTGATCAAGCGATTGTGGGTTCGATCCCAGGGAACGCATGTGCTCATAAAGCACTGTAAAAAAAAAAATTGTTCTCTCAACTTATATTTTTTAGTTATCTTTTTGCTTTGACTCAGTTAAGTTTTATTGACTTAATCTACTAAGTATGTTCAACTTAAAAAATGTAGTTGACACAGTTAAAATAGTTGGCCCAACAACTTATTTCAACTAACCTGGACTTGTAAAGATTAGTTGAAATACGATAACTTGAATTTTCAAGTTATCTGTACTAAAATTTATGTTCATTCAACTAAATTTTTTTCTCAACTTGCAACAGCACATTCAACCAAATAATTAGATTTTCCCATACAAACGATTTTATTTTCAATAAATTCACAAATACGAACGTATATTTACTTACCAGAGTTGATGATGATAATGGAAGATAAATCTGCCGCGTGCCGACAAACTCTCCAGCTGCCAGTCTAAGCCAGCAATGCCGATGAACAAACGAGACCTTTTTCGCGCTTCACGTGATCTCGCGATAAATAATGAGAACTTATATCTTAATGGTTCAGCATATGTTTTTAAATTGAGGCGACACATACTCTAGTTCAGTGAACTTACAGACTAGTTGAGATAGTAAAAACCTAACATGTTAAGTTGAACGAACAAATTCAGAAACTACAAGTTGTATCAACTTACAAAATTACATTGAACAAACTAAAATGCGGAACCATTTTTTGCAGTGAGTGTATATGCACTATAAATCACTAAGGGTAGGTTTAGGGATAGGGTAGATGTAGTCGTTAATAAAAAATAAAAATAAAAAAGAGTTTTGCTAAATGGAAATAGGACAAATGGTGTAAAAAGTCCACGCATTGCATTTAAATGAACACACATTTTGATTGGTAACACAACATTTCATGACGACAGACATGACATGACACTGTCATTATGTTTACGCCAGCTAGAGGGCGCATGACTTTAAAATGTAAATATAGGTCATAATAAGATGCTTGAAATGTCTGTGTATTTGACAAATATTGCATCTAATCCACTTTGTCTGTGATTAAGTATGCATCGTGTGACCATCACTACAGGAAACAGAAAGTGTCCGACGGCTCCGTTTTTCAATTCTGCACCCGACTGCAAGTGGCAACTCTCGCCGATCGGTCTGTGCAGCACCGCATGAAGTTGAACAAACCTATTACACGATTTATTTGAGCATCTCTATCACTCCAAAATGGCAACATTGTCTCAACAAATAGCGAGATTTTGGGGTGGGGCTATCTGTTTGTCAACCAATGTGAGATGTGGAGAGTGATCTGGAAACCTGTTTGAAAACAGTCACTGTTTTACAGTTTTGATTGGTGATGCTAGTGGTGCAGAAATTATACCTTTAATCATCCCAAGCAAAACACTCTTTGTACATGGAATATTTTGTAAGCAAGTTGTTAACCAATCACTGCTTAGTATTTAATTTCCCAAGAAGAATGCTGGAGTGAAATTCTCTTCTCATTCTGAAGTTGTATTTGAGAAACAGAGCTCTCTAATAAAAGAAATATTTCAATTTCAGTGGTTCGAGAGACACATTCATCTTCCAGCATGATTTGTGCTGCATTGTCTCCTACAAAATAGACACATTTGGCTCAAGTAATTGCCTTCATTCAATGCATATTTCTCAATCCTGTATGACACATTGCTGCAGTGCTTTGATAAGAAAACAAATTCTGTCATTTTTGCTAACATTTTTCCCCCTACATGGTCTTTTCATCCCTCTTTCTTAACATTTTTCTTTCTTTGTTTGCAGACATCAAGTATCAGTTGATGGCATCCTTTAAGCTATGTGTCAAGGTTTAAGAAGCACAGAGGACACAGAATTATCCCTCTATGACAGCGATTTCCAACACAGGTGTATGTCTTGATCAGGGGGAATGTGATCAGGTTCCAGAAGGTACTTGGATAAGATAATTTTACCTTTGATGAAATGTATATTTTTTGGCAATTTGTGTAGATGACACTAGCAGAACATATGTTAGTTGCAACCTGGTCTCATATATCCGCGGGCACGTTTTTGCGAGACACAAAATTACGTACCGACGAGTACATCTCGCTGCAGTTTCCGACAGAAACGAACGATAGAGGCCGGTAAAACATCGATAAGCACTTTTGCTCGTTTTCACACACAGTTTCGATGACGGCCGGGGTCAGATTATGGATTCGTAAAGACTTGTTTTGGCGTCTCCTCGCGCAATATCATGTTCAAAACGACTTCAAAACGCATCTGACCAGAGTGCCCTATTTGTAAACGAACGTACTTTGGACTTTCCAGCTCTATGCGTTTCGCTTTTTTTGGCCGTAACCAAGCTTGCTCGGTTGCTCAGCCGATACGGAGTTGGACTTATGGTGCGTTCACACCGGACGCGAATGAAGCGGTAAGCGCGAGTGATTTACATGTTAAGTCAATGCAAAGACGCGAATTGACATCCTGCGGCGCGAATTGAGCGATTCGCGCGAATGACGCGATTCGCACGGATCGCGCAAATTGAAAAATCTGAACTTTGGCGAATTTCCGCGCCGCGTTAACCAATAAGGAGCTTGCTCTAGTAGTGACGTGACATAGCGAGCTGAGGCAGAAATTCGAAACAACAATGGAGGACAAAATCATCGTCGCTGTACATCTTCATACATTTATAGAAACAGAAATAAAAAGGATCATGTTTGAAAGCTTTTTCTTAAGAAAGTGAGTGAGGAGGTCGGCAATTTGAGCTATATACATATATACATATTAAGACTACAAGCCAACTAAAGACGACCAATTGAGCTTATTCGCTGTAATTTACAATTATTTCCCCACTGACAAGTTGTGTTTATTCAGAGGAAGTGTGCAGAAAGCAGTGGGAGAGTCTGGGACACATAAAGGAGCGGGAGAGCCCCTCTCATGACGCGAATTCGCGTCTGTTGTGAAGGGATTTTCACGCGCGAATGAAGCGAGTAAACTCAAAATGTTCAAGCGTCCAACTACGCGCGAATAGCGCGATTTATTCGCGCAAGTCGCGTCTGGTGTGAACACAGCATTACGGTGAGGAGTCGACTCCCCCTGCCTGGGTACGAATCCCATGAAAGGCGACTGACAGCAAAAAAAATTAGCGAGCTCAAAGAGAGATCTAAACGAGCTGAAAAACGGTATACGATCGCGGATGATTCTTACGTCACGTTTGCTTTTGTTAACACTATCGGGTAGGTTTAGGTGTAGTGTCTGTGGGAAGTTATTTTAAAACGCAACGGAGCGCAAATGTCAAATCGAGAACTGCGGCGATTTGTCTAAAAAGCAACGTCATACAAAAACGTACCGCATTCACCCTATTATCTGCTCCGGAAAAAAAAAAAAACGCTATGTAGGGGAGACCGGGTATGTGTTACGGTTGCTGGTGTAAAGAGGAGGCAGATCACGGATTTCCACAAACATACAATACTTTAATGTAAACGAAGGCAGAGAACACCATACAAACTCTAACATAAACAGAGAACGGACGAGGAGTGAAGGGAGTGAGTGCAATATATGGGGAGTGCTGACAATAGAGTCCAGGTGCAGGTGATCTGTGATGATGAGGAGCTGACGAGGGAAGTGTGTGCAGGTGAGGAGAACAGGAGGATTCTGGGAAATGGAGTCCAGGGAAACAAGGGATCTGTAACAGTATGGTTGTAACACTTTTTTCTTCAGCACCTAAAACTACCTTTTTTTTTTAGGCTACACGTCTGAAACTTTTAGGCAAAGTACCCACATTTGTCTACTACAAATGGCAACAATTTAAATTTATTCAACTATGTCACAGACTTTGTGAGATGATGACAAATACAAGGTGGTCCTTTGTTACAACCTACCCCACTACTGGGGTAGGTTGTAACATATACTGGGGTAAGTTGTAACAGCTAGACAAAATGCACAAAAACTAAGGGTACTCCAAGTGATATGCCACAACAACCGTTTTATTTTAAATGAATGGCTGCAACAATAAAATATGTGTGAATATGGGGAGTGTATGAGTAGTATTCACTAAGTTACAGTTCATTTTCTGAGAACTATCAGATTGGACTTCGTTCAGAGGGAGACGAGAGATCACGCATCATGTTAGTTTTCTTTATTTTACAAAAAGCACAACATTTTGTTTTTACTCTGAGTGTATACAAATAAAAGGAGATATTCTATAGTTTCAATTGATGTATTACTTATGTCTCTATGACAAAAAATGACAGAGTCTGTTTTGCTGCAATGTGAAAAAAACCTGCAAAACGCGGCAGCGCGTTTTCAGACCTCAGGGAGTTAAAACACGTGTTACAACCTACCCCGCCACTGTCACCCATTGTTTAGCTAGCTGTATTAGCATGGTGCTTTGAAATTGGCAGGAGGTTGATACACGATTCTTTACAAGATAAACTACAGTTTGACCTGATATAACTCATACAACATTATCTACAATGGTAGAAGTACTAAACAAAATATTATCTTGTTATTTTTTTTTTTACTTTCTAACCTCAGAATTAGATTTTCTGCTGTAGCTTCAGGAGAGATAGCAACACAGACTGGAAAACCTCCGTGTGGGATCGTAAAGGAAGCCTGATGAGACTGAAACTGTCACATGACTCCTATCTTATCCCTGATTCGTGGAATTGGTAGTGTTACAACTCTCCCCGTGTTACAACTATACCCGGTCTCCCCTACTCATTGGTACGTATTTCGCGACTCGCGAAAACGTGCCCACGGGTACCCTGTGGTGAAAATCATGTTTTTAATGTTGTTTATAGCCTGTATCTATGATGTTACAATGCACAAACCATGTGCAACACCATTGCTGAGTATTTTCTCCTTAAAACTGCAGTGAACTTAATACCATCTCAAAAATGCAGTTTGAAATCACCCCTCTATGTCATAAACATGTTGTAACCAATCCGGTCACCGTGTGGGCAGGCTTTAGCATATTATTAACTATGCTGCGAAGCAACACAGTATTAGCTGTTTGATAACATAGCCAAGCAAAAGGCTAATCATATTAATTACCATTATGTGTCCGACATTGAGAGTGAGACATTAAACCAGGGCTTTTTACCCAAAATAGGGTGTTGTGACTGTGAGCATTAGTGAGTACACATGTAGACTCATAGAAGTAATAAAACTTATGATGTTCCAGGAAATCCCTTATATGGACAAATGCTTCCAGCTATCGCTGCAGGTGAATGAAACACAGATAGAGATGTTTTGATGAAACATGAAGACAATAAACACATGACGGTGACGATATATGGTTTATCTGTTATTTTTATTAAGACAATTTGCAATTGTATTTTTTTCTCCCTTCTTTCTTCAACATTCTCTTTTTTGTTATCACAGCTATTTTATGTTAAAAGTCTTATGGGAAAACTATGATATCACTACTGCATAATGTGGATCACATAAAGGACAAATGAAAGGAACGACTTCCTCTGAGTTAAAATAATGCGATGCACACAAAGTGTCTTGGGATTTCTGGGACAGGCAAAGGCTGAATGTGACGTGCTTTCAGAGCATAAGCTATAGGTAACTTTGGCAATGGATTTATGTCAGTGCCATTAGTAGCTGGGAGTCATGTATCAGCTTCGCACTATTTACTGTGTGACTCATTCCATTCCAGTCATTTTCATTATGGACCAGACCCTTTATCCATACACCCTTGGGCCAAGCAATCAATAAACACTCTCTCTCTCTCTATCTCTCTCTCTCTCACACACACACACACACACACACACACACACATACAGTCTATACCATAGGTTATACTCAATGTATACACTGGCAAACACTCAAAATCGATAACTAGCATACTGTCTGACAGCTATTTATTGTTTCCGCAATGGTAAACTGTTCCACTTCATCCAATGGTCATTCTGGTCAAATACATGTTCCATTGCTGTATTATATCAACAAATACAAAGTTGCACTAACTATGCAAAGCTTTTGTGGAAGAGACTTTAATTTAAGCTCGTATCCACCTTATTCCTGATGAGTCTACTGTGTTTTGAATTATGGGTGATCCTTCTGGTTTGGGGAACTTCCTTTAAAAAAGAAATATAAGCTTCAATACAAATAATCCTTATCCGTCAGTTTGACTGAATGAGCTGTAAATATTCCTTCATGTTCTATTTTCAGAATCAGGAGAATAACGTAATACTTGGTATTTTAATGTGACGGGGTATCACAAGAATATCTATGGCAAAAGCTCTTTTCAGTCACTGCATTCTTTTCCTCTGGATTTTTCTCCTTTGTATTCCGCTGTAATAGTATTTAAAAAGACAACATAAACTCTGCATTTGTGGTCTGTTCTCCCGATTTAATTTACAATATATCTCATGAATAATTCACTGGGATGCACTAAGAATATATCGTCGTCATTCTCCCCAAATCCTCAAGTCTCTTTCTAGGTTTGTTTTCACACGGATGCTTTAAAGTTTAATTGTCTCCTATTGTCACTTCTAATCCCTATTAACAGCATTTACTTGAATGTTTCTGAAGCAGGTAAATACAATTTATTATCTGTCAAAGTGATGGAAATCACTTTGAAATATCATTAATGAACATTTTTTTATTACATTAATACAGATTAGCAAAGTGATATTTATTGCTGTGGAAAGAATCATGCTTTTGGGGTTATTAATGCTTTTAGACTTTTAAATTTCCTTTTAATGTTCGATGGCTAAACGGTGAGTAGTAGTTTTTAAAAAAAAGCCTATTATTGCAGTCATAAAGTGAACATTTCACTGATTGTTTACAGTTTAACGGAAGCTACACACATTCACGCAAAGTGTCATGGGTATCCAAGTCCTTGACGTTTTAGTTTTGTTTATCATCACAAAAGGCACATTGTACTCAAGTCGATTCAAATTTATTGGTAACACTTCACAACAAGGTCCGTTTAGTCCGTTTAGCAGTTGGTGCCTTAAAGCTGCAGTCCGCAACTTTTTTGTGTTAAAAATTTACAAAAAATTACATAATGAGAATATACAACATGAATCCATTTTCCAAACCGTGTTTTTGTCTTATCCTGAATCATTATGGTACACTTATAATAAGTGTTTATATTTCAGACCAGACTGGTAGGACTCGCCGCAGAGTATCACAGTAACTGCGTGATTCGCCATAGACATACACGGAGAAAAGTGGCTCCGGCTAGAATTTTCCTCCGCAAGACACGTGCAGTTCTGTTTATTAACCGCTAGAGGGCCAAAAATTGCAGACAGCAGCTTTAAATAACTTTAACTAACAATGAGCAATACAAATGTTACAGTGTTTATTCATTTTTGTTATGATTAGCTGCAGCGGCGCCTGCAGGATTTTATCTCAGGGTACGCACAGAAACCCCCCCTCCTTTTTTTTTGTTTTTTTTTGTTTTTGTTTTTGCTGTCCGCAAAACCCGATTAAATCAATCAGTGAGTTGATGGGAACGATCTAATGCTGTACAAATCGAGTGATCGACTGTCTCTTTCATGTTCCTCATTTAGAAAATCCGATGCATGTAACTGCACTCTGATGTGCTTGATGCTTCGTGAAATTTTTGTTTTGTTTTGTTTTTTTACGTTGTCTCTGAGCAGCTTTGTCCCGAAATGCCAGTATTGTTTTCAGAGAAAGGAAGCGTCGCATTTTTTCCAGTCAAGTGAATACTTTGCGTGTCAGAATGTTTGAATCCAGACCACTATGGAAGTTCAAGTCCATTTACTAAACATTTTAAATATATAAACCTGTAGCCTATACTACATCATCATATGTTCTGTCATATAAACAGTATTTACAATAAAATAACAACACAATTTACTTGCCTCAAACAACTCAGTATGCATTAGTATTATTATTGTTATTGTTTTTTTTTTTTTTTATCTATTTCATCTATTGCCAGATTTAATATGAATTATATTATTGAAATAAACACATTTAGCGTCGTCAGGATGTTTGTGCTTAATGGATAAAACAACAATTCAAGTTTATGGGTGCTGTAAATTTTACCTGCCACAAGATGGCGCTGTTTCCGACACTCTTGATGCTTTGAAGAATAAACCTTTCCCGAAACCTTTAGAGAAAAGCTTCAAAGATTTAATAGGCTTCATTTCTTCATCTCTACTCAGTAGTTTTAGGCCATTTTGCAAATGTTTCAGTCGAATTTAGCTGTTTTAGAGAGCGTTTGCTTATTTTGAGCCTGTTTTTAAACATTATTAACTATCTGTAATGTCATTTTTCATATGTGGAAAAAAAACGAAACTAAACTAGCCAATCAGATTTCTTTTCACCCATATCCCCCACGCCATCCTATAGACGCACATACACACGTTTGACTTTACAACACACAAAGGCACACCTTTATGTATTCTCATTCTCTCTTTCTCACTTAATATGTCGAGTGTACGCAGATAGATTTTAAGAATCAATTTAAACATTATGTAAAAAATAAAAACGGCATTAATTAGCGCCCTCTCAAGGTACGCACAGTGCGTACAGCCGTACAGCTGCAGGCGCCACTGATTAGCTGTAGTCTGTAACTTTTTTCAGTTAAAAATAACCAGCCAGTGTTCAAAACTATCTCCTTATCTTAGCCCAAGTCACAATGGTAAGCTTGTAATAATGTATTAAAATAAGAGCGACCTGGTGGATTTCCGCGGGAAATTCGAGCATGCAGCAGTTCGTCTTTGCGTCATTATGTCACGTCCGGTCACAAGTCGGTTTTATCATGTGAGGATGCTGCTTGTAGCGGATCATTTATAGCCTGTTCTCACAGCAGCTGAAATAATTAAACGTCAGTCGGACACTGACAATCATCAGTGACAACTGGAGATTCACCCGTAGTCAAAAAGCAAAAGACTTTGGACTGTGGAGTGGCTACAGGAATTGAAATCTACAGGTAACTCTAATATACACTAAATACACATAGCGTGCATCTCAATCAGCTCCCTATAGTTCAGTAGTCAGGGCACTGATCAGGGAATCGGACAAAATCATTTACATGATATACTGATTCATGAGCTAGGGAGCTAAGGGAGATGATTGAGATGCAGGGATAGTCACGTAATGCTGATGTTGTTAACATTAACAATTTGAGAACAAAGTTTAACAATAATAATAATTTGCATGGTTTGGCATGATCCGAGCTAAGCGATCGTTAGATTTAATCATTATTGGCAGCGTGATTTATTGTAGGCCTAATGCTTTTTTCCTCAGTTGGTCAGAACAAAAGTGGCAGTAATGTTACTTACTTGTTCAGCTGATATTTTCCAGTGAAATTTTTTTATGTTGGTCATACTTTCAAGACGTAGAATCTGTGATTCTGAAGTACAGTATCCACACCGGTGCGTTGACTGACAGCAAGCATTAGATTCATCCGCGCTGAGCCGTGCCGATGCACAACCCACGTAACAATAACTATTCCGCATATGACTGCAATCACATGTTTCAAACAGAGATGGCGAAAAAGTCCTGATATGCCTTTGTCAGTGATCCCCTTTAATAGGCTTAAATCCACCAGAGAACTTTTGGGAGAATGGTCGAACACAACATGTGTAGCTTGGAAGGAAATACTACAAATGTTTAAGCTAACAGGCGATTTCTGTTTTGAGTTCAACTACTTATATTCGAGATTTTCTTCCATTGAGACTTGATACAGGATTCAAAAACAAGTCATTATTGCAGCTTATTTTCAACTTTGTTTTCTGTGGAGAAAGTTTTGAGTTCTAGAAGTTACAGTACATTTTCACAGTACAATGAAATCTTTTATCTCAAGAGATCAAGGTGATTCCTCATGATATGACCCATTTAAAGTGGTCAGTAGTTTTCGAATCGCCACAATTTATCTAATAAAGACTCTTTGTTTGTAGGGTGTATTTTACAGTTTATTCACTTTGACTGTATGAATGAATCAGTCAAAATCTTACCTGAGCCTTAAAGAGGCCCTTAAGTGGTCCTGCATCTTTATTTAATGGGATCTGAATAGTCACTTCACTTTGTAGTTCTGAAGGGATTTGACATTCAAAAAACATGCGTGAAATCCCCAACAGAAATCAAAGCTTCACAGGCAGAATCAAAGACAGAAGCACCTGAATGATGGAGAGCAGGTGTCTGTTTCTCTAAGCCCTGAGCTTTGCTTGTTCTCTCATTACAGGGTTTGAAGACTGCTTGGAAGTTGTTTTCCTCAGGCCTGTTCTTTCAGAGAAAGCAAGAAATAATAGAGCAGAGAAGTGCGGATACATGTGGCATGAAGCAGAATAAGAGAAAGATGGAAAAAAGCATGAGAATAAAAGATTTCCATGTGCTGGATCTGGGGACACCACATTTTCACTCATCCCACCCTCTTCTCTAAGCACAAGCCAAGCAATTAATTGGAATGTATTTTTTACTTAACACTGCATAATTCCCCTGTGTGTCTGTAAAAAGCAGTCATGATAATTAATTTAACTTAACTTAATATGACTTAATAAACATATGACAGTCTCATGGCCAAGTGTTTGTTTATGTGAGAGTTCAAATCCCCACCTAACATACTTTTTTTTCGGTGAGCTCATTATACAAAAAAAAAGAAAGAAAGAAAAATGTTTAAAGGAGAAATGTCAGAAATAAAAACACTGAGCCTCATTCACTAATAATTTTGCACAATTTGTTCTCATGCAAAATAATATCGGACATCACAACAGGTGTGTAAGTGCATAAATTTGTTCATACCCTTTATTTATTCAGATTCATGCCCCTAGCTAATAATTTGCATAAAACACGCCCAAATCATGCCCAAATAAGGGCTTTCCGTATATCGTTTCTAATGATAAATATTTTAAATGATGTCTTTCCTAGGCCACAGACAGTATGTGATTTTTACATGTTTGGTTTCAATAAATTTTCGTAAATCCAACACACTATCATCATGACTATTTTACATTTTGGTGAATTTATATGAATGCGTACAATTTAATTCATACAATTTTGTATGATCTGCTCACATGCTATACAGAGCTTTAGGTTTAGGGGTGGAGTTTCATCCTAACTTTTTTCAACAAATTGTATGTTTTAATACAAACTCTACAGTGCAAATTCAAACAAAATCATCAATTTGTAAAATAGTTTGAGATTGGGCTGGTAAATTTGTAAAAAAAAAAAAAAAAAAAAAAGTGTGCTGATGTCATGTTATGAATTACCGTAATTACAAGATTCCGAATTTTTGTTCGCATCCTCGCTACAATTCGTAAACTGGGAACTTTCTGAGAGCTTTCTTGTACCACATGACCTCTGTACCATCGGACTGCTGGAGATTCATATTGGTGTTCATAGCGTTACCACAGAAAAACATAATTCCAAGTCCGAAGATGTGAACAGCTCTGGGGCGCATTTCCCGAAACCGTATTGTCACAAACCTGTCGTTCAGCTATGTTGGTGAATGAAGTCACGCAGTTGGTGGAGTAATAACTTCTTTAAATTAATATGTTTGAGATATGGACATGGCATCTGAGGACTAATTCTCATTTTCCTCGGTTATTTTGCTTTATTTCCAGATTCAATCATAGACTCGTTCTTACGTACCAGAGCACGTACGCACATGCGCACTCTTCAAAAACAGTGCCTAAAATCTCTTGACAAACAAAAATATGTAAATGATATTGTATATATTCGCAATAAAAAAATATACATTGTACTTAATGTCAGCTTGCTTATTTTGCTCAAGATAACGATTTATTGAGTCCACATGTCATAAAAACAAGAAACTATATGCTTCTAACAACAGCTCGAGAGCCGTCGTTCCAACCATAGAAGTTTGCGATGCAATTTGCGAATGTTTTTTTGAACGATGGTTTCAGGAAACACCAAATCAAGTCACCTTTCTTTATATAGCGCTTTTTACAATGTAGATTGTGTCAAAGCAGCTTTACATTGATAACTGGTACATAATTTTGGCTGCACAGCAGCTCTTAAAGAATAGTGTCAATGCAGGCAGATCAAAGCACTGTTGATTATCATTTGATTAAGTCAAATGTCAAGTGTCCCCAACTAAGCAAACCAAAGGCAACAGCGGCAAGGAACCCGAACTCCAACAGGTGACATCAGGTGGCAAACAAGTGGCAAATAGGTGTTAAAATGGAGATAAAAACCTTGGGAGAAACCAGGCTTAGTCGGGGGGCCAGTTCTCCTCTGGCGAACAGTGCTTTGTTACTATTCAGGTTGCTATCATAAGTCCGATAGGATCACAACATTCAAAGTATTTATTTCAGTTCCATCCAATTGAGGATCGTATTCATCACGCCGGTATGGACGGTTGTTGAGGAACTGTGCCACTGGTTGTTGTGTTGATGAGGCCTTCACAATGAATGATCTGATGACCAATGACCAAATCATTGAACTATGTTAGTAACAACGGAACTTGCGATGTTAGTTGGCTAACGATGCTTTTGGGAAACACACCCCAGAGCGTTAGGTTTAGGGGTGGAGCTTCATGTTTATTTATTTTTTTATTTAACAAATTGTACGTTTTAATACAAACTCTACAGTGCAAATTCAAACAAAATCACTCATTTGTAAAATAGTTTGAGATTGGGCCAGTAAATTTGTGAAAAAACTTTTTTACGGACAAATAAAGTGTGTTGATGTCATGTTATGAATTACCGTAATAACAGGATTCATGTCCTCGCTACAACTCATAAACTGGGAATTTTCGGAGATCTCCTGCTTGTATCACATGACCTCTGTACCACCAGACCACTGCAGATTCACATTGGTGTTCATAGCGTTATGTAACAAGGTTAGTAGATATGGGAAGAAGGAGGCGGGAACCGGCGAACATTCAACGAAACTTTAATATAAAATAAACAAAGAACAAAACGAAAGTAATGCCGGCAGACCCTCGCAGGACGTCTGCCGGCCACACAAACATAATAAACCATAAAATAAAGTCCAGGCCTGGTCCTCTCTCGTCCTTCACTGATGTCGCTCCTCCTTTTATGCCTCCGGAGCTCCTCCGTGAGAGACTCGAGGCCGGCACGCCTCGCAGGTGACGCTCATTATCACTCGCGTCACCGGCCTCGCGCCGTTCCCTCACGGCTCTCGCCCGCCCTGCTCGTCACATACCCCCAACGCCCCTCGCAGGCCGGGGGGTACCTCCGAGACTGCGCTTTACTCCCCCCCGGGGCCTGTCTCGGCGGCCGCAGCACCTGGGGGTAAGGACAGACGAGACGAGAGAAAGGAGACGGAAGCAAGGGGAGCGACAGGACGAGAGAGGGGAGAGAGGAAAAAGAAAGAAAAAAAAATGCTGGGTCCGGCTCCCAGACACACTGCCGCTCGGTCCTCAGCCTGCCAAGAGGCTCTTCTTCGCGGTGCCATGCGGTGGCACTGGACGCTCGGTGGACGGCCCGATCCTCGACCGCCTCCTGGCGGCCGGCGATGGCTCCTCCGACTGAGGGCAGCCGGCAGCGAGTCCCCCGTCCCCTGCTCCTCCCCTTCATGGCGGACGGCAGCAGGCTCCGGCCCACGGCAGACGGCGGCGACTCCTCCGCTCCCTCCAGGTCCAGGACGGCAGCCACCCCATCTCGTCCCAGGAGCACGGCATCCGGGTCTCCGTCCCACCTTTCACAAGGCTCCAGCACCACCGCCTCGGGCAGCCTTTCGCGGTCTTCACTTCCGCGCTGCCCGAACTCCGCAGCACCGCGATCCCCCTCAGCAGCGAGGGCTCTCCGACAGCATGTCCCTCCTTCCTCCCGGGTTTCGGCACCAATGTAACAAGGTTAGTAGATATGGGAAGAAGGAGGCGGGAACCGGCGAACATTCAACGAAACTTTAATATAAAATAAACAAAGAACAAAACGAAAGTAATGCCGGCAGACCCTCGCAGGACGTCTGCCGGCCACACAAACATAATAAACCATAAAATAAAGTCCAGGCCTGGTCCTCTCTCGTCCTTCACTGATGTCGCTCCTCCTTTTATGCCTCCGGAGCTCCTCCGTGAGAGACTCGAGGCCGGCACGCCTCGCAGGTGACGCTCATTATCACTCGCGTCACCGGCCTCGCGCCGTTCCCTCACGGCTCTCGCCCGCCCTGCTCGTCACACGTTACCACCGAAAAGCATAATTCCAAGTCCGAAGACATGAACAGAAGGTCGCGGGTCATTATGACATGCTGTGAATACAGCAATAGACAGGTACACATGGTTAGTGACTGGAATCCATTCTTTGTCATTTAAACAATACACATCTTGTCAATGAACAGCTGCTACTTCAGGTGTCAGAGCTCAAGATGAGATGTCTGACAGTGATACAGACACTTGTCAGCAAAAACAGCGTACAGAATAGGCTATATGTCATAAAGAATTCCAATGACAGATTCTAATAGGACCTACTTTCTTTAATCTGTAAACAGTCATACAAAAAACTGATTAGTATTAGTGAACTAAAAACATGTTATTGTTCTCAAACTGAATTTTTCAGATGCAACAGGAATTTGTTTTACATGACATGATAATTGGATCTGAAATCGCTTACACTTATGGATAAAAGTGATGCGCACTTCAGTGTCTCACCTGAAGTACTTATTGCCTAGTGTTACTATTCTTTTCGCATTCAGTTTTTTTTTTTGGTAACACTTTATTTTACAGTGCTGTAGTTACATGTTACTACATGTACTTACAACAGTAATAACGGTAAATTATACATAATTACAAGTAACTAACCCTAAACCAAACCCTAACCCTAACTATATCTCTATAGTAAGTACATGTAGTTAATTAATAGTACTCAGTACTTATTTAAGTAATTACAATGTAACTACGGCACTGTAAAATAAAGTGTAACCTTTTTTTTTTTTTCATATACTACATAGTAGGTAAGTATGCGATTTCACCTGTGCCTTTCTATTCCTCACTAACTTTCTCTGGTTGTCCAGCTGCTTCAGTATTATTACCCACAATCCTCCACCTTACAGCCTTGACAACCATTCGACTCAGCTGCTAGTGAAGGAAAGAAAGAGAGAAGGTGTGAAATTGAGGGTGAACAACGCATCACACGGAAACATGCTTGTTATTTTGACCCAAGCTGTTTGCTCGACCTCGCTGTCTCGCTCGCACACTGTAGAGAGGTGAGAGTCTCGCCTGACTGAAGCAGCTCTTGAAAGAGGGTTAAACGAGTGGGGCATGAGATGTGAGGGAATGAAAGAGAGAACAGGAACTCTCTACTGCTGTCAGTCAAGCACAATGAACAAACGACAGTGTTAATGAATCAGCGTATCACGTCACCCAGAGCATGACTAAAAACAACATCCAGAACCCTACGAGCATGGTGAAGGGCAGGGGTGGAACAATTCATTTGTTTCCTTCATAGACCTTCTTAGTGCAAACTAAAGAGGTCTAATGCCTGGAGAATTACTGGAAATTACTAATCCGTTCTCACTGAAAAACATAACTATTTCACAAGGTGCCGATATTGTATGAATTTGTATGAAAACGACCATATTTTAGAAAAAGGTAAGCATGAAGGTTCACCGCTAACCTTACATAGCCAGCACTGGGGCGTAAGCAGATCATATAAATGAGACAGTTCAAATGAATTAGCCACTAATTCAAAAAAAAAAAAAAAAAAAAAAACATTATTGAAACTTCTATCTAGTTCTATCTATCAGCTGTTGATTGGATGACACATATGAATTGTAAGGAATGGGTGGGGTTTAAAGGTGCCATAGAACATCTTTTTAAAAGATGAAATATAAGTCGAAGGTGTCCCCTGAATGTGTCTGTGAAGTTTTAGCTCAAAATACCCCATAGATTTTTTTTTATTAATTTTATTAACTATTTTGGGGCATCATTAAATATGAGTCGATTTAGGCTGCGGCCCCTTTAAATGCTCACGCTCCCTGCCCACGGAGCTCGCGCTTGCCTTTAACAGCATAAACAAAGTTCACACAGCTAATATAACCCTCAAAATGGAACTTTACAAAGTGTTTGTCATGCAACATGTCTAATCGCATAAGTATGGCATTTATTTGGATGTTTACAATTGATTCTGAATGAGTTTGATAGTGCTCCGTGGCTAAAGCTAACATTACACACTGTTGGAGAGATTTATAAAGTATGAAGTTGTGTTTATGAATTATACAGACTGCAAGTGTTTAAAAAATGAAAATAACGACAGTCTTGTCTCCATGAATACAGTAAGAAACGATGTTAACTTTAACCACATTTAACAGTACATTAGCAACATGCTAACCAAACATTTAGAAAGACAATTTACAAATATCACTAAAAATATCATGATATCATGGATCATGTCAGTTATTATTGCTCCATCTGCCATTTTTTGCTGTTGTTCTTGCTTGCTTACCTAGTCTGATGATTCAGCTGTGCACATCCAGACGTTAATACTGGCTGCCCTTGTGTAATGCCTTGAACATGAGCTGGCATTTGCAAATATTGTTACGTAACAGTCGGTGTTATGTTGAGATTCGCCTGTTCGTCGGAGGTCTTTTACACAAATGAGATTTATATAAGAAGGAGGAAACAATGGAGTTTGAGACTTTTTCAATTCTAGGGCACCTTTAAGTGGACTAAATGACCGGAGAGCTCTAGTGTAGATCTTCAGAGACAAGTCTGTCATTTCACTGGAAGATTTTGATATGAAACATATTCATGGATGAACCACTCACAATAAGATCAATAACATGAATTTTGAAAATAGATTGGGTACATTTTCATTTTACGCCGACTAATTTTTATTTTTTATTTTTTTGCACGGGTAAAAAATAACGATAATATAATGAAATATTTGAAATGTATGTGTATTCTGGCAGAATACACTGATCATTTTGAATGGCTGTCAATTGAGAGATGCTTTTTGCAACCAGATGTAATTAAGGCATCTACGAATAGAGGCTAAATTTCCTGATATACTTCAAGAAAAAGCGAAAAAAAAAAAATATTTTTTTCTTTTTCTGCTCTGGCTGGTAAACACCTCCAAACTACCATTTAAGGGCTGTTTATATGACACCGTTTTCAACTAAAAATGAAAAATATTTTATGCGTTTCGGCCATTCATTTATGCCACAACAGCGTTTTGGTGACATGAAAACACAGACTTTTGAAAATGCTACTGTTGTCATCTCCATGTAAACTGCAAAAAAGTGAATCTGTGAAAACAGTGATGCCATGCACATTACGTATTACGTGTTTAGTAGGGATGTAACGGTATTATCAATTTTGTGGTATCGCAATAGGAAATTTGTCTTGATATTATCGCGGTCACATGACTGTATGAAATGATATGCATCCAGAGTAGACACGGTATAAGTGAAGAAAGAAAAAGAAAAATATTGCTGTGAGGATATTGGGGCCTTAAAGGGATAGTTCACCCAAAAATGAAAATTCTGTAATTTATTACTTACCTTCATGCCATTCCACACCGGTAAAACCTTCGTTCATCTTCAGAACACAAATTAAGATATTTTAGTTGAAATCCGATGGCTCAGTGAGGCCTGCATAGCCACATTTCCTCTCTCAAGATCCATTAATGTACTAAAAACATATTTAAATCAGTTCATGTGAGTACAGTGGTTCAATATTAATATTATAAAGTGACGAGAATATTTTCGGTGCTCCAAAAAAACAAAATAACGACTTATAAAGTGATGGCTGATTTCAAAACACTGCTTCAGTAAGCTTCGGAGCGTTATGAATCAGCGTGTCGAATCAGCTGTTCGGAGCGCCAAAGTCCCGTGATTTCAGCATTTTGGCGGTTTGACACATGATCCGAATCATGATTCGACACAAAAGATTCATAACGCTCTGAAGGCCATCACTATATAAGTCGTTATTTTGGTTTTTTTGGCACACCAAAAATATTCTTGTCACTTTATAACATTAATATTCGACCACTGTACTTACATGAACTGATTTAAATATGTTTTTAGTACATTAATGGATCTTGAGAGAGGAAATGTCATTGCTGGCTATGCAGGCCTCACTGAGCCATCGGATTTCAACAAAAATATCTTAATTTGTGTTCTGAAGATTAACGAAGGTCTGACGGGTGTGGAACGGCATGAGGGTGAGTAATAAATGACAGAATTTTCATTTATGGGTGAACTAACCCTTTAACATGGCCATGCTAACTGTAATAGCATATTACTATGTTACTTTTATTCAATTCAGAATGTCTGAAATTGCAACTTCCTTTTTTGAAACTAAGAAACTAAAATCTATTACATCAGGCTTTCAAATTTGAAACTCCTCAAACAACTCAAATACAACTTAATTTAGCCAAGACACAAACAGGATGGCACCCAGAGAGATGTGCGAAGTTAAGGATAAACTTTACTTTTAAGCTAAAACATCAAAAAAAAAAAAAAACGACACACATGCCATGACAATTAAACCTCTTTTATAACATTTTCAGATTCAGTTCTGTAAAACACAGTTAGTTATCCTTCTGTCAATAAATGCTAGCACTGCATAGAATCATTTGTCTTCCTCTATGCGTTTGGCAGGATGACAATGAATGATTACAAAGGTAACAGTGTAAAATCTCCTCCTGTTCACATCTGGCACCACAGTTTTAATTCATGATTTACTTTTGCAAAACCTAAATTTCACAGACTTCACAACGCATCTTGTTTTATTAAGATGTCTTGATTATCCAAGTTCTTCAGGCATCTACTGCTATTATTTCTGGAGCAGTAAAGAAAATTTGAATACTGTTGCTAGCAATAGATCCATACATCCACTCCAGCTCAGAATGAGGCTTTGTGCCGCAAGCATGTTTTAAAAACGGTGTCACATCATGCAGGTTTTTAAGATGGTGTCACAGCATGTATGTTTTAAAGAATGTGTCACTGCTATTTGGGCCATCTCACATGCGCTGACAATCCCCATGGGCAGCGGCTGAGAATGAACAGCACCACCACATGGAGCTCTCCTGGAGCGAATGTTTTTAAATAAATAAACACCTGACCTCATTTAACGTCCGTTTCTTTTCTACGTAAGCGCATGATCTGCGTTTTCACGTGCTGTGCATATGTGTTTGTGTCTCATTCCACTCTCTAGCTGAACTCCCTTTCTTGCGTCAATCATTAGCTCTTATTCAGTTTCATCTCTTCTAATCAGACCTACTCACTTTCATCAAAATCAAATGCAAATTTGTCAAAATTACAGGCAACAGCCACATTTTAGAGTTTTAATTAGACCATTTGGCTACCATTCCTGCTCCTTTTTTGTATTCTTTATGTTTTTTGCTTGTCAGATTGTATGAAATGAACATAGACTCTTTTTTTTTATATATTTCCAGGCAAAACATTGACATGATTCAAACTCAAGTGAGAATTTGCGCAGTACTATTTCAATTTCACACATCAGTGAGGATGTCAGAATGTGATACTATTATTTACTTGAAAAGCCCAGGCAACACTGTCAATCTTGACCAAAGTCTTAGTTACAAGATGGTATATTATGCAATCTGACATTAAAAAGAGTTGATGTTGTAAGTCTCATAATATATAATCTGACAGTCTACATAAAAGGACAGAAAAAACATTGTGCATCCAACTTTAGCTAAAAGTTAAAAAAGACTTTAAGACATTAATGGACATCAAATTGTGTGACTTATAAGACAACATGTTGATTGGGCTTTGTACATTATCAATCGTGTCTCGTTCTGACATTCTAATTGACACATGGAATTGCAACGCAGGCTCATTGGAAAAACATGCCTGTTGCAACATTTCTGCAGAATGATTGCAACTCTGGACCAGGTGAGCTACCAAGCTTTGGTAGAAAAGCCATATTGAGCTGGTTATGTGATGCAAACATAAAAAATGTATTAGTTTACAAATCATGCACTATGGTAAAAGTGTCTTGGGGTTATAACTAGTATTGTGAAAGGAACCGTATAAAAATGAGTCTCTATGAATCGATAATCGACCCATGCTGGAAACTTCTGTGAATTGTATGTACAGGTATGTTTTTGTTTTTTGTAAAAATGTAGAAAGAGGCACTTTTTTTCAATGAGGCTTTGTTGCTAAATTGAAATGGCATCACAGAAACCCAAGAAAACACTTGCACTAATGTTAGCAAAGTTTGGCCTGAAAAAGAATAAAAATAAGTGTCTGGCATCTGTCATCACCTTGAAAAAAATCTTTAACCATTCTCAAAATTTGTCTCAGACAGCAAAATTGTGCTAAAAATCGTACAGTGAGCACCTGCTTTATTTATGGATGAAGAGGGGAATGGGAGAATGTAGAAGCATGAAATACTCCCTCCTTGATGAAATGTTACATTTACCCTTCTGCTGTAGGATGCATCTGCTGTGATCAGCAAGGAGTTGAGCTTGTCTGTGCATATAGTATATGAGCATGTGTGTAACTGTTAAAAGCCACAGAAAAAGTGCTGTGAGTGAAAACTGATGTGTGTGTTTCTGAAGAAGAACAGGGTAGTTGGTGAAATAGCATTTATTAACAACATCAGGATTTAAAGGATTAATTCACTTTAAAATGAAAATTACCCCAAGATTTACTCACCCTCAAGCTATCCTAGGTGTATATGACTTCCTTTTTTCTGATGAACACAATCGGAGTTCTATTAATAAATATCCTGACGCATCCAAGCTTTATAATGGCAGTGAACGGGACCAATGAGTATGAAGCCCATTGTGATAGGCAAAGTGTGGGTATTCATGATCCCATACAATGGGCAAAGATGATTAGCTCAGCTAGCCTGCTGGCTAACATTACAGTGTTGATGTAGTGTTTAGCTACGGGGCTCTCGCTTTTGTAAGATTGTTCACTGATCCATAGGAACTTACCACTCTGAAACGTCCTGTAAAATGCAAAGGTTCTGCATTGCAAAGGTTCCTCTTGTTCATAAACATTCTCAGGGTCTGAATTTGACTCGAATTGGTATAGCAAAATTTAAGCCATTGTTGATATGTATACCTGAGCAGAACAAAACTTACAATTATGGTAAGGGGCATGAACTTTCCAGAACACGCTCTACGCTGTAAACCCTAATGCTCAAAATAATTAATTGGTTTAAGTAGGGTAAACTTAAATTAAACAATTTAGTTCAATAAAATTAACTTTTATGAGTATTTCTTTTTCTTTTGAGTTCACAAAACTGACACATTTTAAGTAATCTGAATTGTTTCATTGTTTTAAGTTTTATGAACTTGTTTCTTTTAATTTAGACAAACTTAAATTTAACAGAAAGTGGGCTAGGATTTCTTTTTCCCAGCATGCTTTGCCATGACACTTGAAAGGGAAAGAAGTGTTGTATGATTTTTATTTTTATTTTTTTTTTTTGTGCAAGATTAATGTTAAGAGGGAGATTTAGTAGTGATTTTGCTTCTATATTGCTGTACTCATTCAGCAATTGCTATGCTAATGCTATCAAAGCATTGTGTTACCAATGAGCAAGTTTTACTTAATTAGCTAGTTAAAGCTTGCCAAGTTTCTGCTACTAAAAATAAGTTGAGATTACGTGATAATTTTAAGTTAAGTCAGTTCCCAAACTGGGGTACGTGAGGTGACAAAAGGGGGTATGCGAACAAAATGCTGATTAGTTCATTTAATTCTACCTTAAAATAATATTAAAATCGAGCATGTGTTTCAAAATTTCGTAAATCCAGTACATTTAATCAAATTACCTCATCAATTGCAGTCAAAAACAACTGTATCCACAGAAGTAGCATAGATATGATAGATTGCGTGCCGAATCTGTTGCCTTAAATCGCACTAAATTACTGCCGTTCTCGACAAAGCACCTTTGTAAAAGTGGGGATTTAGCACTTACTCGCATGAAGAACAAATATAGACACAGATAGTGGACTGATATCGATTTAAGACTCAAACTTTCTTTGATACAAAAACATACCTTGTGTGAGTTCTTGTATTTAATTTTGATAACGAGCAAGAATGCAATTGTTCCAAAATATCCACATGACTGCAAACATGACATTATTATACAACAGGTCAAAAAATAAAACGTACATTTTAAACACAGTAGTAGCCTATTTACTGTTTTTTGCATCTAACGAAAATCACAGCAGAACTACAACACACGTCTGTGTTTTGCGAACAATTCTGCGGCTTTGAACGAATCGTGAGAGTCAATGATTCAATGATTCATTCACAGCCACTTGCTTTGTTACTGAATGAATGACTCGATGACTCACTCATAAAAACAGTGACTTGCTGCCACCTGCTGGCGGTTTTAGTTTAATATTTAAAAGTTTTACTTAGTTTTACCATCATTGCATATTTCTCTTTTGAACATTTTTTATTTAAAACATTATTTATTTTTTTATTTTAAAATTATTCATAAAGGTAAAAAAAAAGCACTGGAAAATCAATTTAGGGGGCAAATATTGTCCCTTAATGGAAAAGGTGTGACTGCAGTCGAAATGGAAGAGAGGGGGTACGCAGAAGGATGGTAATCCCTTCAGGGGGTACTCCAAGCTAAAAAGTTTGGGAACCACTTAAGTTAAACTGTTAAGAGCAATTAAAATATATGAGTACAAAATAATAATCTGCCAGTTCTGCTTACTCAAACTTTGAATTTCTTAACTTAAACATTTTGATGTAACTGATTGCCTCTTTTTTTTTTTTTTTTTTTTTTGAGTTTTCCCAAGTTATTTGGGTTTATAGTGTATGTGGTTCACCAATCATAACACACTGGGCCAGCTGACCAATCAAAGAACATTTCGTAGGGGCTTCTTCGACAGACTTGGAAGGGGGGTGCTGCAATAATGTAAAATATTAACAATCAAGCATGAAAACCTATTCTAATACACCCCAAAAATAAAATCAAAACTTCGTAAAACGGCATATTAGGACCCCTTTAAAAAAAATCAGACCAGACTGTAATATTAAGTTACTTCTAGATCGCAATCACGGTGGGAGAAACCTAGACAGAGAAAGAAACAAAATCTGGGAATGAGAAAAATGGATCTGTGGGTGTTTCCAGGCAAAGCAGTGAAAATGCAGCAAAACTTTAGATTCTCTTAAAACAACCACAGTGGAACACCGATTTACATGCCATAAACAATAAGCACACAAGCTCAAGTCTAGATGGTTTATTGATGCAGTTAATTTACAGATGGCTGTTTGTGGATGAATAGTGCACTTGTGTTGGTATGCGAATCAACATTTGTGGCTTTGTGTGCGTCTGCTGAATCTACAGCCTGGCCACACCAGTCTGACAGCATGCTGTGCTTCCGTCGTGCAAGCGGAGAGATACAGGGTCAGACTCATTTATCATAAGAGGAAGCACCTTTGTGTGTGCATGTGTGTGATGTAGCAGCTTCTGTTCTGGAACACATGCTATCCACGCACACACACAAATAAAAAATAGAAAGAGTGTCACAATTCTGGATATCCTGCAAGCAATTTCCATAGATGAGGGGCAGCGTAGCGAAAAGCTCGAGACCCCATGGAAGTCATACACACCTGTGTGGAAGAACTAAAGTGAATGCAGAAGATTATCTAAAAGTACAGGAGTATTTATGGAAAGAAGATCAGACAAATAAGAAGGAACCATGTTGTGAAGCGCCTTATGAATTAGGAGCAAAATCCCAGTGTTTAACAGGAAGCCAGTGCAGTTGTTGGAGAACAGAGGAAATGTCTTCTACCAAAAGAGTTCTGGTGATGATTCGTGTAGCTGTGTACTGGACTAACTGAAGTTTATGTAAGAGCTTGTGAGGAAGCCCATAAAGAAGAGCATTACATCAGTAAATGTGCGATGTGACTAGAGCATGGACCATAATGGTAGTGCTCCTCAGTGAGAGGGCTGGATGAATATGGTGTTATGTATATGGAAATATGAGTAACAATGTTAATGTATTCTTCTAATGATAGAGTACTGTCAAAGATAACAGCCAAGCTCTTGACTTGCATAGAGAGGGAGAATCATCAATACATATATTTTTTGAACCTATGAGAAGAATTTCTGTTTAACTTTGGAAGTAAAAAACATATACAGTCAAAACAAATTTAACCACAAGAAGCTCGCACTCCAGACTGCCGTAAACGTACTCAGGACCATTGCTAAAAATCTTCATTACAGATAATTTTTTCTACTTTTTTTTTCTTCAGTAGAAAAAAAAACACTCATCTACATCTTGGATGGGCTGAAGGTGAGTAAATTAGCAAATTTTCATTTTGCGGTGAATTATCCTTTTTATTGTAATTTTCCTTCTGCTCCAGAGTGATACATCACATGACATTCATGGCTCAGGTGAGTGGCTTACAATAAAAACTGTATACAGGACTGAGAGATTTTAAAGGGTGTACTTCCAGGGGTCTCATGCTAGCGAGCAACTGCCATTGAGACAATAGATGGAAACACTATCTTCAAATACTACTGCTCTCCTTGCTGT
This sequence comes from Chanodichthys erythropterus, assembly GCF_024489055.1. Taxonomy (NCBI): domain Eukaryota; kingdom Metazoa; phylum Chordata; class Actinopteri; order Cypriniformes; family Xenocyprididae; genus Chanodichthys; species Chanodichthys erythropterus. The sequence goes on along the minus strand of NC_090224.1, from coordinate 24,045,368 downwards.
AAACAAGACCCAAGAAACAAGAATGCAAGTTCCTGTAGCTCAAACAGTAGATCATGGCAGAACTGATGAATGTACCTTGAATGCAATGTAAGGAGATTTGGATAAAAGTGTCTGTCAAATACATAAACATAAATGTAAATGAACACATACCAGTACATTAGATCATCAACTGAGCAAAAAAGGGGTTAGAACTAGAGATGCACTGATGTATCGGCCGCTGATATTTATATTTATTGATCAGCTGATTTTTGATCAATTTACAACCATCAGCATATCAGCTATAGCATGAAAAAGACAGATATAACAAAATGATGGTTTATTAATTAACTGTGTGAAGGCACTGAGCTGTAGAATGTCTGTTGCATAATCTAACATTGTTGTTGTTGTTGTTTTTTCTGGGAAAAATAATTACATACTTGCCAAAACAAAATGCAATCTGTACAAAGTACAGCAGGGCTCATCAATAAGGACCGCCCGGGTGAATCAGAGTGAATAACACTCGGGACAACTGAACTGTGCAACACTGTCCTTGTCCCGATCGGGCCAGTGCTGCGAAAGTTTATCTTTTGCATGTGGTTTTAAGCCTTTAAAGGTGCCACTTAACGTTTTTTTTTACAAAATGTAACATAAGTCTAAGGTGTCCCCTGAATGTGTCTGTAAAGTTTCAGCTCAAATTACCCCATATATTTTTTTTTTTATTAATTTTTTTAACTGCCTATTTTGGGGCATAATTAGAAATGCGCCAATTCAAGCTGCAGCCCCTTTAATTGCTCGCGCTCGAGCCCCCTCCCGAGCTCTCGACTCTATCATTGCATAAACAAAGTTCACACAGCTAAAATAACCCTCAAAATGGATCTTTACAAAGTGTTCGTCATGCATGCTGCATGCATACATCGGATTATGTGATTATATATATATATATATATATATATATATATTTATATGTGTATATAAAGTATTGTTTACATTTGATTCTGAATGAGTTTGATAGTCCTCCGTGGCTAACGGCTAATGCTACACTGTTGGAGAGATTTATAAAGAATGACGTTGTGTCTATGCATTATACAGACTGCAGACTTCATGTTTAATAATGAAAATAACGACGGCTCTTGTCTCCGTGAATACAGTAAGAAACGATGGTAACTTTAACCACATTTAACAGTATATTAGCAACATGCTAATGAAGCATTTAGAAAGGCAATTTACAAATATCATTAAAAATATCATGTTATCATGGATCATGTCAGTTATTATCGCTCCATATGCCATTTTTCGCTATTGTTCTTGTTTGCTTACCTAGTCTGATGATTCAGCTGTGCACATCCAGACGTTAATACTGGCTGCCGTTGTCTAATGCCTTGAACATGAGCTGGCATATGCAAATATTGGGGGCGTACATATTAATGATCCCCACTGTTACGTAACAGTCGGTGTTTTTTTTTTTTTAGACAAGAAAATGCACTATCCAAACTTAAATGGTTGTAATTCAAGAACACTTTGGAGTATAGACATAAGGCTGGTCTTGTTTTAAAGAAGACATTTGGCAGATTATTGTAGAAGTGAAATTGCTTATATAAGTGAAACAGAAAAAAAGTTATAAAAGTTTAAGTTTATGAAAATGTAAAATGTAAAAATATAATATTTTATATTTTATATAAAATATATATTTTACAAAACAATTTTTACTCTAAAACTGCAAGGAAATCAAAGCCAAAAATCTGAACAAGTTGTGTTCCAAATTTCAGGTTGATATCTCAAAAAATGAGCTTTCAGTAAGATTTTGTTTGGGCGCAGTACCACACTTTTTCACTAGATGACAACCAAGCTCCATTGGTGACCATATAAAGGCGCCTCCATTTCTATATATGGTTTGAGTGATCTGAACCATATATTTACATTATTTTCATACAATTTATGAAGTAGACATCCTATATAGAAGTAGTATGGGAAGTTTTGGCAGAATTTGATATGAATTCAGCCTCTAATAAACATAAAAATAACATGTATGTGGGTTATAGATTACCGCCACAATCATACATGTATTTTTTTTTTCTATTAAAAACATTTTCAGACCTTTTTTTCTCAAAAAATTGAATGGATGTTATCTTTTGAACTCTTGGCATGAAAACAAACATGTTTCAACCAATCTTTAATGATTTTTCATGTTCATCGCTATTTCAAAATAAAGGTCTGAACATGCCTTATGAGTATGAAAATATGCTTGTTGCAAATTGATAAATTACTGCTCCTCTGTAATTTATTTTGAAAATCAATCACCAAATATGTAAACTAAAGATTCTAAGCTTTCAAATGATATATAGTTTGTCAAGATTAGTTTAGGTTTAGTATAGAATATTACTGTTTTAAATATGTAATGGCTGTGGGCCCACCGGTGGGCCCGTGACAGTTAACAGGTTAAATAAAATGTTAATATTCAAAGAAGAAAGCAGCATCTCAGACAGTGCGTGGATACTGAACAGAGTTGTCTTTCGCTTCTTCACACAAAATTATAGCAAAATGACCATCTTGGTGAGTATCCTTGTAAACATAGTTGGTTGTGTCTTAAATGAATGTAAACAGCTGAGAAATGAAATTCTTGTGTAACAGTATACTGGATCGATGCAGCTCTTAAAGTGACAGCAGTATAATGTTCTTGCTGCACTGCTGTCTGTGTTTTAAAGTTAATCAAACAACAAAAGACAAAAAAAAAAAAAAAAAAATCGTGGTTCAATATTAATATTATAAAGCGACAAGAATATTTTTGGAGCGCCAAAAAGAACAAAATAACGACTTATTTAGTGATGGCCGATTTCAAAATACTGCTTCATGAAGCATCCGAGCACAAGTGAATCAGTATGTCGAATCATGATTCGGATCGTGTTTCAAACTGCCAACGGCTGAAATCACGTGACTTTGGCGCTCCGAACAGCAGATTTGACACTCTGATTCACTGTGCTCTGATGTTTCTTGAAGCATTGTTTTGAAATCGGCCATCACTAAATAAGTCGTTATTTTGTTATTTTTGGCGCTGCAAAAATATTCTCATCGCTTTATAATATTAATATTGAACCACTGTATTCACATGAACCGATTTAAATATTTTTTAGTACCTTTATGGATCTTGCGAGAGGAAGTGACATTGCTTCCTATGGAGGCCTCACGGAGCCATCGGATTTCAAGTAAAATATCTTAATTCGTGTTCTGAAGATGAACAAAGGTCTTAAGGATGTGAAACGGCATGAGGGTAAGTAACAAATGACAGAATTTTCATTTTTGGGTGAACTAACCCTTTAATATGTATTTGATTTATACAGTGATGAATATGCAGTGTTATTTTACATTTGTTTACTTTATTTCTGTACCTGAAAACTACTGTTAAACTTACATAAAGCACTGTTTGTTTCATATCTTTGTTCTGTTGTATTTATGTATTTATGCATTTATGTCGGCATGCTGAATGTTAAATGGATCCAATCCATGTTCATTGCACTGTAAACCCTAACACTCAAAATTGGTTTGAGTAGAGCCAACTCAAATTAAACAAATTAGTTCAATCAAATTAGCTTTTATGAGCATTTGGACCTTTCTTTTACTTTTGAGTTCACTAAACTGAGACATTTTAAGTAATCTGAACTGTTTCATTGTTTTGAGATTTATTGAATTGATTATTTGGTCCCACTTTATATTAAGTGGCCTTAACTACTATGTACTTACATCAAAAAATAAGTACAATGTATTTACTGGGTTCATATTGAATTGCACAACACTTGTGCTGCTATTGAGGTGGGATATGGGTAAGGATAGGGAAAGCTCTGGTGGTATGGGTAGGTTTAAGGGTAGGGGTAAGGTGTAAGGGATGGGTCAACAGTGTAATTATAAATGAAATTACAGAAATTAATTACAGATGTAATTACATGCTGGTATTTTTAAAATTTAAGTACAATGTAAAAACATGTATGTACACAATAAGTGCATTGTATCAAATGATTAATTTAAATGTAAATACATAGTAGTTAAGGCCACTTAATATAAAGTGGGACCAATTATTTTAACTTACACACAAACATGCTAGTTTAGAAGACTTCTGTTATGTTGGCTTTTTGTAGGGTTACCATCATGGTGACAAGTGGAACATGAGTTTATTTGAGAAGAGATACATGGTAAACGTTTTATATTACTGTACTCAGTTAGCAAAGCATTGTTACCAATTAGCAAGGTAGCATTTATTGAATAAGCTAGTTAAAGCTAGCCAAGTTTCCACTACTAAAAATTTTTAAGTTGAGATTACATTTTTGAAGTTAAATATATCAATTTAAGAGCAATCAAAATGTATAAGTATAAAAAATTCTGCAAGCTCTGCTTACTTAAACTTTTAATTTCTTAACTTAAAAAAAACTGATTACCTCATTTTTTTTTTTTAGTTTTGCCAACTTATTTGGGTTTACAGCATAGAAATGATTTGATGATGCAATAAACTAGCTAGAATAATTAAATGCATGTGTTTTTGAACTTTGCTAAATTAAAACATGATCAAAAAACAATCTATTTTAATGCCAAAACTTAAAATGAGAGAGACAAATATCGGTATCAGTATTAGAATCAGCCAATAATTGTTTGTTAAATTCGGTATTGACCCAAAAAAAATCTTATGGGTGCATCCCTAGTTAGAACTATACATATTTGTATTGAGGCCATAGCTTGGTGATGATAGCCTTTTTGTAATGAAGAAATAGTTAGCTGCTGTCTAGGTGGTGGGAGGTGGGATGAACAGAATAGCAGTCTTAATTACATATCCCTCTTTTAGTGCAGAAACTGGCCATGTGCCCTATGCAGTCCACACACACACTGCAGGAGCCACTAGGGTGAAACATTTCAAGAGGAATTAATCAATTCGATTAATTAACAGGCCGATATTCTGCTAATGAGAAACACATTTAAGCAGTTTTTTTTTTTTTTTTTTTTTTTTTTTTTAATGTTGGCAACCTTATCGCCTCAACAGTTTAAAAGCCTCTGAAAAGTGCTGCTCTTAAGAAGTTTATTTGATGTTATTTGTTGTCATTTTTAGTGAAATGTTTGTATGAACTGTTATTCTCGAACCTGACACAGAGTTAAGACAGCATGTGTCAAAACTGTCATTAAACATCTTATAAATACTAAAATAGTGTGCAAATCTTCTATACTGTCGATTATGTAGCACACTGTATCTAAAGCAGAAGTTTTATCCGAAACTAGAATCTGGCAATGTTTTAATACATTGGTTGGTGTACATATGGAGCCTGTTCATAAATTAAATATCCAGTAAGTGGCACTAAAACATTAATGCTTTATCGTATTTGAAATGTAGCACCTACACTAAACTCTAACCTAATAGTGTTAATGAAAGCAAAAGTGAGAAAAAAATGCATTTACTGAAGCCATGCCATTTTAGTTTGTTTCTCCAATTCTTTTTGATTTGTGATTGACAGAACTTGTACCTAATGCTTCAGAGCTCAAATCTCAGATTCTCCATATTAGAATTCTTTCAGTTCTGTGATTGGTGGTCCAGCTGTGAAATTACAATAGCAAGTCAAATGAGAGACTAATTTCAAATGAATGGAAAACTGATCAATCATATCATCCTCTCTCAATGGGCTTGTTATCTGACAGTAAGGTGTGGGAGTTCACTTTTAGCTCATCTCTTATCCTGAAATGTCTGTCTTGCAGAGATAGACTAAAAATGATCTTCCAAAACTTACTGCCAGATTCTGGAAGATAAATTCTTCAAACAGTGGTACAAGAGGATGTGGTGCTGGTCCTTCAGGAGTCACTCTCAAGCTGTCTGTCTATAAGGCCTATAAAAGCCCAGTCTTCATGTATTTTATAACACTTCAGCTTGTGATTCTTATTAAGTGGGGGTCATTTTTTAGGATTCTTTAGCTAACCTAAGTCTCTGAGATCCTGACACCTTGTACTTCTGGAGACTCCAGGTAGGTTGCAGTTCTGGAAAATGGTGGCGCTGGAGACTAAAGGGTTCCTGATGGTTTCACACTTAATTCTTCACCTTAATTCTTAATCATTTTGCAGTTAACATGTCTTTTCTTCTCCAGCTGTTTTTGTATGGCCCTGCTGACCCAATGATCATTTTGCTGTCCATTGGTCATGCTTTAACTTTGCAATTTCTAGTATTGCATTAGTATTGCGTCCTTCTCATGAGCATTTAATAATTTTTGAATTTTCAGTCTGAGTTAAATCTCTTTTTTGTTTCATTTTGCCTGTAAAAGAAAACCTACCTAATAATTATGCACACCTGATTATAAGGCATTTTTCATTTTCAGCCTTCATTAACAATTACATATCACTTATAAATGATTAAAAACAATATTAATAGTAGTTATTAAGATTGATGTGGATTGGAATTGGTAATACGTGCTTGAAAAAAAAGAAAATCAAGTTGCCTAATAATTCTGCACACAGTGTACACTTCATAAGTCATATACACCTAGAATGGCTTGAGGGTGGGTAAAGGTTGGGGTAATTTTCATTTGAAAGCGAACTAATCCTTTAACTGACAAAGGAAGACATACACCAGAACTTAATTTGGTGTAGAAAGCCAAAGCTTTCGAAAGCATTTCAACCCCAGGAATTATATATGCTGGAATTGTTTGCTGTTTGGGTAAGTTATTTTAAATCTAATAGGTCAGGTGCCAACTGATTTTATTTTGGCCGCCACTGCCACTGTCTGCATAATAGTTCCAATTTTCCCAAATAATAAGATTATTACAGTCTGTTACATTTATTTAACCGTCTGCTGTAAAAATGCCATGATCGCTATTTACTGTCTTTGATGTGGAAGTGTCTGTCACTAATTTGCTGTCATGATGTGTTGGCTTACATTAAATTTAGTTGGTTTTGTGTGTTATACGTTTTGAACCTTGGCCAATTGTCAACATATTCCACTGAACTGCAAACACAGATTGCGTGATAACCCAATTATTTGTAATAAGAATTTGAGGATAATAAGGATTTATTACACTGTGCTAATTGCATTTCTTGTCAAAGGTAACTTTTACAGTACTATAGAAGAAGACATGATAAGCTTGGCTGATTTTACTTTTTCCCAAAGAGGGAATGGGGTGAGAGGGCCAAGGTTCAAGAGTCACAGTTTATAGATATGTTTTTGCAAAACTGTAGTTTGAGTTATGCGTTTCCAATAAGCCTAGATTGTTTTTTAAAGAACCCAAAACTAACCCACTCAATTTAGGTTCAAAAGCCTGTCATTAAACGTTTGCGGTTGAACACAAAATGGAGCAATATGGCAACACACACAAGACAAAAAACACACAAATAGTGGTAAAGTATGTCATTTTTTCAATTATATTCATTATAGAGAGTAGCTTGCAACAGTAATGCCTTCGTCTCTGATGAAACATTATCGACCAATTTAATGGAAACGCAGACACGAGGAGCCTTAGAGTAATTTTGGAAATAGGAATTATTGATCTCTAACACATTTGCTGATATGATGTATACTGTAAGCATTTAGGATCACTTTTAATTTCCTGCCCATAGATATATTAATCATTTCGACTTTTTACACACATTCATACTTTGTCCAAAAACCTCCCTGGACATCCACTGGTGGATGTGGGTTTTGTGAGTTATAATTAAGGTTGAGTGTTTGACTGGTAGCTATATTGAGCAGCACTGAAGATGAAATGAGGGTTTCTCAGTCTGTCCAATATCAGAGAGGTTGTTTGAGGACCATCGTCATGGACATTTAGGGAAATTTTCAAACTGGCATTTTCCTAAAGGTTATTTTGTTTGATAAAATGTTGTGGTGAAATTATATTTTAAACATTTTTGGAACAGAAATGTCAGACTCCTTTATCTTGCTGTTGCCTAAGCATAGTTGGATAACAGCGCACCCCTGAACAAGAATCTGCTGACTGACGGTAAAGCCGTTTCAGTAATGAACCAGAACAAATGTTTTTGGTGACAGGATCAAAAAATTATAAAGATTCAGTGGGATCAAAATTACCAGCACTGATGCCAGCTTCTTAATCCTTCCGTCTCCATCTGTTTCTGCTCCACCAGTGACCATGGCACCAGTTTCATTTCTTTTTCCAACTCGACAACCGCTGGGGACTCAATAGCCATGCCGCTTTTAACACCCTATCTTTCTCACTAGGCGGGAAATTGACCACCATGGCTTGGCTGCAATTGCTTTGGCTTATTTACGCTCTGTTTCCTTTCCATGTCTTTCTTTGCTGCAGCTTTGATTCCGTCCACTGCATCTGCAGGACGTCCTACCTGTCACTCTCTACCCACTTTCCTCCCTTTGGTCTATAATCTTTTGCCTGTTCGCATCCCATCTGAACTTCTGCCAGCTTCTAACCAAACCATGAGGTCGTATCTGTAGGCAATAGCTGTGACGGTTCCAGATCTCACTTCCATTGTCACTTGTTCCTCAGCACATATTCTGGTACACACAAGACACTGTGACATGTCTGTCCTTTCCAGCTGGCTGAGGTGCTACCATCTATCCATCTCTTTCCGCTGCCTTCAAGTACGGATATCGACTCGTCTCTCCTCACCTCACTACTCTGGAGTTCAGTGTCTATCACGCTATTGCATATCATGACTTTCCCTCTACTATATGTATCACATTTGTAACACAACATAAGAAACTTTTCTAAAAGTCTTCAGGTGTAAATCCTGGGCTTCTCTATGCAGAGTTTTGATAATTTCTCGTCTTACATTATGCTCATTCTTAAACAGTAATAATCTTTATTATTAATGTGTATAAATTTCTCACGCTATTCTTTTGGCACAATCATTTTATTAACAAAATATCCCACTACTTACTCTCAATCGCCATTCCATGTACATTATATGTCATCTTTGCAGAAATCTAATATGAAGTTTGATATCAATGCAACTGTAACTGATACCAAAGTACTAAAATCTTTTGTACATTTATAATATACCTGTAATAGTGTTTTTGATCCCAGTGAATCTTTATAATCTTTTTATTCAGTTCACCAAACATTTGTTCAGGTTTATTGCTGAAAAGTCTTTCGTTCAATCACTGCTGGTCAGCAAATTCTCATTTTGGGGGGGGGGGGGGTGTTTACCAAAAGCATCCTGAATTTTGGAAATAAAACATCTGTCATTAAAGGCTGTAAAACTGAACCACAAACCCTTCAATTGTATTGCAAAAACATACATATGTGCTAATAAAATGCACATGTACTTCACATGTATAAACATGCTGTGTACAATTCTAGCACATGCATACCCATAAGCACACACAGACACATCTGCTAGGTGCAGAACACGAAGCAGCTGGAGGCATTAAGCAATGCTGTATAAACACTATTACAGCAGAGTCCATTAAACACAGAGATTGCTGTCAGATAAGCATATTCACTTTACCACACAAACATACTAACACACACACACACATTTGTTTTTTCTATGTTGGGAACTTTCCATTGACTTCTATTGATTTCTAATGAGCTGTTGCCCTAAATGTCTCCCTGACTTAAAATTTGTTTTGCATTTTTTAGGTCTTCATTAAGATACTTGGTTGCTTTTCGTGTCAGTTAAATGGTATCATCCTGTATAAGTTAGCAGGTCTTGCCCAAATATTGTCCACCTGGTATCAGAAATATTTTATATGACATTTACACATGCATTTTTGTACATTCAGAGATATGTGGATATATTGACAGCATCTAAATAAACATTTTATATGTGATACCCCAAATACAAAGTTCTGTCATGAAACTCTAGATGGCACAGGCTAATAGGTCTTTAACTCAACCTGCTCGTAATCGCATCATTATCTATAGGACACAGATGATTGGTTCCTGCTGTATCAGTAGCCAATGAGCTCACATGCTCAATCTTCAAATACATGAGTAGCATTTGCCTTAGCAGTGCAGTGCGCTTTCAGAAACCCTCCACCTTCCCCAGCTCCACCTGTATAGATCTGCTACAGGTAATTCATGTACAGAAGCAGCATGTCTTACTTGCTCACAGAAGCGTGTCGTGTATATATTGGCAGTAGCAAGTCCCGTACTTGCTCTGCAGCAGCAGCAGCAATGAAAGCAGCAGCTGCGTAACAGATCTATTCCGCCAAGACCAAACATATCAACAATGTCATACCCATTACCATGACAAAAACTCAGAGAGTTGTCATGTCAGAACTATGCTCAAATTGTTTAGGAAAGACAACCATTTGAGTTCAATCATGTTATTTTCCTGTTTGTACTATATATTTTCTGCCTTATTCTGTTTTTTTTTTGTTTTTTTTACATTGTATAAAATCCATGCGGACCTAATGCACAAGTACTTGTAGTACATAAACCAATCATAAAATTGTCATAAAATATAGGAAAAATGATTATAGAATAAAAAATATTATAGATATTGGTTATTGTTCACAGGTGTATTTAATTTCTTATTAAAAGCAAATTGATTTCAAATTAAAAGCAAGAGATGAGACAAAAAATGAAATTTGTCAAATCTGTCAATATGGTCAGATAAAAACATTCTAAATACATCTGACATTTCTGTCCCCCTCACTTCTGAAATAATGGCTACACCCCTGGTAAAAAATTATGTAGTAAGGGCAGTATATTTATATTATCCAATATAAAAATTATTGGAACAATGAAATGTACTAAAATTTCATATTTCACAAGATCAAAACCCCCTTTATTAAACCACTTTGTCGGATTTAGCACATCCTTACAGGTGGCAGAGAAATGCTTATTTTCTTAATTCGATTGTACCAGCGCTTATTGTGAGCAAAGACTAAAAAGACTTTAGATATAAATCGAGGCTCATGCTTAAAAAATTACAAACGAATAAGTAGTTGGGTTCATCCTCGTACTAGACAAACTGCTACAATGAAATCCATAATTTGAGCACTTTTTATCAGCCCATTGAACACACAGCGCGGTTCACGGCCACCACAGAGGATGCATTAAAGTGGACATAAGGCCTTGATATTAGAGGTTTACTGGACCCTTGAATTTGGCTTTATGGACCCTTGAACTTGGCAAATAGGACAATGCATAGAGCCATATTGTGCCATCAGCCCATTTCACACCATGGCTGTCAGAGGATGCGTTAAAGCGGACATAAGGCTGTGATATTAGCCTATACTGCACTAATGAAAGCCAAATTTTGAGCAAAAACAGCTTTATTCATTAATTTGCATCCATACTCTCATTTTCTTCATAGTAAAATGGCAGTGACACACCAAGGAAATAGGTTTAAGTATACATAAACCGGAAATTGTAACGCATGGATAGTCTGTGTATTTTTTTATTTTTGCAGTGGTCCCTTTAGGAGCTCCATAATAACCCATTTTCAAAAGTTTGCATTTTCAGGCACCCAAAACACTTGTGTTGTGTAAATGAACAGCCAAAACGCATAAAAAGTTTTCAATTTTTAGTTGAAAATGGTGTTGTGGTAATACCCCCTAAAAGTCCATAAAGCGTAGTGACTGTCCTCCTCCAAAATATGACCCTATAGGTCGTTTTTTCAAGCAACTTATTACGACCTATTTATGTTTTAAAGTCAATCAAAATGCGTGTTCATTTAAATGCAATGTGTGGACTTTTTACACTTTCCCTTAACCACCATTTGTCCCATTTTTATTAACGACTACACCTACCACAACCCTAAACCTACCCTTAGTGATTTATAGTGCATATACACTTTATGAGCACATGTGTTCCCTGGGATCAAACCCACGATAGCATGATATTGTTATATATAGCAATGCACTACCAATTGAGCTATGCGAAACCCAAAATATAACACAGATAAAAGAGTACAATGCATTAAAATGAAAGTGTCCCATTGTCAATTGGGGTGCAACTTTAGTAAATGCTCCAATGGGTCGTACTGTATTTCATGCATTAAAATGAAAGTGTCCTGTTGTCGATAGGGGTTTAACTTTAGTAAACGCTCCTATGGGTTGTATTTCAGGGAAGTGACAAATGACCTATATGGACGTATTGGTTGGAGGAAAACGTAACATACACCTGACAATTAAACTTGGTTTAATCCTTTCCATTTCACATGAATTTTGCTATTTTCCTTTCCTAACAGATCTTACCTTTCAGCTCTCTTTGTTTTCGCTAATGAAGTCTCACCAAAAGTTGGCTTCTAACGCTCCAGTAATATATATATATAGACGAGGGAGTGAAAAAGAGAGAGAGGGGCAGATAACTGACAGAATGACAGATAGACAAAGAAACATGAGCCAGTTGTATGCCACTTCCTGAAATGTAATTTCAACAAAATGCATATCAAATATATGTCAATAATTCAGTCAGAGCATCTTCAGGCAATCACAGTGTGACGGTTTTTGTAATCACACCTCCCCGCTTTATGCTGAATTACTTAAGCTGAAATGATCACATGCCTGTTAACACTCTATTTTCTGCTGTGATCATAGTGGAAATATGTAAACAAAAAAATAAAAAAAATAAAATGCACACAGTTTTTTTGCAACAGGTTATATTTACTTATATCATACTTAGAGAGAAAGAGAGAGAGAGAGAGTTTAAAGGTCACAATCATTATCCTTTTATATCCCATCCATCTCCTTTTGTGCTCCATGGATGAAAAATAAAACCATACAGGTTTTTAGCAACATGTGGGTGAGTAAATGAAGATAGAATTTATATTTTTTGGTCAACAATTCCTTTAATTTAAGAAATAATTTTCTTATAAATCAGTATTTCTTTTATTTAAGAATTTATTTAAGACTTTTTAATATAATGAAGAGTACCTAAAAAGGACAGTTCGCACAACAATGAACATTCTTTCATAATTTTCTCACCCTCATGTTGTTCCAAAATATGTTCTAAAAACATTCCCATTAGGTTATGAAAATGGTATTTCTGAATGTTCTCTGAAAGTTCAAAACATCCAGTTTTCTTAAATGTGTTTTTTTTGTTTATTTTTTTTCTTGGTTCTACGAGCGTTAAGAGAACATTCCATTTTATCATTCTGCAAACATAATGGGACCCTTACTTTTAAATATTCTCTTAAAATTGTGAAAAAACTAGTACAATTTTAAAAATATTAGATGAACATCCAACTAAACATTTCGCGAAAAGAAAATCATTCCATGAACAATATATATATATATATATATATATATATATATATTATATATATTTTTTTTTTTTTTATTTTTTTTTTTTTTTTTTTTTTTACGTTTTGAGAACATTGTTAAAAACCAGATAAACTTTAAATGAACATACTATTAATGTTACTGAAAGAACGTTTGTTCCATTTCTTTGACAGAACCTTGCCAGAACCTTAGCTAAATTTCTGACGTTTCCTGTAAACTGGGTATGACTTTTTTTTTTCTGGAGCACAAATGAAGATATTTTGAAGAACATTGGGAACCGAACAACACTGGAGCTCATTGATAGATTGTCACAGTTATGTTTAGTTTGTCTTGGTTATCATAAACTTTTAGTTTGTTTTCATTAATCACGTGTTCCTTTGAGTTCCCCGCCACTCATTTGTTGCCATGGACACTAACACTAATCATCACAGCTGTTCATTTTTTAGTTCATCACCATTGTGTATTTAAAGGATTACTTCACTTTAAAATGAAAATTACCCCATGATTTACTCAGCCTCAAGCCATCTTAGGTTTATATGACTTTCTTCTTTCAGATGAATACAAAAAAAAAAAAGGTTATATTAAAGGGCACCTATTATGCAAAATCCACTTTTACATGGTGTTTGGACATAAATGTGTGTTGGCAGTGTGTGAACACCATCACCCTACAATGATAAAAGCCACCTGCTCTTTCTTTTTTAATCCCATTTAAACCAAAGCAGTCTCATCATCCATGTAGTTTTCTGTATAAGGTCTGTGTATACAGTAGTCAACATTTGAAATGGATCAAAAATGCTTATCAAAGTTGTCCTAAGATGGTTTTAGGGCAACTTACATGTTGAAAGGTTTTGATCCTCTTCAAATGTTGACTACTATATTTGTTTACTGTTAATTTGATTACTGTTAATGTAACGTGTTTCTGTGTAATTCTCTGTGTATGTTGATATAATGCAAGGGAGAGAGAGTTTATGGATAATATTTTAATGCACACTTGCACTGTGTTTTATTAAGCTCTTACTGTGATTTTCTGCAGTGACAATGAACGCTTCATCTTTTGGGTGAAGTACAATAAACATCATAAAACTCATCAATAATGTTTTGGCCATCATTCAGATGGGGTCTGGTACAACAGGCTTGTACTAATAATGAATACAAGCAAGATGACAACATAAGTTATAACCGTAATTAAGCTAAACTATACCTGTTCTCTCTCCATGCAGCATATATTATCTGGATCTATAGATATTATTGTACGAATCTGGTTTGAACTGAACACTTACTGACAGCTTCTGACATTATTAGCGCATCCTGATTCCTGACAACGGAGAATCAGCTCTTGAAGCTCCGCCCTCTTAGGTAGAGAGCAGCAGCTCATTTGCATTTAAAGGGACACACACTAAAACAGCACGTTTTGGAAATTTTAACATAAACTTTAAAATAAACCTGTGGGGTATTTTGAGCTAAAACTTCACATTCACACTCTGGGGACATCAGAGACTTATTTTAAATTTTGTAAAAAATAAATAATATATAATAATAAAAAAGGAGCATAATAGGTGCCCTTTAATAATCACCCTGATGTTCCTATAATGGCAGTGCATGGAAACCACCTTCCATATTCAACTTACAAAGAAAGTGTACATTGTCTTTCAGTTCAAAATGCTTAAGCTACGTCCTAGGCTTTTTTTGTAAGTTGAATATGGAAGGCAGTCTAGTGGAAGCTAGTCATTTGACTTTATAACATGTTAAATATGAATATAATTCTTACACAAATGCATCGCTTCCCTTCAGAAGGCCTTTATTAACCCCCTGGAGCCATGTGGAGTACGTTTAAGATGGATCAATGCACTTTTTTGAGTTTCAAACAGGTGGTTTCCGTGCACTGCCATTATAAAGCTTAGCAGAATCAGGGTGATTATTACAGTTTTTCTCCATTGGTTTGGCTCATTTCTTGAAACAGAAATTACATTCTCAAAACAACATGGACAACTCTCCAAACCACTTGGCAATTGTTCACAACAGTATTGAATTTCTCATCATTTCATCAAACTGCAAACGTCTAAGTACATGTCTCAATGTCTCAGTACATCTTTGCAAATGATTAAGTACAGGTAGCCTACATTTAGCACAATTTTCAAGTGAATAGATCTTGTTGATCTAAACTGATTGTTGATTCTCAGTCTAATGGTCGTTCGCTCCAAAATGTGTCAGCATCATTTCATTGTATAAGTCATCATGTGCACAATAGTCTGTTCAATTGTCAATATTAGTCAAGAACATAATACCATGAATACCATATATGAATCCTTGGAAAATTTGATACATTTATTACAGCAATTGACAGTCAGGTGAAACTAGAACTTGACTAACGAAGTAGGAGAGGGGGCAATATCTCATATCCCCAGACTTGGCCCATACAATACACAGAAGCTTCTCATCTTCTTGGACCGCCTTCATTTTGATTTGAACCCTGAAAATGAGAGAGGTCTCGTAGGGCCTCACCTACCACAATATGTCATTGTATGGGACAATGTGAATTTCCACCTTGGTCCACTCACCTGGTACACTACTCATCCAAGGATGGTTATGGTGTTCCTACCACCTTACTCTCAATCCTATTGAGGAGTTTTTCTCTGCTTGGATGTGGAGAGTGTATGAGCATCGGGCTCAAGATCAGAGGTCCCTGCTCCAAGCAATGGACATGGCATGTGAGGATATTACAGGAGATCATTGTAGGGGATGGGTGCAACATGCACACCGTTTCTTCCCTCGTTGCATTGCAAAGGAGAATATACGCTGTGATGTGGATGAGAATCTGTGGCCAGACAGACAGCAGCGTGTGGATGGCCAGGAGGGTGAGGACGATGTCCAGGAGAGGGAGGGTGAGGACAGCGACCAGCGAAGAACTGTTAGTTGTGAAACTCCAGCTTTATTTACAGCACTGTAGGCTGCATATAATTTTCACTGTTTTTTGTTTGTGTGTTTATATTACAGTATGTTATGCTGTATACATTTTCTTTTTACTCTGATGTATGGAAGTTACTTTATGTGTGCATGATAATGGTTAGAATTTTCTTGCAGTATGAGGGCAATGTGTGATGTCGAACCTTGTAGGCTACTCTTACCCTAAAATCCTATTTCTTTTTTTCAGTTTTATACACAGTGCATGTCACAACCATCCTAGCCATTATGCTGGCTCGACAAAAACAGTACAGTAACCATTGTCAATGAAGGACTGGGCTAAGACTGAAAGGTGGGCATGAGGGATATTTCAATGGTCCTCTGCCATAGTGACAAAACATCTAAACATTTTGACTTGCAGTGCTTACACAATGCCAAAGGAACAAAGCATTTTGGGGGCACTGACTGTTTAAATGAGAAGGAAATTTAGTTTTGACACATGAGTGAACTGTTTTGGGAGAGGTATGAGCTTTTGCAGGTGAACCATGGTGTTGTGCCGAACCATCCACATTATTTTGACAAAAGCACCAAGTGTGTTGAGAATGTCCGGTCTGTTTCAAGAAATGAGCCAAAGCAATTGAGAGGGATCTTTGCCATTTCTGTGGCACTGTCTATTTATTTGGTAAAGGAATTTAGTTTTTAAACATGAGTGAACAGTTTTGGGAGAGATATGAGCTTTTGCAAGTGAGCTATAGCGTTGTACTGAACTGTAAGACTGTTTTGCCAAATGATCTTAGAGTTTTGAGAATGTAATTTCTGTTTCAAAAAATGAGTCAAACCAATGGAGAAAAACTGTAATATAACTCTGATTGTATTCGTCTGAAAGAAGAAAGTCATATACACCTAGGATGGCTTGAGGGTGAGTAAATCATGGGGTAATTTTCATTTTAAGGTGAACTAATCCTTTAAGTTCCTCCAGTTCAGTCAGTGTTTGACTGGTCACCATTGTATTAAGTGTGTTTTGCATCCTGTATGCCTAGCTTTTGGAGTAGAAGATAGATAGATAGATAGATAGATAGATAGATAGATAGATAGATAGATAGATAGATAGATAGATAGATAGATAGATAGATAGATAGATAGATAGATAGATAGATAGATAGATAGATAGATGGATGGATGGATGGATGGATGGATGGATGGATGGATGGATGGATGGATGGATGGATGGATGGATGGATGGATAGATAGATAGATAGATAGATAGATAGATAGATAGATAGATAGATAGATAGATAGATAGATAGATAGATAGATAGATAGATAGATAGATAGATAGATAGATAGATAGATAGATAGATAGATAGATAGAGATTAGGTTGTCAACAATACTGACAGACACTCAGATTATGGTCACGGGGAGTAAAAAAATGTCTGTTCTAGTTTCAAAGGTGCTGGGGTGTGACAAAAAAAACTGAGAACCATTAGTGGATCATGCTGTTCTGAACGACACTTCCGCGCAAACCTCTGTTGAACAAGCCTCCCTGTGATCGCATTTCAAAGCTCAAGCTGTGTGTGTGTGTGTGTGAGAGAGAGAAAGATTTTAACTGCATGTGAAGAGGGATTAAGAGCTGAGGAAGCTTTCGTGTATGAGACGGTGTGAGACAATGCTCTGTGATTGCTGCGTTGCTTTCTGTTCCGCAGCTGGGCTTTATTTTCACTGCTGAAATTTAGAGTGCCTCTAAACACATTGCTCACCATCTGTTATATCACACACAGACCCCCACACACACATTTATATAGTTGAGCTAGCAGTACATTCTGTCATCATATTATTTCAGGGTATAAAGACCTACTGTATTATAGTTTCGCTGCAGATACAGTTCTCATCAATAGACGTGTCCTCAGGCATGTGGAATCTCATATCTGAAACTTTATTTACTCCTTCAGCAAAGTTAGACCACTGAAGACCGAGGTCGACCAAGAGAAGCATGTGTTGTTGTTAAAATGGAATGTTTGTATTTGATGTATGTCAAAATTAGTGAAATGGGTATCTTATAATGGATGACAATGGAAGAGTGTATATATATATATATATATATATATATATATATATATATATATATATATATATATATATATATATATATATATATATATATATATATATATATATGTTTCATGTTCTTATCACACAAGTAATATTGTCTCAACCAATGACAAAAGTTTGGGGCAGGCTTTTTGAGCTTTATAGGAAATATTACTGTCAGTTATTTTTCTTTTATTTACAAATATTTGGAATAAATATGTAATTATGCTGCATATGCAGGGTTATTACCATTAACTAAATAAAAACTATTGTTAATTGAAATAAAGCTGAAATAAAATAGAAATATAAAATGAAAAATTGATTCCAATTAGATACCAAGGGACATTTCTCATTTTTGTTTAGTAAAATGTAATATATTATAATAAAAATAAATTAAAACATAAATAGTCAAATTATATTTGAATAAAAACGACAAAAACATAACAAAATTACTAAAATGTAAAAAAGAAAGAAAAGCTAATTCAAAATATCAATACAAACTATAATATTATATAAATCATGATAAAATAATACTGCAAGGAATCCTGAAAACAAAATTGATCACAGTTTCCACAAAAATATGAAGCAGCACAATTGTTTTAAACACTGATTATAATAATACATGTTTCTTGAGCATCAAATCTTCATATTAGAATGATTTCTGAAGGATCATGTGACACTGAAGACTGGAGTAATGATGCTGAAAATTCAACTATAGAAGACTTTTTTTTTTAAACATTTTTAAAAACCATTGAATGATAGTAGTGTATATATATTGCTATCCGTTTAAAAAAAAATCTTTTGCATATTTATACTTTTAGGTATCTTTGCATTTTGATATGACTCTAATGGCCTAAGCCCCAGATGCCATTTGTGTCTATCAATGCCCCTGAGTGACAGCTAAATCTATGCAATGATACTGTATAGTGTGCTAAGGAACTACAGGATCAATGTATTCGTTGTCAGTGCATGTGTGTGTCCTCGCGACTCCAATATAAAGCTTGTAACATCAGGTAGCATCACACAGCACTCAGACTCTTATCTCCTGGTGTAGCATTCCAACACACTGCTATATTTACCTCCCAATCTTAACTACAGTGCTGATCAATTTCCTCCAGTCTGCCCGGCTCTTTGAGCGCCAGTGCAGGATGGATTGAAGTCTGCTCTAATGCCCATGACAGCAAGTTTCAAATTCCAGAGCAGAGGGAGTAAGAGAGCAAGAGATCTCAGATTATACAGCAAGTGTTCTGAAATACTTCCTCTATAATTCCTGTATCAGTTTTATGCCGTGGCCCTTTTGACCGTGTTCCGCTGGAAGATGACAACGCCGCTTTCGTAAGGAACACCTGGAACCTTCAAATTATCAAGTGAGAAAACATCATGACAGTCTGACACCATTGTGGTTGACAATGAAATTGGAAAAAGCTCTTATGGTTATTAGTGGGACACTTTATC
Organism: Chanodichthys erythropterus; assembly: GCF_024489055.1. Lineage (NCBI taxonomy): Eukaryota > Metazoa > Chordata > Actinopteri > Cypriniformes > Xenocyprididae > Chanodichthys > Chanodichthys erythropterus. The sequence continues at coordinate 24,025,782 of NC_090224.1, read as the reverse complement.
TGTGTCGTGACAGACAGCATGAGCAGGATGTGGACCATTCATAGAAAAACTAATAGAATTCCTGCCTTTCAGTTAAAATAGCCAATCACTTTTCTGTTACCACCTCTAGCTGTAGCACCATGACTATACACACACACACACACACACACAGAGAGAGAGAGAGAGAGAGAGACATTGTTTAGATGATTAGAGAACAGAAAGAGAGAAAGATTGAAATGTCTGAAACATTGTCTTGGGATTTCATTGTATAGTATGACAGCACATTTTCCGCTGAAAGAGGGGTGTCTCAAAGTCCATTGCTGTCTTCTACAAAGTAAGTGATTCTTTTCTGGTGACCCAAACTCTCCTCTACCAGTTCATTGTAACTGAGATGTTGTAAGTGATAGTTTGTCCCTGTCAGTGTTTTCTAGTTACCTGCATCTTTGTGACTTGAACTACACCAAAGTCCCTTGTAGTCGGTTCACTCAGCGGCCATCTTGGGCCGTGTATATATACAGATACAGATATATGTATATGTATATATATATATATATATATATATATATATATATATATATATATATATATATATATATATATATATATATATATATATATATATATATATATATATATATATATATATATATATATATATATATATACAGATTTCACTTATCATGTGATGAGAGTAAAGGTATGCCTCACATATTGGTAGCGGCTACGTGATGTGTGTGTGTGTGTGTGTGTGTGTGTATCTATATATATATATATATATATATATGAAGATTTCAGATGCAAAAGCCTCTAAGTGCCGTCTGAAATTGTCTTCTAAAATGAGCATTTTTATCAAGATCGTATGTTTAGGTTTAGTAATTTCACTTTAATGTCAATTAATAGGTCATTTTCATTGCCATTAAAGTGAAATAACTGAACATAAACATACAAGCTTGATAAAAATGCTCAATTTATAAGAAAATTTCAGATGGCACTTAGAGGTTTTTGCATCTGAAGTCTTCATATATATATATATATATATATATATATATATATATATATATATATATATATATAATGTGTGTGTGTGTGTGTGTGCGCGTGTGTGTGTGTGTAAACTGAAACACAATGCTGACAGAAAGAACATTATCACCCAATGCTTCTCCCTTCCTCCAACATTGCAGTGTGCCAAAAATGTAAATAATTAAAAAGTAATTAAAATCCATTAAGCCTCACTTCAATACAAACTCATTACAACCCTAAAAATCATTGACCATTTTAAACATGTGTGAAGGTTTTTTAACAACCTTAGTGTTGTGAAAATCTATAATTACATATATATGCAACAAATATTCCACTTGATGTCTATTTTCTATAGTTAAATGCATACTATGTAACTATTGGCCCTCTAGAGGTTAAAAAACAGAACTGCATGCATTTTGCAGAAGAACATTGTTTTGGTTGTGCTTCAGCTCTGCATGACACTGCAGATGAATATAGTTAAATCCTACAGCTCATAAAACATTCACTATCAGCTTAAGAGATATAACCAGTTTAGATGGAAGGATCTCAAGCTGACTAGCTGAAGATGTTACTGTAGCTAAAACCATTAATAGACACTGTACTTCCTTGAAAATAAATTCCAGCACAGCACTACAACAAATATAGTGCACATATGCATCTCATATCAGATCAATTGCACATGACTATCTTTGCTTAAAGGGATACTCCACCGTTTTTTCATATTAAACTATGTTATATATAGTTGATACATACCTCTCTCGTCTCAGTGCGTGCACTAAATCGCTCTGTCTTGCGGCGAAACTTTGTTAGCACTTAGCTTAGCCCAGTTCATTCAATAGGGGCCAAGCAGAGAAGCTACCAAACACTTCCACGTTTTCCCTATTTAAATACAGTTACTCAAGTAGTGTAACTCGACCTAGGACGGTGACACAAAACAAAACGTTGCGATTTTCTAAGCGTGTAAAATGGATAACTATATTGTATGGCGGAATACCATAGCAAGTGCTCGGGAGCACTTTGACTTGGCGCAGTAATATCTTCACCCCGCTCCCTCTCCTGTAAATGTCACGTTGGTTCTATTGACGGAAATAAGAGGGAGGAGGAGAGAGAGCGGGGGCTGAGAGGACTTTTCACGAGTGAAGATATTACTGCGCCAAGTCAACGTGCTCCAGAGCTCTTGCTATGGTATTCCGCCATACAATATAGTTATCCATTTTACACGCTTAGAAAAGTGCAACGTTTTGTTTTGTGTCACCGTCCTAGGTCGAGATACACTACTCGAGTAACTGTATTTAAATAGGGAAAACATGGAGGTGTTTGGTAGCTTCTCTGCTTGGCCCCTATTGAATGAACTGGGCTAAGCTAAGTGCTAATAAAGTTTCGCCGCGAGAAAGAGGGATTTAGTGCACACACTGAGACGAGAGAGGTATGTATCAACTCGTCTTAGTTAAGGGAATAACATAGTTTAATATGAAAAAACGGTGGAGTATCCCTTTAATGTTATGAACAGCAGCTACGCTAATTATTCTCCATTTGCTTTTCTGTTTTGCCTCGGGACACCCGTCCCGAGGTGACTAGAGAGGACTTCAGCTTCAGTTTGGATCCAGCCTCTTAAGGCCAGAACACACCAAGCCGACGCCGACGAATTAGTGGCGACGAAAACAAACTGTGGGGTTGGCTCATGTCGGCAGCGTCAGTGTCCAAAGTTGCCCTGCCACACCAAACCGACGCTAAACAGCTGACGGCCAAGCAGCACGTCAGTTCTGCACCTGCATAAGATGAAATGCCTTTCCGAAACAGCAGGCGGCAGTAGCTGAGCAGCCAATCAGAATGATCAGATGGCTCGACGGAGTGACGAACTCCGACGCCGATTCAACATTTCGAATCGGCCGAAAAAAGGCCGATGAGGACCAACTTCAGCCGACGGTGCAGAACACACTGAGAAAACTTAGTCGGCCGACGAAGAAAAACTGCCCGACGGCCGACCGTCGGCTTGGTGTGTTCCTGCCTTTAAGAAGACCACAGATGACCAACACCTGTCAAGAGATGGCGCCAATTCCTGCGAGGATTTCAGAAGACGCAATCATCTGGATCAACATGCCCATTGCACAATTTCTATATCCTAATTATTGTTAATGTAATTCATTTTTCCAGGAGCTCATTGCTTCTACGTTCAGTTAAACTGCTAACAGTGATTGTGAATTAATTACCTAAATTATTACATTATTTGCTAACTGCATTCTTTAAATTGTAATGTTGACATGCATTCTCTGTAAAGCTGCTTTGAAATGATATGTATCGTGAAAAGCGCTATACAAATAAATGTGAATTGAATTGAATTGAAATATAATGAAATGACCCTTCACAATAGATAATGCATTACAATGAACTCTGTTAGAGTGCTACATATGGCAATTTATCTGTTCTATGTTGATTCTTGTTTTATTACGAGCTCTGTCGCATTCTCGTTTTGCCAGCAGACTGTCCTTTGCTATTTTTTTTAAAGGGGTGATTTCATTTAGTGTCAGGAACATAGCTGGGGTATCAGTGGTGGGTTTCCCTCAGATGTAATCATCATCAGTCTTAGCACCTTTCGCCCAGTTAGCGACGGCCTTGTTTAGCTGCTCTATGTCAACCTTTTTTGCGCATTGTGACTTGTGCAACTCCCACACAGTACACACGTCAAAGTAGCCGGAGCAACTTTTCTCTATTTACGAATATGACGAGACACACAAGGGGGAGTGACGTAGCTACTGGTGGTCTGCGCGGGCTTTAAACTGAAGTCCGAACCTGGCCCTGAAACCTGAGATCTTTCACCCCGACCCGAATGTTACAGTTACATTTTAAGCCCAAACTTGACCCGGCCTGAACCCGAAGTCCGTTTCTCACAGCAAAAACCTTTTTGCAACATGCTGTATTTTAGGATTTCATGCAACTATCAGTAAACAAATACATGTAACAAACACTTGTTCAAAAGAGAACAAGCAAAAACTTACCAGTAATGGATCGGGTAGCAGACCTCTAGTATGCGCGTAATTTCCCACGAAAACCATCCTGACAGGTCTAAAATGTAATAACGTATAATAGCCTTACCATAGTGAATCAGGGTAAGACAAAATCACTTTTTGGAAGAATGATTGATGATGTATTGTCTCATTATTTAAATGTTGTTGATTTAAAAAAAAAAATACATAGTGTACCTGTACATTTTTTTACACCTAATCAAATTATTATAAATTTTTTGACTGCTGAATATGTTTGTCCAACCTATCTGTTTGTCTGAAAACAATTGTGAAGTCATTACATCTCATTCCAAAACATTCTCATCTGTGAAAGGTTATCTCATTTATTAGTTTATTACAACCACAGGCTGCACAATACTGTGGCATTTTTGATCATTCAAAAATTCATTAATTTGTTAGTGTGAGTGATGAACAGCATCATGTTAACCATTCTAAGATGGCAAATTGACTAAAACTTCACAAAGATTTTGCTAGAATGTGTGCAAAAGAAAGAGCAATATTTATTTTTTAATGTCAAGATCTATTGTCATTCATACTGTAAATCATAACAGTCGAAACTATAGTTCGCAATTCGCAACTATTTCGCATTTTGGCAAATTGGTGGTTAATTTGTATGAATTAGTACAATCGCATTCATATGTTTTCGTATGATCTGTTTACATTTAGGGGTGGGCCTTCGTGCTTAAAATCGCCAACTTGTAAAATAGATATTTTCTCATGAAAATAATCGGGCTGATTATACTTCGTATTGCATTGTTAACTAGACTACTGTTTACTTTTGTCAATGAATTGAATGTATTTATACAGGGAAAAAAGGGATCCATACATGGAAATGATATTGTTAATAAGAAAATGCCAACGTTTACATACTGTAGCAGGCAGCTACATTGGTTTATCAACATTTTCACAGCCTTTAATGATGAGTTTGGGGCAGTGATGCAGTTATAAAATTTCTGATGAAATGATCTTTGGAGAGGAATAAACTCAGAATAAGACCAGATCGATAACCATGTCATGGTAAATAACAGCTGAGATGATGTAATGAATGCAGCACTGATGGTGATTGGTTCACATTTTCATCAGAGGGAATTCTGGGTGAAGGCACATTGACATTCCTGTAAATCAAGTTGTGGTTAAATAAATGCCAGCACTCAAAAACGGCATGGGAACGAGTGAGGGATATTTATGAAAATTAACATTTGCGCTAAATGCTTACTGAGCTGAATGTGGGTCCGTTATATATTACATTTTCATAGCAGGGGGTTATGAGAAATAAATCTATTTAGACACGGTTATGAATTTGTGTAATCCTAAAAGGGACCAAACATCAAATTGCTCTGTGGGGCTTCAGTTTACACACTGCACATTTGGAGAAAATCCCGGGGTCATTGCCGGTCACACACACAAACCTTTCTGTTTGCAAAATAACTAGTCATGAATTTACATATCGCTCCAAAAAATATATATAATTTTCTTACCAATTATTGAGTCCAATTATTAAGTCACGAAATCCATTTCTAAATCTCTTGGGAAAAGTTTGTTAATCAAGACCCCAAAGAGAAAGTAAATAAGTAAGATTGTATTTTTTTTTTTTTTTTTTATCTCCAACAATAGGACTTGCAGAGTGATGAAAGAGACAAATTAAAAATAAAATAAAATAATAAAATAAAATAAAAGACATAAAATAAGTTAAATTTACATATGAGGGTATAATGCTGGATTAGTATGAGCAGATAAATACTGACACTGCGGTGCATTGTGAAGTATTCTGTTTAAATCACAGTATTATCTATATATTCCACACCTTAATATAGTCACATTCCACTGAAACATAAAAAACCTCACCAAAAAACATATTTTGTGGTTGTGTGAGTTTTTGGTGTGTGTGTATGCTGTTTAGTGCTTTAAGTCCTTTTAGATGACAGAAACAACACTTGTTAAGGCTTGTCACGTTTTCTCAAGAATAATGCGAGGAAATAATTCAGACACAGCCGAAGACACGAAAATAGTCACACTGAAAATATGAGCCATTAATTGCAAACCAACTAACCTTTCTCCAAAAAGCTGTTATTTATTAGGTGTTGTGATTTTATGTATAAGCAGTGTTTTATAATACACTATTTAAAGTGTATTTACATTATTTAAACATCTTGATTTTCACTGAGGTTTTACCTGTATTCACTTTTTCTTATAGTTCTGCTCCACTTTTTTGTTTAAATGTGTTTCTGCATTAAATAAAACTTTATACACAGTTATGTGGGTATAAAATGTAATATATAATCATGTTATGCTTAATATAACATTATCAGTATTTTTCTAATTCTTGTTTTATTCTTATGCATTAAATTTTTAGCTCATATTAATTGTGAAATTGCGGTTTATTTGTACTTTTCCTCATTTTACCATTTCTTTTATGAGTAAAAAGTGACTAGAACAAGTTTCAAAAATGAAAAAAAAAAAAAAAGAATGGTGACTTTAACAGTATCTGAAATTCACAAATGAAAACCTAAAAGGTTAATGGACAAGCATGAAAATTCCTTTCTTTTCTAAAGAAACCACTCATCAAGTCTGCAATGGCTCTATAGATGTTTTAATATTCATACAAAAAAAAAAAAAAAAACAGACGCCAGCCATCCAAATATATTGATCTTTCATTTTTACAAGCATCACCATAATCAGAACACTGCTAGTATATCTCCACATGTCTTCCTTGAGGGTTGAAACCTGTTAGAAATTTTTTAAAATGTAAACAAGTGCCTGACTCATCGGCTGTCTGGTCATGTGAAGAATGGCTGAAACTGCAGGTTTGTTAGTTTTTGGACAGGTGAATGAATTTGAATTGACACAGCTGAGCAGAGTAAAATTTTATTAATGGTGATGTCACTTTTCATAAACCATACAGAAAAAATGATTGGCCCTTTACAGAGCAGACAAGAAGGCCAGTTCATTTAAAAGAGTGCTAGTGTTAGCAGCACACATACTCTGCCTCAGTGAACAACAAAGCATTTAATTCTGTAGCGGAGGTAGAGTCAGGATGTTCCAGGTTGTCTGTCATCCTTATGGTTCTCCCCCACTGTCTATGGCCATGCTTCTTTGCTCCTGATGTGATGTACTGATGTACAATTGAGGTACACTAACAGTCAAAAGTTTGGAATAATTATACTTTTTTTTTATGTTTTCACAAGAATTCCCTTATGCTCACCAAAGCTACATTTATTTAATTAAAAATACAGTTAAAACAATAATAGTGTGAAATATGATTACATTTTCATGTTCTATTATTACTATTATTAATAAAATAAATAAATATATATATATATATATATATATATATATATATATATATATATATATATATATATATATATATATATATATATATATATATATATATAAAATAACACATCCTCAACTCATCAGCAACTCAATTATTCAAATTATTAAAATTTTATGTGACACTGAAGACCAGAGTAATGATGCTGAAAATTCAGCTTTGCATCATAGGAGTAAATTACATTTTAAAAATATTAATATAGAAAAGTTTCTTTTAAATTTCATCATTATATTACAGTTTTTACAAATAAATTCAGTCTTGATAAGCATAAGAGACTTCTATCAAAATCATTTTAAAGAAATCTTAATTATTCCAAACTTTTGGCTGGTGGTGTATATCTTTGATTCATTTCTCAAATTAATAAAATGGCATTTCATATTTCTGCACAATTGCTCAATGTTATCAATTTAAATGTAATGATGTATTATCAGGAAAACAGCAACAATGGTAATTCATAAACACCTTCAGGAATGAGTTACTTAGTATAAGAAGTCAGTGAACTTGCTACTAAATGACTTGTTCCAGAAAACATTTGTACAGTCTGTACTTTCATTTAATTTTAATGAACCAGCAATACAGCATTTTGAAAGCAGTTTACATGAACTCAATGTTCCTTAATGTCACCATGAAATCAAAATTGACAATAATTCATTATAAATTATCCATGCACATCTTTTTTTTTTTTTATTCTTGTGTCCTGGTAATCTTTAAGCAAAATACATTCCTCTTCTTCTTGCAACAACTCTTCTCTTCTCTGATGTTTTTTGGCACAAAGGACAGGGCAATCTATCACTCACATGAGATCGACTAATAGCAAACCACTACCATCCAATCAATTCCCAATGGACAAAATCAAGTCCCACCCCACTTTTTTTTTCTTTTCTTTTTTTTTTTTTTTTCTTGTTGGAAAAGCCGTTTCACTCTGATATACTTCACAATAGGGAAGAGAAGACAATCTGAACTTATGTTTCATGCCGACTTTAAAATGGACAACAAAAGTATGGAAAATATCATTCATCTCACTGCTGATGAGGCAACCCATAAGACATAAAAATTACAAATGACACAAATCTCAATTGTTTCATCTAGACCAGTGCTTTTCAACCAGTGGGCCTCAGCAACTTACTAGGAGACTTACAATTATTTAAAATAAGAAAAAAAAAAAATCAAGACTTTTTTTTTTATTCTTTTTTTTTTCTGCTAAGAATCAGAATTCTCATGGTCTTGAAAAAACTGGAAAAATTAGGAATTCTCATTTTGAGCCTCAAGTGTGATTTGTAGGCCTGCAAAAGTCATGTAAATTAATAAAATCTTATAACTCCATGGGCATATGTATAATACTTTTTTCTAGTTATGACTAAACTATTTTCTATAAAATATGTTATCAGGTAGAAATTGTAAGGATTTTTTTTTTAAATCCCTATCCTTAATACTTATCTGTGATTCTATTAGAACAAACCTACAAACCAGTAGACTTTCAAAAGAGATCAAATTTGCCACAATACCAAAGCAAATCAAAATTCAGAGCACAACAGAAATACAAAACATGCTAAAAGATGAATTCTGTAGCCTGTGTATCTCATTAATATACCTGAGACAACTAGAAATATTCTGAAAACAATGGAAAACATCTTGGTTTTGACTGTAACCCTGGTTTCCTGAGAAGGGAACGAGACGCTGCGTCAGAAGCCAGATCTTGAAGCATGTGTAAAATGATGTTTCAGTAACAAAGTTCAGGAGAAGCACATTCAAATGATCTATTCAATCAACTTGTCATCAGCAATTACCACATCTATCCTATCAACATGAGAGGAAGCCTATGCATATACACAGTCGACTCACCTACTTTCCTCTACAGGTTTCAGCATCCCTCCACCACCCTGACTCCTCACTCTTGGCTTGTTTCTATCACAGCCAGGAATATGGGGGAGTACTCTGGGTTTTTGTCAAATACAGCGCTTGGAGCCCTCTCCTCAGACAGTACGCCAAATACGTATACAATTTATTCTGGCATATTTGTAAGTGTAAACTTGTGAAATCAATCCAATGGCGTGGCAGGATGTCATCCCGTAGCATGTGACGTCATGATCAGGAAGCTATAAAGCACACCTGGACCAAAAAATGTCAGCTACTGACACACAGTGTCTCATTCACTTTCTCAGGGAACAAGGGTTACAGTCATAACCGAGATGTTCCCTTTGTAGGGAACTCCTCGCTGATTCAGAAGTTGATGCTATGAGAACGTTGATGCCCACTATGCCATACTGACCAGTGTGCAATGCGGTATACAGTCCAACCATTTGCCACATTCTCCAACTTCTGCCTGATCACTGTCTTTTCCTCAGATGAGAGTGAGGCCTGACTGGCCACGAATAATACTGTTGCCAAGGAAACCTAAGAAAAGCAACAAGATAAATAACTCTTGATCATTTTGGAAAATAGAGACTTTAAGTCCTGCAAGAAGTCCAGCAACACTAAAGACCAATGGAACGTAACCCGGTTTAGGGTGAAGAAAGGCCTTCACCATGCTCAGGGCAAATTCTAGGTATGAAAGGGAATCTGACAGATTCTGCAGATCTCCTTCTCTTTTAAGAGACATGATAGCCAGCAGAAAAGCAGTTTTCAGAGTCAGAAACTTTTCTGTGTCAGATTCGAAAGGCTCAAAGGGCACCATAAACAGGCCTTTGAGAACAACGGCCAGATCCCAAGCCGGAACCATTGCATGGCTTGCAGGCTACAGCCTCAAAGCACCATGTAGGAAATGAGACACCAATGGACACCCAAATGTGTGTGGTAAGCTGTGATGGCTCCCACATACACCTTCAAACTGAAGCAGGATATCTCTGCAGAAAATCGGCCCTGGAAGAACTCCAGCATTGAACCACCCAGATAGTTAACTGGGTCCAACCGGCGATTTCTGCATCATGAAGTGAAAACTCACCACTTCAAGACATACAGTTTCCTCATGGAGGGAGCTCTAGAGTTTAGGATGGTCTCAATGACCTCAGCTGAGAGACCAGAGTTCAGGAATTGGTCCACCTCATGGGCCAAATGAGACAGAAGGACCCTCCTGACCGGAATCTCACAAATGAGAGCTGTCGAGAAGGGACCTCAGGTCCAAGAACCATATCCATACCCTAACCCTGGCCATGGAGATACTAGTATTAGACGAACCCCGTCCTAGCAAACCCTAACTCTAGCAGTGATGTATGCATGAGGGACAACCAGAGAGGACAGTGGGTTGTTTCCTGAGATGTGAACAAGTCCACTCCTGTCCGGCCGAACTTCTTCCAAATTAACTCCACCACCTTGTGGAGTCTCCATTCCCTGGGCCTCAGCCCCTGACTCGACAGGATGTCTGCTCCCTGATTCAGGTGCTGGAAATCTGGAGATCTGGAAGGAAATATTTCAGAGCTAGAAAAACAGCTGTCATTTTCAGGCAATTTATGTGCCACAAAACATGATCACCCCTCCACAGACCATGAGTCCAGCGACCATGTAAGAACGCTTCCCACCCCATGAGGGAAGCATCTGTCATAAGCATTTTGTGATGACAAGGCACCCCCAACACAGGACCTTGGGACAAGAACCAAGGCTTCTTTGACATCACCAGGGTATGAAGAACCCATGTGTAACTCTGATCATGCAAAATGGCTTGCCCCTCGGGTCTTGAGCCACTACTACAAGGGTCTCATGTACAGCAGGCCAAATAGAACCATGTTGGATCCAGCTGCCATAAGCCCTAGCAGCACCTGAAACTGCTTTATAGTGATGGTCTGGCATAGCTTGATGTTGCCTAAGGCTAAAAGAATTTCCTCAGTATGAGCAGGAGACAGACATGCCTGCATCATAGTTGAGTCCCATACTACCCGAAAAAAAGTGGTTCTCTGTAATGGAGAAAGCACATTCTTCTTGGTGCTTTCAGTCTTAACCCTAGAGTCTTCATATGAGCGAGGACAACATCTTGATGCCAAACTGCAATTTGCTCTGACTGAGCTAGAATCAATCAATCATCGATGTATTTAAGTACGCTGATGCCCTGGAGTCACAGAGGAGTCAGAGCTGAATCTATGCACATTGTGGATGAACAGGATAAACTGTACTTTTTTTGTCTTCTGAGAAACATGTAAGTATCTTTTGTAGCTTCCGAAGGGCAGTACTAAATAAAAAAAAAAAAAGAAATTTAAAGAAAATTAGAAAAACTTGCACATCATCTTCTTTTGAACTAGAAAAAATAATCAGCTCACTCCCTCCCTTTAATGCATTGTGTTTCCTTCTGGACCATCAAAGTTTGCAGCCTTTTTAATTGTTGTGTTTGAGTCCCTCAGTTGTCCTCAGTGTGAAAAGATGGATCGCAAAATCATAAAGTCGTTGTTAGAAAGGGTTCTAATATGCAGAAGATGCTGGAAAATCAAAGAATTTGCAGGACACAGAGGATTTTACTGAAGAACAGAGCTCAGTTTAACTGCTCAGGACAAACAAGGAACTCATGAACATCCATCACAAAAACAAAAAAAAACTGTCATGGATCATCCAGGTAACAACACACAGTATTAAGAATCAAGGATATGTAAACTTTTGAATTGGGTAATTTTTATAAACTCAGCATTTATTTTGCATTGTGGACTTTATGTAAACATCTGTTATGTGAAATAGCTTATTCAGGACAATATTAAATAAAAAATAACATGCAATTTTCATGATCCTTCTTATTTTATTAAAATGATTAACATTCTTGCATATTCTGCAATGGGTATGTAAACTTTTGAGCTCAACTGTAGTTAATAGTGAGAATTGGAAAAAGCAACAAATCCACAATGCTAAGTTTCTTTTCATTTATTTTGAACAGACAGTAGTGCAAATTACAGTTTGTTCCACCTAGCGGCATTTGAGGTAATTGGTACAGTACTGCCTCCTTTAGTCTATTAAGGTTTTTATTTTATTATTATTATTATATTTTATATTAAAAAAGGGTATTTTGTCACTATCAACTACAAAACTGACATCTTGTGTTATAAAAGTACAAAATAAACAGAATAATGAAAAATAACGAGTCTGCACAAATTGAGTTTACAACAAAAACAGCGCACACGCAATAACTGAAAACAAATATGTAGATTTCAGTTGGCGTTTTTCCTCATAATTTCATGAAAATTGCACAGATCATAGATCATGACACATCACCATTTACAGCAGATTCTTACAATTAAAATGAGACATATAAAAAAAAAACATATAAATATACATAACATAAACATAAAAAATATAACCCATTCTGTTGATCATGAGATATTATTCATGGAATGATGTAATATATTTTATCTAAAAATCTGTCTCTCTTCTTTCCGGGATGCAAATAAAACAAAATAAACTTGCGATGATCACAAAATGCCCATTAGGGGGTGTCAAGGGCTAAACAAAAAGGCTTCCTTGGTTCCAAATACTGTAACTTTTGATTAATGTATGCTATCACCACAAAATATGATCCAGATGCAGCTCTCATGTAGGAGAACGTCATCAATAATTTCCCCCCATCTTATTTCCTTCCTGAATTATTGCATGTCAAATAAGAAAGATATGTAAAATTATAATAAAATTGATATTTATTTGTTTGATTTTATCAGCAGGAGAATGTCCAATTGTAATGTAATTTATATTTTCTAAACATTTAAAAAATTGTTCTATCAAACGATACCTACCTTTTGACTCTCCTTGCTATAGTTTTGGAGTTATGAGTCTTTACTTTTGTGTTTGTCACAACTCTAAAAATGCCTTCAGGTCTTTAAAGGTGATTTTCTCAATATTTAGATTTTTTTGCAGCCTCAGGTTTCAGAGTTTAAAATAGTTGTATCTCGACCAAATATTGTCCTATTCTAACAAACAATACATCAATGGAAAGCTTAGTTAGTCAGCTTTCAGATGATGTATAAATCAATTTTTAAAAAAAAGTCTGGTTTTGTGGTCCTGGGTCACATATGGTTCAGGGCGAATATATGTACCGTTACACCCCTAATATGTAACAAATGTAACAAACGCACAATAAATAGGACAGACAATTTTTACTGAAGGCACAACAGAAGGGGAACAAGAATTATTTTGTGTGTTATGTGCATGCATGATACAAATTGCATGTGATATGGTTGTAATAATGAACAGGTGTGATAGAATCCTCTCAAGGAGTCAGGCAGTTGTGCAGGCTGTGCTACAATGACTTGGCTCAGGTGGATACTCAATGAAATGAAGGTGTGAACACAGGCTGTCTGTGACAGAGTAAATCATGTTTAAGAGTGCTGGCACCACAGTCTGGGGAAACAGATCACTCTGAATTCCAAGCAAAGCAAAATTTAGCAACAGACCGTGCAGGTGCAGCAAAATGTAGCTCTCCAGAAAAGCTTACAGGATAGTACCCAAAAATGAACATTCTGTCATTTACTCACCCTCATTTTGTTCACAAGCCATGTGACTTATGAGGGAAATGAAAAACAAGAGGTTTAGTAAAGTCTCAAACTGCTGTTTGCAAAAAAGTAAACTGGACATTTTCTTAGGTAACTCCTTTTGGGTTCTAAAAAAAGCCATATGAGTTTAATTAACCCCATTTCATGATAAAATTAAACTTTTTTTTTTTATTATTAGGTGGCAATTTCATGCAAATTCATACAATGTGATACATATGGAAATGTACATTTTTTTAGAAAAAAATGTGAGAATATACACCCAGCTAACAAAAATATATTCTAACAATGTTTTGCTAATTAAATTAAACATTATTTTTGAATGTTCTCTGAATGTTTAAAAAAGGGAAGGGAATGTTAAGGGAACATTCCATTTTCTCATTTTGCAAACATTATAGGAATGCTTCAGAACAGTGGTCACCAACCTTTTTAAGCCCAAGATCCCTGACCTCGACCTTTTTGAAAGACAAGATCTACTTCATAGAAAAAGACAGCCCATATTGTATTTAGTATTTTTTTCGTGGTCAATGTAGATTCTGATTTATTTAGCCTATTTATTTATTTTTTTACAAGCAAATTGGCCGGATTCTGATACTGGTTGCAGATATTTATTATTAATATTATTATAATAAACAAAAATATATAGCCATTTCAAATTAGAGGGAACCACTGCTTTTTAATCACAATCCAAACAAAGATGCTACGCACGTTGCATGAGCAGTTGTTTTCCCTCTTGAAAAATCCAGCTAAAACCAGCCTAAGATGGTCAGGCTGGTTTTGGCTGATCTCCCAGCCTGGCTTAGCTGGTTTTAACTGGTCTCCTAGCCTGGTCATAGCTGGTTTTAGAGGGGTTTTGACTTTTGACCAGCTGAACACCTGCTAACCCAGGCTGGGAGACAAGCTAAAACCAGCTACTTCCAGCTTAAACCAGCTAAGACCAGCCAACCATCTTAGGCTGGTTTTAGCTGGATTTTTCAGCAGAGTTTTTATTTGAATTAGATTTAATTTCAACATTTAAAGCAAAAACAGTACGGTCTGACTGTATCTTTGTGAAATTATAAATGCTACACACACAAAAAAGGCATAAAAAAAAAAAACAGCAGACTGAATGAGACGCAGATTCACTCTCTGACAGCAGGTGGCGCTTATGGAGCAGCAGTGATACAGTGTTTCCTTGGTTACCGCTGTAAACAAAGCTGAAATGCGCTAATAATTAGCTACTTTATTCGGAAGTAAGAGGAAAATAAAATGCCATTGCCATCGAAATCTTCCTGAAGACTGATCTCCTTTTAGGAGATTCCTAATCCCTCACCCCCAATTCAATATTTATATTTTCTTCCTATATTTCGAGCATCGTGAACAGTGAGCTGCTCTGCCTGCTACAGAATTTTCTCCTCTTCGCGTACGTCTTCAGCGTCTCTGGCCTCTTGTTAACGGCCGTTTACAGACTCAGACGTAATGTGGGCTATTTACCTTCATCTGTCTGCCCCAGTAGTTCCAGAAAATAACACAAAAATAAATACAAAAATACAGTACAAAGACTGGAGAAATGTAATGTATGTTTGTACTCATATTTCTGTTATTTTCGCGAGCTACTGGAACAGTGATAAAGATCGACCGGTCGATCGCGATCGACGGGTTGGCGACCACTGCTTCAGAATATTCAGATTATAACATTGATTATTATAACAGTTTTTTTTTTTTTAAAAGAACATTAGATGAATGTCCAACTAAAACGTTTCAGGATTAAAAATATTCCATGGACAATGCATATATAATATTTTTGTGCTAACCTTTTGAGAACATTATTAAAGACCAGATAACTTTGAAAGAAAATTCTGTTAACATTACTGGAAGAATGTTTGGTTATTAATTTGAGAGAAACTTGCAAGAATGAAATCAAAAGTTCTGAGAACGTTGCCTGTTAGCTGGGATGGTCTACCCCAACTTAGAAGATCACACGATAACATACAAATTGCATAAATTCATACGAATTAATCAGTAATTTGCCAAAACATAAAACAGTTGATCTGCCTTGAATGAGTGACATGAGGGTGGAAACATGAAGTGTGCTTTCTCAAAAACTTAATTTGTATGTGAATTCTACCTTTTGATGGATAAGTCTATTTAATGTTAGTCTGGCACTGTGCGTGGATGAATGCAAAAGCTCAGAAATAAGGCAGCATGAACATTTAAAATAGTCAGCAGCACACAAAGAACCCTTGCAGATGTAAGAAACCACCAGTTCTTTTCTGATTTAGAAGTGCACTGAAGGTAACATCATGTTGCAGAATGAGAATTTATAATAAAACTACAACAATAAAATATGACTGTTCTCCATGCAGTTTTGGTCCTCAGGAGCTGAGAGAGTTTTATTAGGGAGAAGAGAGGATGGATTTTCTGTTACTGGACAAACAGTAACTAAACCTCTTTCCCAGTAGGTGGGTTTGTTACTGAGGTTTCAGAACATTTTACACTATCTTTCTTTCTTCTGTCGAATGTTTCTTCATGTCTCTCATTCTTTCCCGCTGTCTCCCACAGTGCAGTGTTCTCCCAAACTGCTGAGAATGCCTATTGAAATCTCTGAAAGTCTCTAGGTAGCCGAAAATCTAGTGCTAGAAACATGATCCATCTCTCAGCCAACAGCAGGCCAAGCTGGTGTACTGTGTTAATTTGTTATCCTACATACTTTCATGTATCGAATATCAGTAAAATTCCTATGTAGACACCAAAGGCACCCCTTATAACAATGTTTTCCCTAGTAACCCCCCTGTTTGCCATAAAGAAACATTTGCCATATTCACAGAAAAGGCATCAGGAAACATCATCTCAACATCCTGACCACTTTGCGGGCTAAAATGTGTCCATGCTTGTAATTCTATATGTTTACGTCTGAAGAAAGCTGTATTATATATATTGATTATGTATTTAATTTAACACATTTAGTCAGCTGCTCCTGTATGTGAAAAATTAGAAGTGATGATGGGGTAAAAATTGTTATTTGAGCTCAGCAACATTAATTAGTTAACAGTGGTTAATTTTCTGAGAAATTTGGCTCTGCTGAAGTGTTGTGTTCTGTGTTTGATTAGCCGACTGAAGCATGAACTTCATCAACATTGACTTCTATCAAATATATTTCCAGTGGTCACTGATAAACATCAGTGTTCCATGCTCAAAGCACAACAAGTACAGACCACACCAGAGACAACAGTAACTGTAACTGAAAATTATACAAAAACATTTTTAGATACAAGATCAGCTGAAAAAAAAAATGTATAAAAATATGTAATAAATACATAATTTAGTTTTCCTCAAAAATAACACCACAAGACATTAACGATGCTGGAGATTGACCCGCTTGAGCTACTTGAGCTGAAGCTAAACAGTAAATAACAGTTAAGTTAATTAACTCATCCAAATGCATCCAATACATACAGTATGAGATTAATTAATTAGACACACAACATCAACTCACCAACATGCTCAAACTGATGTAAATGCACAAGTAAATTTGAATTTACCAGACACATTGTGAATGCGCTACACACTCAAACTCGAAAAATTAATAAAGAATTTGCAACATTGAATTACAACACAGCTTCATGGAAAAGTACTGTAGAAGTTATCAATTTCATATGATTTAGAGCAATCCTAGTCATGCGAAAATATACGATTTGTAGTAAAACATCACCATGAAGGTCCTAAGGCGAGGCAAACCTAACCTTGTGTAAGCACATCCAACAAATACTTATGAACGAAATTGTGCAACCAAATGGTAAAATATTTACCAACAATATTTAAATTGTCATGATACATTGTTGCAGTACTGTTTTCACAACAAGGATAGTTTCGGTTAAATGTTGATACATTAACTGTTGATAAATGTTGATAAATTAACTTTAAAGGTGCCCTAGAACTTTTTTTTAAAAGATGTAATATAAGTCTAAGGTGTCCCCTGAATGTGTCTGTGAAGTTTCAGCTCAAAATACCCCATAGATTTTTTTTAATTCATTTTTTTAACTGCCTATTTTGGGGAATAATTAGAAATGAGCCGATTCAGGGTGTGTGGCCCTTTAAATCTCATGCTGTCCGCCCCAAGAGCTCGTGCTTGCCTTTAACAACATAAAAAAGTTCACACAGCTAATATAACCCTCAAAATGGATCTTTACAAAGTGTTCGTCATGCAGCATGTCTAATCGCGTAAGTGCAGTGTTTATTTTAATGTTTACATTTGATTCTGAATGAGTTTGATAGTGCTCCGTGGCTAACGGCTAATGCTACACTGTTGGAGAGATTTATAAAGAATGAAGTTGTGTTTATGCATTATACAGACTGCAAGTGTTTAAAAATGAAAATAGTGAAGGCTCTTGTCTCCGTGAATACAGTAAGAAACGATGGTAACTTTAACCACATTTAACAGTACATTAGCAACATGCTAACGAAACATTTAGAAAGACAATTTACAAATATCACTAAAAATATCATGTTATCATGGATCATGTCAGTTATTATTGCTCCATCTGACATTTTTCACTGTTGTCCTTGCTTGCTTACCTAGTCTGATGATTCAGCTGTGCACAGATCCAGACGTTAATACTGCCTGCCCTTGTCTAATGCCTTTCATAATGTTGGGAACATGGGCTGGCATATGCAAATATTGGGGGCGTACACCCCGACTGTTACGTAACAGATTCGCCTGTTCTTCTGAGGTCTTTTAAACAATTGAGATTTATATAAGAAGGAGGAAACAATAGAGTTTGAGACTCACTGTATGTCTTTTCCATGTACTGAACTCTTGTTATTTAACTATGCCGAGGTAAATTCAATTTTTGAATCTAGGGCACCTTTAACTTTTGTAATATACGCAGTACATCTGAAAAAAAGCTCAATTTCATTAAATAGACCTTAGCAAAAGTTAGAACTGAAGAAGTTATGCAGCAGTCAATTAAAATGTTTTTGTTGACTAAAATACGATGCCAGTTTGCCATTAATAAAAAGAACTAAAATTAATGAATTTGCCATGAAGACAAATTGAACAAAAGATTTAAATTTAAATTCAATTTAAAGAAGGAAGACAAGGTATAAAGGTAGGTATAAAATTAGTTACATAAATACTTGCCCAAGTTGCTCTGCTCAAGTGGGGTATGACAACACTGCAACAAATTGGGTATTCAATTTATAACAATGTGGCCTCCCTGACGACGGATGGATTCCTCAAGTTTGGTTGTCATAAAAGTTTAGGATTTAATAACGCACAGCAGTGAGCTCTCAAACTTTGAGCAGCTGTGTTTATTGAAGAGGGTGATTAATTTTGGAGGTATAACTGGGATTTGTAATCACTTCCCTTTTGTGTGATTCTGAGGCTAAAAAACAACACATCACGTTAATCACACACCCTAATTAAAAAACAGCAGGCATCTCTCTCTCTCTCTCTCTCTCTCTTGCACTACGTCTGTCTTTCTTTCTCTCTTTCTGCTGTCTTTCTCTTTCTTGAGTGTGATGGATTTGTAGGAAGCACCCAGTCGTGAGCTGCTCTAATTTAGAGTCTATCAATACATCTTATCAGTGGGGGCTCGTTCTCCCATGTTTCTCCACCTTATTCCTACTTCTTGTCTTCCGTCTCCTACTGTAGGCACAAAAGCAGACTCGACATCTTCTGAAATGTGGCTCTCTTTGACTCTGGCTCACCTGGTAATGAAAACTTGTCAGTGTGAACTTTCCATCAAGAGTCCAGTGGCGAGACCAGAAATCTACCAGTGAGAAGAAGCTGATGGAGCTCTCAGTGCCTTCTCTCAAATTTCATCTCTCCTTAGACTATAGGATTTGCACATTTTACACAGCAGAACTCTGGTTCCCTGCATGCAGCGCAGCATTAATAAATCATGTGAATTACATTGTTATTTGCAGTGGTGTTGTGCTTGTTGCCTCTTTGAGTTATGTGGTGTTGACTTAGGTCTGTTTCACACATATTGCATCTG
This sequence comes from Chanodichthys erythropterus, assembly GCF_024489055.1. Lineage (NCBI taxonomy): Eukaryota > Metazoa > Chordata > Actinopteri > Cypriniformes > Xenocyprididae > Chanodichthys > Chanodichthys erythropterus. The sequence goes on along the minus strand of NC_090224.1, from coordinate 24,005,996 downwards.
TGACACGGATTTGGAGCATATATTAACAGGTTACAGCGTTTACACTGATGTTAATTTCATTAACAAAATCTATGACAAAGAATGTTCATCAACAACCTTTTTTTATATGAACGGATGAGACAATGACAAGACAACACCAAAGTCATTAAATGATAATTGTGACTAAATCAACATGGAATACTGTTGATGGAAAAAGATGAGACTAAAATGTAGTTAAAGGTGCCCTAGAATTAAAAATTGAATTAACATTGGCATAGTTGAATAATAAGAGTTCAGTACATGGAAATGACATATAGTAAGTCTCAAACACCATTGTTTCCTCCTTCTTCAAATGTTGCAGTCTGTATAATTCATAAACACATCTTCATTCTTTATGAATCTCTCCAACAGTGTGTAACGTTAGCTTTAGCCACGGAGCACTATCAAACTGATTCAGAATCAAATGTAAACATGCAAATAAATACCATATTTACGCGATTAGACATGCTGCATGAAAAACACTTTGTAAAGATCCATTTTGAGGGTTATATTAGCTGTATGAACTTTGTTTGTGCTGTTTAAGGCAAGCGTGAGCTCCGTGGGTGGGGAGCACGAGAATTTAAAGGGGCCGCAGGCTGAATTATTTTAATGATGCCCCAAAATAGGCAGTTAAAAAAAATGAATAAAAATAAATCTATGGGGTATTTTGAGCTGAAACTTCACAGACACATTCAGGGGACACCTTAGACTTATATTACATCTTTTTAAAAGATGTTCTACGGCACCTTTAAAAAAAAAGAAAAGTGTTTTGTTGAATAAAAAGTGGATACAAAATATTACAGAGCCTCTAAGAGCTTTCATGCTTGTGGTTGCCAGATGTCAAGACTTTAATCCCCCAATTAAAGATTTTCTGTTAAAAGGATACATTTGCCCGGTGTTTTAATGTTTGCAATCTGGCAACCATGTGCATGTGCTTTCTCTACACTACGGAAGTGGCGCAATGATCTGAATAAGCAGAAAACACTGACAAACAAGTTAGCTGGCATTCAGCTATCCCCATTTGAGATATTCACTGCTAATTCACAGTGCTTTCACTCTTTGGCTGGCGCTGAGCCAGAGATGGACGCGCTCAGAGCTTTTCATATGACAACTATTTTCATCATAAAGTTTCAGACATTTAAATAGATGCTAAATAGGCTACTAGCCAAAAAAAACATTTTCTGATGTTTACAGAACGTGATAATAATAGGCTAATTCTTTCTTTGATTAAAATCTGAAGATGTGTTTTATATCATATACACATTGTGCAGTTAACAATAAAGTTTACTATGTTCTTTTCCCAGATCACCGGTCTCTTACTTTTATGTATTTCGGGAAAAAATGGGCACACAGCATGGAAATAATGCACAAAAATGTTCTGTTCAAATGAATGTTTCCTTTGATTTTTGAATAATTCTCACATCACGTGTATTTCATCTCAAGTTCTTCACTGACACTAAATCTAATGTCATATTTTAAGCCTGAAACAATAAAATATAAGGCATTTGAAAAGAAAGAAACTTTTTTAATCAGTTTTAATGTAGCATTCATATAACAAACAGAAAACTTTGAAATCTGTTAGTTTTAATAAAAATCAACCCCTGAGACATAAATGTCTCCACAGAATGTGTTCTCTGTGATGCACCATAAACACTATCAGTGTGAAAGCTTACACCCCACAGTATGTGTGAAACTGGCCTTGAAGATCATCTCTGTACTTACATTTAATACCATCATTGTTGTTTATGTATATAATGCAATTTTTCATTTGTGTGTTGTGTAATGTAATCCATCTCATGGCTCACCTGTTATTGTTCACCTTAAAAGTATGACAAAACCATGCATTACAGACCAGTTACCTGCACCACACATGGAGACAATAGCAACAGCATTGATAGTAAAGTACATGCCTGTTTGAACACGCAAACTACAAACCGTGATTCGGAAGTGCATCACAACCCATTTCAATTTACTATAATAACCATATCAAGGTATTCAAATTTTTTTAATAAACCAGTTCTGAACAGATAATGCCAGTAAAATAGGAATATTTTTATACCAGAGGTAACTGTATGTGTGTTATTGTGCCTGTGCGTGCAAGAGAGTGTCTATGTTGGTGGGTCAGATTAGGAGCAGTCAGTGATGTTATCAGGCTCTGGGAACAGAAGCAATGTCCCCACAAAGATGGCAATATCCGAAACAATTTTTGGTTCCCATGAGGAAAAGTATAAAGTATACTGTATATATACAGTATATAAATGATTATGTCTATGGAATGTCCCCATAAAACATGAAAACCCAATGTGTCTGTGTGTGTGGTTGGGTATTTTCTGTAAGCTCCTGATTAATTCAATTGAGAGCCAGTTATTGACTGTTCTGCCTCTCTGAAATCCTCTCAATTCATTTGAAGTATAAGAGTCTGGTAGGCAAGACTTTCTAACCCTACTTTCTTCAGTCTGATGATCCACCAATTGCTTAAAAGTCAAATCTTGCCAACTCTTTAATACTCTACATTATATACATTAATGCAGTACTCTTTAATACAGTAAACGGTCAAAAATATGTGGACCCCTGAACAACATCTGCTTTATGAGCATTTCATTTCAAAACCAGTGAGTACATCAAAATCATTGTAATGTCCAAAAATGCTTTGATTTCATCTCTCCTATTTGTTGTACTTACTGGGTAAATTATAACTCTTGTTTTGTATAGTGTATATTGCTAACATTTATGAATCTCAGAAACACTCGTTCTTTTTGCTTCTGCCACAATTGAAAACCATCACCCCATCACACATACACTCTGCTTTTCTTGTAACGCTCAGAAAATGGAAATACAACTGTCTATGTCATTATACTGTAATTACATAGTAATAAATGTGTAATATCACAATCACAACAGTGCAATAGAATCAGGGACAACTAAAACAAAGCTGAATATAATACTGATGCCTTTTTGGAGAGAAGACCATAATATAAACATAAAATGTAGTTCCAGCATGCTATTTGAAAGGCTGATCATAAACCTCAGTAAGAGACCCAAGGTATGTATGTGTCTTAGCAAATAGTAAAATAAAAAATCTGTTAAATTGTTAAGAACAACACATAAACATAAAATATATCTCACAATAAAAGTAGATACACAGAAAATGCTTATTACTGCCAGTTGATGCACATGGCAATCAGTTCACATCATAGCCAAATAAATGGAATTATTGGAGAATAAATTGAGAATTGCATTGCACACACATCCTTATAATATAAGGCAATCACTTTTTTTATCATTGTACCAAAGAGAATTTAACACTATAACATAAATCTCACCAAAACACTGAATTTACACAAACCACTCTTATTTATTTGTCACAAAAAGATGAAGACTGGCTTTGTTTCAGGCTAAGAGACCTCTAGAGTCCTTTTCCACAGCACTTTTTTCCTGAGCTAGACAAATGCAACACCACTTCCATTTATAGCGGTATTCCCATGATAACTACATGAACACTACAGTCTAGAGTACAAAACAAGCAACCGTCTAAATCACTCTGACATTAAATACTGCCATTTTGCTTTCTATCCTCAATGCTGTTTACTCAGGTTAACCTTTAAATGACCAAACATAAAAGTAAAACTTGAAAACTGAATAAAAAAAATCATATGTGTCAAGCAAACATCGGTCGGCACATCATTAGCTTGACTGACGTAAATTCAACAGATACAAATTAAAGAGATAGTTCACAAAAAAATGAAAATTCTGACATTGTTTGCTCATCCTGTGAATGATATGAGTCATTCTATACCTGGAATGTGTGGAACACAAAATAAGATATTTTGAAGAATGTTTCAACTGTTGACTTTTATTGTATGGACCAAAAACAAAGAAGAAGAAGGAAAGAAAGAAATTCGTACAGTTTTTTTGTAACAACATCCTGATAGAATTTTCATGTTTGGGTGAACTATTCCTTTAAACACAAACTATAATCTTACACCAGCGTGATAAAAACAGGAAAATGTTGGACTTACTTTGTGTATTCTTCATTGTCTCTGTCGCACCTTGCATCCTTATGTTTCTCCCAGTCTTTCCCATGTTTGCACGTAGTCAATAAAATGATATCATCCCCATTATGTATATGATACAAAGCATTTCTGGTTTCAGAACCGATGCCAGTTAGATACCTCTTCCCTTTGAAGACCAGCAAGTATTTCCGTAAAGGAGGGACATTGTTAAGATTCAGATAACCTTTTTCCCCTCCTTTCTGAGGATGGTCTTTTGAAAACAGTGGGATGGACACGTCAAAGTGTGGTCTAAAGTTGTCCATGTCAGTGCTGGCCTTGGCCAACATGGCTTGGCCGATATCGAAGCCTAGTTCCTCCGTATAATCAGGCCATGTTCCAGAGTACAAGTTAAAAATCAGATGGTTCCTCCCTTCGTACCACAGAGGGAGGCTTTGAATTCGGGCTCGGACATTATGTACATACTGAGCAGACAGCTGGTCCCTGTCTAGAGTGTCTATACTCAGTACAAAAAGACAGGCCTCATTAGGGTCCGTTGTGTAGAACCGCGATTCCTCAATGGCTGCCAGAATCTTCTGGTAGCTTTCCGAGGGCGCTTCACCTTTCTGAGGGGGGTACACATAGATTTTAAAGCCCCGTTCGCAACGCTGGAAATCGAAACAGGTGTCCATTCGACATCGTCGGCTCTTGTAGATGTTCTTCTGGATTTCACGTCTCTCGCGAGGAGACGTGTGTTGATGAAGAAGCAGAGGCCCGTCCTCTTCCTGCTCTGCCTCACCCAGGTATGTCTGCAAGGGAGTATCCACCCATTCAGGCCAGCGAGGTGGACGAGGTGGGACACCGGGGATCTGTGAGACTCCATACAGCTCTGCATGGTTCTGGTTCTGGAACTCACCGATCTGTAGGCCACACAGGTAGGCTAGTAGAAGGCTACAGGCCCCCACAGATACCAGCAGGTATCGCTTCTTCGCCTGCATGTGGACAGCGAGAAGCAGGGCAGGAAAAGAAGGAAGCACAGAGGGTCGACAGTAAACCCACGGAACCAGCTCTCATACCAGTATGAGCATTCTGATATTGCACAGACCACTGTAAGCACAGAGATACCGAGTCATGTTAGCTTTGCACACCAGAATGAAAATGCAGAATCTATTATTGCAAATACAATAAGTTATTTTGGACAATGTTTAGCCTACTTAATTCTAAAAGATGTATTTTTAATCATAAGCTATTGGATAACAGACTTTTAGGCTCTACTGTAAGTGTTTAATAATTATTATCTTTTGAGAATTATCATTATAACCAGTATGCATATTATTCAGTGACCTACAGGGAGGTCTACTTTTTCAAAGTAAAACTCCAGAAGTCTGTATTGTGCCATGTATTTGTGATTTGTAAATCTATAATGAATTAATAGCCTAAGTAATGACAATAGGCAATATTTTGCCAACATATCCGCATGATACAGCAGATCTTTAAGGAAATACACACATTTACAAATATACAAATATTAGTCACATAGTTACCTCATGTAAAATGAAATGAACTGACTACATATCTAAATTACATACCTACTTTAAAAAGAATAAAAATCTCTATTTATTCAGTGAGGATATTCTAGTACCAAAACCATTTTACTCAATCTTCGCCTCCCTGGAAAACTCCAGAAACTAAGGCAATATTTAAACTACAGTAAAATAAAAATAGCTTAATATAAATCGATTTATATTTCACATTATACTGATAACTTAAACATATGCTGAACAAACTGCGTTCATATAGAGAGACAGAGATGTTTTACCTCAGTCACCTGTTGAAGCCTCAATCATCAACTGATGAGTAGAAGACCTTCACTGATTCTCAACTTTATCTAACAAATCAAAAGCACCATCAAGTCAACGCATCATTATGAGTTGTGCAGGAGTACTTGTCAGCCATTTCAGTATTGATAAAGCAAAGATTGTATAATTCTGTAAGTCAGTTTTTAAAATAATGCGATTAGAAGTGAAAAACACAGTCCGAATCCATTACCCTGATAAAACAACGTGGTGTTCGTTGTCTATTTATATCTTTATATGCTTGATATAAATAGTCTTTCTTCATATTCCCATATGTAGCGACCAATATGCAACTTCAGAAAATCCACTGAGTCTTCTTTAAACCGCACTCCGTTCACAAATCTCGATACATCATGAAATCAGCCTACAGATTTGCGTTATCTCCAGAATCAAGTAAGAGACATGAACGTGAGGATTATCAGCCCTTATCTCTCTGGATAAATGTGCAAGTTTTAGAGCAAAATCCATTGCAGAGTTCCTGAGAAATCCTGAACGCTCAAGTTCCGTTTACAACTCTCCAAAACCAACGCGAAACTTCTCATCACGCCACTCGTGGTCTCACAGCATCATTGAAATACCTGAACCGCAGGTTTCGCCCGCAGTAAAGTCCTTCCAGCGGATTGGTTTAATTTGAAGTTAGCTGTCAGTCACGGCTTGATCCAGAGTCAATCCAGTGGGACCACGTGCATAGACTCCAAGGCAAACCCCAATTTCGTTTGCATGACATTTCCCTGTTAATTCATCTTTATCGATACAAACGCAAGCTCTGAATGATCTGATTTCTGCATTTGCCCTAACGGAAGGCACTTGGCGTTAAAGTTAACGCTGTTGCCAGTTGAACGTCATTTCACTCCAGCGCATCTTTACCGGGACGAGCCCGCGAAAACACGCACACCTTCTGTCGCATGCCTGCCTCTATAAACAATCCCCGCAAGTCTTCTTCTTTTAGAATGAGCAGGCGTGGAGCATGAGCTTCTGGAGAGAGTTGGCGAATCCGCTCAAATTCTCTGAGAGCTTGAACCTCCCACCGTCATTGAGCCTGTCCTCACTGTTGTTAGCAGAGAAAGCTCTCTGAGAGAAAGGGGCGATCAACGGGAGGGTCGATCATCTCAGAAGAACAGTGTGGTGCCGACAGATGCGTAGACATGAGGAAAACATCACACACGCGCGACGAAAGAACCCGAGTGACTGTCTGCAAACATCTTCATGGAAAAACTATGATCCCCTCTTCTGATGCACACTGCACCGCGGCAATAATTCCAACAAATGGGTGCATTTTCCATGATGAAAATGTGTTCTAAGTCAATTTATTTTCTGAACGTTCTGTCGAACACAAATATGTTTAAGTGTCGATAAATTGTAGGCTTAATTGCGCTCCTAAAACAAGGTTCTTTATTGCCAGGTTCCATGAAGAACGTACCGAACCTTTTCAACGCACGGGGTTCTTTATGGAAAGCGGTTCTTTAGATCATCAAATATTCTTTACACTAGGGGAAAAATGTTTAACAAATGTTTAAGAACCTAAAGATTCTTTGGGGAACCAAAAATGGTTATTCAAATGGCATCACTGCAAAACAACAACAACAAAACTTTGGAACCTTTATTTTTAAGAGTGTAAAAGGTAACAGGGTTGCCGGTTTTTGCAATTTATTTCGCCTTTACTAGCCATAGGTTCAAGGTCATTACACAACAAGTTGTTTGGAAAGATAATACTGATATTTGTTCAAATACAATTTTCAGTGAGATTGTTTACATTAAGTAATTGTTTACTGTATTCACGAGTTCACATATATTATATAATTAAATAGAGTAAAGTTATGCGTATTTGGCGTGCTGTCCTGGGAGAGGGCTCCGAGCTCGGAATTTTGGCCCGAACCCAGAGTACTCCCCCGGTGTGGTAAAAGTAGATAGAACTAGAAGTGAGGAGATGGGGTGGAGGAGGAATGCTGATAAACTCTCAGTCTGCTGAATTTATACCTTTTGACATTGGTTGAGTTGATTAACTGAATGCTCTCTACCTGTGCTAATTAGGTTAATTATCTGAACTTACTCCTCCCGAATTTTGTTAATAAAACATCATCAAAAACATGGTAACAGAGTTGACTATAAAATCATCCTTATCTAACAAGATAAAGTGTTGAAGTAAGATGGGACTGTCTTAGAAAAATGTAATATCCTAAAAGTAGGATCATGTTATTATGCCAGAGTTTTTATTAATTAAATTGTGTATCATTTTAATAAAGAAGAGTTGAATAATAATAAAATAACTGACATAACTTGGGGGCACAAAAAGCCTATTTTTTAAAGTAGGCTATTACGTCATACGTGATCATAAATCTCATATTCATAACGCACTAGATGATGGGCAGTCTATGGCCGTAATTTTGTCACAAATTAATCTGATGGCAGCCATCCTACTCCATATTCGCAACAGATGTATAAAAATATGTTTCTAAATCAAGTAAAATAAAACTTTTTGAGCAGAACAATGGAAAGGTGTGTGTGATTAGAGAGATACAATGTGAAATGCAATTTGACAAGATAGGAATCACTCGACCTGTGGGACCATGTTCGTTCCTTCAGAGACCATTGAGCTCTCTCACGATCTGGTGGTGTATTGCGAGATAAATGCTTCCATCTAGTGGTGGATGTTGGTAAGATAAGAGACCTTGCATGGTTACCTCCTGACAAATATTCTAACAGAGTACACAAAATGTTTGTGAAATGTAGCACAAACACAATCCCTTAGGGAAGATCTTATTATTTGTCTATTTTATTTTATAAAGTAGCCTATTTTTATGTTTAATTGCTCTGTTATTAACTGAAAAGAAAGAATATACCATATAGCTACACAGTATATAAACTGTTTTTACTTTTACTAAATGTCATGTCAATCACTTACACTTTTAAATAACTGGAATAACACATTTCTGATGCATTATGACCTTGTGTTATCCAAAATAAAAGTTTGTGTTTACATTATGTATGTGTTTACTGTGTATATTTATTATGTATATAAACACACACATGTATTTATTTAAGAAATATTGATATAATTATATATAATTTCTATTATTTATAAATATTTTATATAAATATATTTTTGTTCAATATATACATGCATGTGTATAATATATATACACATATATTATGTAAACACAAACTTTTATTTTGGATGTGATTAATCACGGTTAATTGTTCGACAGCACTAATAAATGCATTCATATTATTTATATTTATTTTTATTTGTAAGACTTTTTTTTTTTATCCCAAGAGGATTTTAAGATGAAATATGCCAAATTTTCAATGTAGCAATTTTATGCAATTCATTTTTGATGAATAAATAATCAGTTTTTACATGCAGCAGAACTAATGTGCAGACCAATTGACCTGTAATAAAATCTCATTACCTGTTATAATCAAAGCTGTTTTAAAGTTATGCTATAATTTCATCTAAATTACATTTTTTTTTTTTTTTTTTTTTTTTAAAGTGTTATTACATGCTTCCACATGTAGAAAATATTTCTCTCTCCTCTCTTTTTCAACACAACACAAGTTTTATCAGGGCCTTAATCACCACAAATATTAAGAGTTCAAACATTATACTTCATAAAGGAAAATATAAATGCAAAGAACTAACAGTATTGTTAACCCCTGATGTGATTTCTAGAGCAGGTTTGCATTGAATTCCATATTGAATATTTCAAAAAAGGTTTTGACCTGTCTAGATCACAGGTATGTCCTTGGGCTATAGTAGCTGTAGCCTAAAGCAAAATGTGGTATATGTAGCACAGCTCTGTCGGTCCTCTAAACATGAATGCAAAAAGCAGTAAACAGCCCCAAGCACACTTACAGATCAAATGTCTCAGATGGGTTATTCCTTTTTAACCAATATGGCAATGCCACTCAATAAATTAGTAATATGTAACAATAAAGTTCAATTTGTTAACATTATAGTTAATTCATTAGTTACCATGACAATGAACATTACTTTTATAGCTCTCCATCATGTCACTCAACCGCTCTCATTCCCCAGATGAGGCGCACCTAACTTAGTGTTTGGATTCCTATTTATTCCTCACACTCACAGTCAATCGATGTCTGGCCTTGGTACAGGCTCCAAGGACTCGCCATTTGCTATGTTTAAGGAAAAAGGACTTACCTGTGTTTCTGCTTGCCTGTTTTTTGCTTAATTTGCCCTGTTATCTGCTGCCTGCAGGACATGTTTTAGTGCATGTTTACTCACTTGAAGGAAGATGATTGCTATTGTTTGAGCTAAGTTGGTGGTTTCCAAACTTTTTAGAGTGATGTACCTTTTGAGGGATTTATCCTTCTACATACCCCCTCTCTTCCACGTATGCTGCAGTCACACCTTTTCTATTAAGGGACGATATTTGCCTCTTAAATTGATTTTCAGGTGCTTTTTTTTTTTTCTTTTATGAAGGCAAAGTGTTTATAATATTATACAAAGTGTCGGGGAGAGCGGGGTAAGTTGTCAAACTCTTCATAACTCCAAAACTAGAGGCTCTATCTCAAAAATCAAATAGCCACTTTGTGTGACTTCTTCTTCCATAGTCAACTTCATGGTCACATGTGGTCAAGATCGCTCTAATCTGAGAGTACAAATAGAACATGCTCAAAAAAGAGGTTCAACATGTTAAGTCAGTTATGTTCAGAGATTAAACATGTTAAGCGAGTTATCTGCAGTATTCCATTCAGTTATCATGGATCTATGTGCAAGCCAGAGAAAGTTTGAGTTTAAAGTTCAAAGTAAAGTGGTCTTGCCACTTAATGTGTTTTGATTGAAATAATTGTTTTTCCAAATTCTCTAGGCATGATTGTTTATATTTCCAGTTCTAGTTTGAATTTAAAAATTAAAATCAATAATAACAATTAAGTAGTTGTGTTCTTATTTTTAGATAATCTAGTGTGACAACTTACCCGCCGATGGGGCAAATTAAATGTTAGACAGTGTGAAAAGTGTGACAACTTACCCCGCTCTCCCCTATACATATTAAATGTATGTCATGTTTTGTTTTGAAAATTCCATTAATTTAATTATTAATATAATAAATTAAACTAAAAAAAAATTAAATCAATGGCATAAATAGCCTAATGTTATGAGATAATGTTTTAAATAATAATAATAAATTAAATAGAGAAATATTAAATAATAGTAAAACGAAGTTAAACTTTTAAATATTAAACTAAACTCGCCAGTAGGTGGCGGTAAGTCTCTGTCTTAATGAGTGAGTCATCGAGTCATTCATTCACTCATTCATTCATACTTTATATATTTCATAAGAAACAATTTTACAAACAGCCATCCATAATAAAAAAATAAATAAAGACAATGTGGATTGCAAACATATTTTTCATCTTGTATAAATATAAAATAAGGTTAAGTTACGTTAAAATTTTGTTGTGGTTAATATAAAATAATCAAATTAGAACATTTAATACATTTTAAATGGAGTGAAATTACTGTGCAAGTTTGCTGATCTAAAACATCTTTCTTTAGCCTTTGTCTGCCTTTTGAATTGCCATTGTAATTCGCTTCAACCTTTTTGAACTTTATAGAACTTTGCTTTATGGAAGGTTCAGTGGCTCTTTCTAGAGCCACTGCACATCTGTGGTTCTGAAATTCTCAGAACCGATTCAGAATTGTTGAAGAGAGAATCGCAATGCATTGAAGAAACTATTTTTTCTCAAACCCCTACCAAAGTTTTGAGAGGAAGAGCATCTCAATCTTAGAAGGTAAAGAGTGGCTGCTTTGACATTTTGGAGATGCAGTTTTTGATTTCAGAGGTGGAACTGGGAGGAAACGGACCATCACACAGAGAATGAAGGATACTAGCCTCTATTTGGCATTACAGGGGGGAGTTATAGAATAGGCTGTGCATTAAACTATGATTTTGGATCCTTTGGGGATTCTTCAAGCAGTTCTTATGTATTTTTTTCTAGCTGAAAGGACCAGGCTCCTCCTGACCTTTTAAATGTTGTTGGCCCAGATACTTCTCAGATGTTTGGTGCTTGTCATTCGCCAATCTATCAATCAGTCCTTCCTGCTTCACCCTAGCCTCCAGCATTTGCTTGTGTTTAGCCTTCTCAGTCTCACTGAGAGGTGTTGTATTCTTTGTGTGCTCCCTATCCTCTTCAGATTCAAAGTACATTAGGACAAGGTCTTCCTCTGATGGTTTTGCAGCTGGTGCAGACAGATGTCGAGAGGGCCTTTGAATCATCAATGGTTCCTCTTCTTGTGATTCAGAGTATGTAGAACTGGACAAGGATATTACTAGTTTTGGAGCTGGCTTGTTTGGAAGTGCCATTGATTCTGTGGCTAAATGAGCCAGTTGCTGAGATGCCTTTGGAACTTTCTTGGGTTCCACCACAAAATAGGTATCATCTCAGTTGCTTTTCGAGCAAAATGTTGAGAGGCCCTTTGAACCAGCAAAGGTTTTGCCCCTGATGAAGGAGGTCTGGTCTTGGTGGCTAGTAGAGCTGCGTGTCTCTTGGCCCTTTTAACCTCCGATGGCACTGATGACTTTATGGAGGAAGAACCAGGCAGGGGTTTCATCTCAATGGCTGATAGAGTCAGATGTTGAGATAACCTTTGATGCCCCTGATGAAGGTCTCATCTCTGTGGCCAGTGTAGCCAGGTGTCAAAAGGATCTTTTAAACAATAGTTGTTTCAATGATGAATTTATGGAGGAAGAACAAATTTCATAATGTCTTATTTGATCTTGGTTATTTTGGTCTATATCCTCGTTTTGTTCTAAAAACCTAACTCCCGTTTTTGTAAAACCTGATGATCGTGTTATCAAGCATGATTGGAAAATGATCCAAAGAATATCTTCTGCTTCAATGGAAGTAAGTGAACTTACAATGGATTGATTAACAAGGCTGCCATTTATTATCCTAATATTACGGTCACTGTGAAAAGCGGTGAAAAGCAGTGTGAAAAGCAATTCACATTTATAAAAATAAATGTGAATTGAATTGAAAGTAAGAACATTTGGCCATCTGTATAAAGGAACTGATGTCTCTAACACTTGTTCTAATTCTTTGGTAAATGTAGCTCGAATACAGAGTTTGCTGTATTGCTAATTTATTATTGCTAGCTTTCATGTGTGAATGACTTTGTGCGTGTATGTGTTTCTGCATGGATGTTTGTAATTGAGAGCTGTAAACTGAATAAGCAGTTTAAAATGGTATGTGTGTTGGAGTGTAAATCTCATTTTCTCCTCATTCCTTTCGCCTATTGCTTCATTAGGCCCAGCACTAGCTCTAGCTAGTGGCTATGATCATGGTATATGCTAGCTAAACTAAAAATCACAAGAGTTACATTGTGGAAATCGTGTAGTCCCACAATTTCCCCTTTCCACAACTATATCATACAGTTCATAAAGGAACAGTTCACACAAAATATTCATCATTTACTCACCCTCATGTCATTCTAAACCTGTATGTTCTATTTATGTGTCCATACAAAAAAAAAAAAAAAAAAATCCAGTGTTTTATATTACACTGTTTACAACTCAGTCTTCAACAAATTGATTTTAAATGGACTTCAGCTCCTGTGAATATGCAGCAGAGGCTTGTGATAAGATGATTTAAAGCCATTCATCGCTGTTCTGTAATAAGCTATTTATATTAATAACCCAGACTCAACTGCAGCATTGTAGAAATGCACAATTTCATTAACTTTAGCTGTATAAGAGCAAGATTATAAACTTACAAAAAGGTTTGTAACAAAACTAAGTGTGAGTTTATACCATACTCCATTACATTACACATTTCAGGTAACATAATGACTACTTTTTGATTTATTTTACAACTCACTTATCACATTCATTCAAATAGGATAGTCTTGTAAGATATTGAAATAAAAATACAAAGAGAAAGTTATCAACAACATGAAGTTCATTAAGCGTTACATACATCAGGGTTTCCCAGCCTGGGGTTTGTGAGATTAATGAAAATAAAAATTAAGGATTTTCAAATAAAAACATTCAAAATGAAACACTTACTAAAAAAGATCAAATATTTTATTTGTGAATACATTTTATTGACATGAGCATTTCTGCCCTTACTTTTACTTACCCTTGTAGCTCCAAAATGAACCGGTCATTAAAGCCCAAGATAAAAACAGCCATCCCTGTATAAGTGTAATATATCCACCACAGAAATTAATGGACTAATTTGTTTCTAACAAAACTAAAATCTAAATTATAGTATCACACTTGCAGTGAAAGCAATATTCCACTTCTGAAAGAAATACTTCTTTAGGATTGTCCCGATCCACTGTGACAGTGAAAGTGAGGAGACCAATAATGCAATAAAGGCAAATTGTATTTTAGTTTAGTTATTTTATTAAACATTTACACAGAAACTTATGGAGGTATTCAAAAGAAGAAAAATGTGAGCCTATTTATTATTACACAAGGAAAACTAGCCAGAAAGCAGTTCGCCCACTCACTTGTACAAAACACTAAAGAACACAAACAAGAAAGTCTGTAAATAAGTAAAATACAGGCAGAAAGCAGTTGATGGTGGAGGTCACTGGAAGCGGGCACAGATGTTCCTCTGGGGTCCCGGCTGAGGCCCGGTCTGCTGCTGCTGCTGCTGCTGCTGTAACTGATGTCGCAGCTGCTGGGAATAAGGGTCTTCCAGAGACTTTACTGATACAGTGGTTTTTGGTCCCGTCTTCCATTCGATCCCACTGGTGTCTACAACTGAGGCTTCAACAGTGACAACGTGTGTGCCCAGGATGGAGAAGTTGAGCAGGAACTGTGTGCTGAAGTAATCATTATGAGGCTCCACTTTCTGCTCAATCTCGTTGGTCTTGGAATCAATAGGAATCTAAAACCAAAGTCCTTCATTACTGCTGGAAAAATATTACTGGGGGATGTTACCCACCAACTGAGAACAACTGCCTTAGATGATCAAAAAATGTGATCCAAAAGAACAAAATGGGCCCTCTTTACACCTGGTATCAAGATGTGTTTTGGTTGATTGGATCACAAGTAGACGAAGGAGACACTGTCGTTTAAACCTGGTATTTTAATCAGTCTCTTTTGTCCACTTTCAACCACTTCTGTCCTGATTCCTTCAAGGGGAGTGTCTATGGGCAGGTAAATGTATAGATATTTATAACTAATGGACAACATAAGCTCACACAATTTACATACTGTATGAACACGACATGAGAAGTCAGAAAAATAAACGGAGAGCAGCAGCTTTCGCTTCTGCTCTGACAGTCACAAGACCATGCTGAATACTGTGAATGTGTGTTAGAAATCAGGAATAGTGAGAACATATTGTGCTTGGTACTTTTTTCATCTTCAAAGCAAACTTAGATCTTCAGCCAACAAAGTTTAAATCCTGTCTGGCTAGCACACTTCCCATAATGTTTAAACATTAGGTCAGTAGGCTGAGAGTAGGTGAACTCAGCCCAAAACTCATCTTAATACCATCTGTAAACAGGGCCTTAGACTCTTGGTGGTACTCACCTTGAAGTCTGATCCTGGTTTTGACTGTAAAGTAGAGCTGACTTTAAGGCAGACAGCCTGAATCTTCCGGAACAGTCCCGGAGTGGAGCCGTGCTGCACCACCCCCTCCACCTTTAAAGTCAATTGCTGGTTGTTCTGCACTGGGATTGGCTCATTGGGTGTACGAGGAGATGGAGAGAGAGCAAGCTAAAACAAAAAACAAATTCAAAATGATATAAAGAGCTAATCCTTCAGATAGTTTAATATTTACAAAAGAAAAGACATTCATTTAACACAAAGGGCTATTTAACATGATATATAGTAACAGACATGGATGTAAAGCACTTCAGTAAATATAGGCCTGGTTTCAGACAGGGCTTAGCCTAAACCAGGATTAGGCCTTAGTTCAATTAGGATATGCAAGTAGCTTTTATAAATGTACACTAGAAAAAAACTTTACTGGTGTGCCTCTTGAGACAAATCAATGGCACTGACATTTTAAAATATGGCAGTTCAAGATGTTTTCAGTTAAAACAGCACAAAGATGCATTTTAGTCTAGGACTATCTTAAGCTGGGTTTGTGAAACCAGGGGATACTATACTACTAATATTCTGAGCAACTGACAAAATTTTAATAATCTTATTAAATTTTCAAGGCTGAATATGTGAATGTGTGAGAGAGTGTGTATAAAATGTAAAACTATATTTTATATGTATTATAATATATGTTAGATGCTGCATGAATAATCGTTAAAAGATTCAGCTCTTGATTCAAACACCCATGCAATCCTATTCCTAAGTGACAACGATTCACCTGTGTCTATTAAACCTTTGCCAAGTATGATCATAGTGAATATTCAAATCTGCGTTTGTGCTGCCGCCGAGCCAGAGAGAGCAGTTATCATATAGGTATAAAACCGCTTCACAAACAGTCTTTTCATCCACACAGTATCATTATTTCGGCCTTAAAATGATTCACTTTATCACAGAAGTACTGGGATAAAAGTTTATAGTTTTGATATAAACACTGATGTCAACAGTATTTTTGAAAGTCACTTCAAATAGAGAACCCCAGGAATGACGCATTTTTGTAGGCAAAACCTGGAAGCAAGTTAGCATTTTAGGGCTTCTGGTTCCAACGCTGTAAAGTCTATGGGTTTTTTGAATGGGTTTTTGCTAAATCGCCTGAAATAAGGTCTGTGGTTAACAAAGCCTCTAAATATTTTGATCTATGACATAAAACACACAAGTTATAACCCGCTTGTGATTTTTTATACCTTTACTGGGTCTTAAAAACGTCAGTTGCTAACAAATTGCTAAAAGGGACTACTTCCTTTGGCGGGGACTTTAGACGTCATCATTAAAAACGGGACATTTGGACAGCATTTCTCATAAAAAAGTGGATAAGTATTCATACACAGCGCAGATCATAATCAGCGAACATGTTTTTAAATAAAATTGTTTTTTAAATGCAGTTTGAGGAAGCTTGGTGGTGACGACGTTGATCCGCGACCATGGTGTGCTGTAGTCCGTTTATAGCCTACTGTTAGCTTTTTATATCTGACGACTTTATTTAGGCTTCAAAATGTATTTATGTTTGTTTTAACTTGTAAAGATTATCTTGATAGACAAAACGTGTAAGTGTCATAACCCTTTGTTAAACACAGAGCTTATTTTCTGCGATTTTCCAAAAGTCTATGGGAAAAATGCATAGGCTTTCAACCGAGGGAACCCTTGCGCCGCTAACTTCCGGGTTGGCCTACAAAAACGCGTCATCCCTGAAATACTCTATAAAGATTGTATCAACTGTGGCGACAAGTGACTGGTAAACAAATGTATTTGTCATTGAATCATTCATTCAAGAGATTTGTTCAAAACACTGATTCATGCAGTAATGAAACAAGTGAAGTCTTTATGAGCGAGTCATTGAATAATTCAAACCATTTTTATAAATAATTAATTAAAATTAATTAATTTTTTTTTAATTAACTGTTCTGCTTAGTTTATTCAGTTAGTCTATACAGAATTGTGATTTAAAAAAAAAAAATGCAATTCTCAATTTATCGATATATTTATGCAGCTCTCTCTCTATATATATTATGTGTGTGTGTGTATATATTTATATATATATATATATATATATATATATATATATATATATATATATATATATATATATATATATATATATATTTATATATATATATATATATATAGCTCTGGAAAAAATTAAGAGACCACTGCAAAATTATCAGTTTCTCTGGTTTTACTATTTATATATATGTGTTTGGGTAAAATTGTTTTATTCTATAAACTACTGACAACATTTTTCCCAAATTCCAAATAAAAATATTGTAATTTAGAGCATTTATTTGCCGAAAGCAACAACTGGTCAAAATAACAAAAAAGATGCAGTGTTGTCAGACCTCGAATAATGGAAAGAAAATAAGTTCATATTCATTTTTAAACAACACAATACTAATGTTTTAACTTAGGAAGAGTTCAGAAATCAATATTATAACCCTGATTTTGAATCACAGCTTTCATGCGTCTTGGCATGCTCTCCACCAGTCTTTCACACTGATGTTGGGTGACTTTATGCCACTCCTGGTGCAAAAATTCATGCAGCTCGGATTTGTTTGATGGCTTGTGACCATCCATCTTCCTCTTGATCACATTCCAGAGGTTTTCAATGGGGTTCAGGTCTGGAGATTGGGCTGGCCATGACAGGGTCTTGATCTGGTGGTCCACCATTCACACCTTGATTGACCTGGCTGTGTGGCATGGAGCATTGTCCTGCTGGAAAAAACAGTCCTCGGAGTTGGGGAACATTGTCAGAGCAGAAGGAAGCAAGTTTTCTTCCAGGACAACCTTGTACGTGGTTTGATTCATGCATCCTTCACAAAGACGAATCTGCCCGATTCCAGCCTTGCTGAAGCACCCCCAGATCATCACCGATCCTCCACCAAATTTCACAGTGGGTGTGAGACACTGTGGCTTGTAGGCCTCTCCAGGTCTCCGTCTAACCATTAGATGACCAGGTGTTGGACAAAGCTGAAAAATAGACTCATCAGAGAAGATGACCTTACTCCAGTCCTCTACAGTCCAATCCTTATGGTCTCTTGCAAACCTCAGCCTGGCTCTTCTTTGCTTCTCATTGATGAAGGGCTTTTTTCTAGCATTGCACGACTTCAGCCCTGCCCCTAGGAGCCTGTTTCGAACCGTCCTCGCCATGCACTTCACTCCAGCTGCCTTTTGCCATTCTTTTTGTAGGTCACTTGATGGCATCCTACGTTTGTTGAGTGACATTCGAATGAGTCGGCGGTCATTCCGGTCAGTGGAGAGTCGTTTTCGCCCTCTGCCGGTCTGTAGCTTTGTTGTCCCCAATGTCTGTTGCTTGACCTTGTTCTTATGAACTGCCGTCTTTGAAATTTTAAGGATGGAAGCAACCCGACGCTCACTGTATCCCTCTGCCAGTAAAGCCAGAATTGAACCCTTCTTTTCCTCACTCAAAACTTTCCTTTTCAACTTTTTTGGCATGGTCAATAGTTATTTTTTTATTTCAATTACTTTTGAGGTACTACTAGCACTGTTTTTGCCATCCAGCTGGTCCCACTGCAAGAGGATAGTGATGACCACAGAAGTGTTTTTTTTTTAAACTTTTCCTTATTATATAAGATTTGGTTCAGGTGATCACCTAATCAGCACCTCATTCAGTAGAATGAGGTGTGCCTGTGTTGGAATTCAACAGACATTGGAATGGAATGGCTTCCATACTTGTAGAGATGCTGATTTAAGAAAAAATTGCAGTGGTCTCTTAATTTTTTCCAGAGCTGTATATATACACACACACACACACACACACACACACACACACATTTTTTTTGTTTGTTTGAGGCCATTTTACTTGAATCTAATAGGGAAAAAAAGTTTATCACAACTTCTATTTCATCACAAGCTTTGAAATATGTTCTTTAACTGAGCTAAAACTGTGTGAAGAAATAAAATTATTTTTATTTTGTTGCTTTGAAAATTGAGTAGTTTATTTTTAAAAGTGCCATTGTACAGATTACTTACTTTAATGCTGGTGGACTGAAGCTTCTGGAAGAAATATCTCTGGAATGACAGCGGTACCTTCAAAATGGCTATGACAGCATCACACAGACAGCCAGTGTGCTTGAAATAGAGAGAAAAAAAGACAAATAAAAAAAAAAGAAGAAACAAGAAACAGAAAAATGAAAGTGAAATTATATCTAGGAAAGGTGAATCCAAAAAGATTTGCAGATAGGTAAAGTCTTCAACATTACCAAGTAAGAGACAGGAGGGTGCTTCCTGCTCAAGTTTTCCACTTCCTCCAGGACGTGATTGAACACAGCCAGCATTCTCAGTTCATACTCGCTCTCTGCCAGAACTGATCCATGTGTGCCGAACTCCTGGAAACTGATGTCATCACAATGTGCCAATGAAATATTAAAACTAAAATCTATTGAGTTTAAAAAGCATCTGTTTTATGTTAAGATTCGTTTTATGGATTCACAAGTTACAGTATTCTTACCTGGCCGTTTGTGGATCAATTATCAAAGCCTCAATAACATAAGATACAAGCAAGCAGCTTTGCTGTTGTCTGAGAAAAGTTTTAAGGAAAGTACAGATGTTTTGCAGAGCAGCTTAGGATTCATTTATTGCACATACTATATTTACAATAGCTTATACACTTTAGAAACTCAATCTCTAATCTAAACAAATCACTAATGTATTTTGTATAAAATTAGTATGCTAAACAGTGTAATTTCGGACATAGCGCATGTCTTAAGAACAAGTCTTATCAACTAGCAGTTAGCCAAGATTCTTTTCAGATTCTAATTAGAACAATCTATGTTATGATGCAACTGACTTAAAGTTGACCAGACTTAAAGGTGAAGTATGTAGTTTCTACGACACTAGTGGCACCTAACGGAATTACCAAAATAAAGCAGATTTTCAAACAACCTTGCAAGTGCCCCATTTGTGCGTCGCACCTCCCAAACTCAAAAATCACAAACATGTCTCTACAGGTAAAAATCAGGCTACTTTCAATAAAAGGTTCAACATATTAGGAATACTTTTAGCCCTGTTCCTGTGTGTCAACCGAGTAGACTAACACTGTCTAGAGCATCTATAATAAGCCCTCCCAAAGTATCTGCACCAAGAGCAATTTTTGACATGTAACATAACATTATAAACTGGTACATTTGTCTTACCGAATGGGTGCATGATGATGTTGTGTATTACTGAAGCATCTATTTTAGTGTATTTCATTGCAATGCCTCATTCTCTTTGATGTGTTCATGAACTGTTTAATCTTTGAAGGTCTAAATGCAGGTCTAAATCCCATATACCCGAAGCTGAATGTCTTTTCCCAAGTAACCTTTCAGCCATGATCCCGCACTCTGGCTCAGTCTGCTACAGTAGCCACGCCCCAAACTCTCGCTATAGGTTGAGCTGGAAGGAGATTGACAGATCTGAGCAGAGCGCTCTCGATGTTTAGATTGTGCCTGGGAGGCTCAATATTATACTTTTGGGAGAGATAAACCCATGAATGGCATACTAATAGTAGTCAATGAACAATAAACTGGTTATTTTAAGAGGATACAATTCAACATTGCGGAGGGTGGCATAGTCAGCATCAAATGAAGACTGATAAAGGTCAGCATAGCGGGCCGCCAGACTTCTAAATTCATCCATGGATAATTTCATCTGATCGAATCCAAAAAACATACAATAAACATGCCATTCTCAAACAATTACTGATTTGGGTAAAATACTGAGGGAGTCAGAAAAACAAATACAAAAATATGTAGGCATAGAGATGTATATGTTTTTTAGCACCTGTGTTGAAATGCGGCCGCAGCGCTGCAGGTCACTGCCTGAGGACAGAGCGATGGTGGTGGCGATGGCTGGAGGTGGGCTGGTCTTCAGACTGTTGCAGGTGCAAATGAGCTGGGACAGCGCCTGAAGAGTGTCTATACGTAGCTTCACAAACTCACACTGGAACGTCAGAGGACTCAGTGGTGTACTGGCAGCCTGAAGGCAGAACATGATTAGAATCAGTCACCAAAAAACTGTTCTGTGCTTCAATATGAAAATAACTCAAAAGAAAAATGAACAAAACCAGGCATGACTGGCAGATCCTAACCGTGAGAGATGCGATTCCCTTCTGGTAGGATTTGAGTGCTTCAGAGATGGCGCTCATGGCTGCGCTGTAGTCTCCATCTGAAAGCCCACTGAGGCACTGCTCGGCCTGAGAGAACTCCATCAGACTGTTCAGCCAGAAGTAGAAGTGTTCCGAGGCGACGCGGGTACGAAGGCTCTGGTACAACTCCCTGGAAAAATCATGGCAGCCCTGTGGACATATTTAAATAAAAACGAGAACAGTAATTTTACCATGTATTCAGCTACTAGTGCGAATACATCAACAAGCCTGTCTGGGTGAATCTCACGAAAACTGTCGAGAACTATCCAGGTAAAAAAAAAAAAAAAACCAACACAACAACAACAACAACAACAAATAATAATAATAATAAATATAATAATAGAAATACATGCATATTAAATGGTGCAAATATCAGAAGTTTGATAACTGTAAACAAAAAAGATATTTTTAAATTGTACAGTACAGCAGAGTGTATATCATGATAGTTTTCATGGAAATTATCCTGAAAAGGCTAAATAAATTTCTGAACATATGGTTCACTATAGAAGATGAATTATTGGAATTATATAAATAATGTAACTATATAAATTACAAAAAGTTCAGCAAAATGTTAAAATAAAATAATATGATATTTGGGTAGGACAGAAAAGTCCATGCACTTTTTTTTAGATTTTAAGTTAAAATCTTTACATGTAAACCAAAATATATTAGGTTTTTCACCATAAAACATCTTTAAGCTTTTTCACAGATCATTAAAGAGTGAGAAATCAATGTTAAAAGTACAAATATCCCATGTAGTCTGTAAATTAATATAATCATAAAAACTCCATGTATACAATAATCAAAAAAATTACAAAAATTACAACACTTTTAGATTTGTAGGATGTCAAACTATAGGACACTGCTGTAAATCTCATTTAAAGACAACGGTAACAAAAACATTTTGGTTACAAACTTTCTTCAAAATATCTTCTTTTGTGTTCCGCAGAAGAAAGAAAGTCATACAGGTTTGGAACAACATGAGGATGAGTCAAAGAAAGAAATTTATTTTTTGGGTGGACTATTCTTTTTAACTATTGATTCATTTGCAACATCAGCCAATAAAGTTGAAATGGGCTTCCCTCTCCCTCACAGCCCAGCTCACCATGCGGGAGGCCTGTCTGGCAATGCGGTACACAGTCCAACCATTTGCCACATTCTCCAACTGCTGCCTGATCACTGTCTTAACCTCAGACGAGAGTGAGGCCTGACTGGCGACGAATAATACTGTTGCCAAGGAAACCTAAAAAAAAAAAGCAACAAGACAAATAACTCTTGATCGTTTCAGGAAATAGACACTTTAAGAGCTACATCATTTCTCTATTTGCTCACCAGAAGCTCCTGCTGTTTCTCTGAGGTTCTGTGACTTGCTACCCTGAAAAGGTCCAGCAGGTCTCCCAGCATTCCCTCTGCCAGCACCGGCTGCTGTGTGGCAATAGCAGCCAGAGCCTGACACATGAGCACCCGGGCAGAGTCACATGCGCAGTGCAGCTGCCCAAGCAGGAGATCAACTGAGCTCTGACTGAGATGAGGACAGCTCTTCAACATCTTCACCAAAGAGGTGAGGGCCGTCTGAGTTCAAACAAAAGAGAACAATCCAAGACTTAAAAATACTCAGCATAAACTGAAGAAACAAGGTGCACTCGAAAGCCTCTTTTAGATTTTTGGCAGTTGACTGAAAGGGTTCAGAGTGACAAATTAATTTTTAAACTATTCCATTTAGTCTATAATTTAATATTATCATAAAAACTCCATTCGTTAAATTCTCTTTGTTTAGTTAAAGTCGTTTCTTGTCTGGCTTAAGGAGAATTACATGTTTGGGTCACCAACTCACTACTGCATAAATGTTTATGAGGTCATCAAATTACACCATAATATCATCAAATACACCATAAGGTCATCAAAATACATATTAAAATCCACTACGTACACAGCAAAGACTGCTCAGAGTGCATATGGTCCCTCTCTACATAGAGTTAAAATAACACTGAAGCAGAGTTAATGAGATAATATGCTGTTTGTGGAGATGTTTAATTTAATGTCTTTTATTTTCAGTTGATTACATCAAAGGCTGCGGCTGGAAGTCAGTTGTAGTTATGTTTCTCTTCAGTGGTTCTGCTTGTTAACAGCAGGTGTT
Source organism: Chanodichthys erythropterus (assembly GCF_024489055.1). Lineage (NCBI taxonomy): Eukaryota > Metazoa > Chordata > Actinopteri > Cypriniformes > Xenocyprididae > Chanodichthys > Chanodichthys erythropterus. The sequence goes on along the minus strand of NC_090224.1, from coordinate 23,982,273 downwards.
CATCACTAATGCTCAATCATAACTTAATCACTTAATTGTCTCATTAACTTTAACTCTGCTTCAGTGTTACTTTAACACTATATAGAGCGGGACCATATGTAATCTGAGCAGAGTTGGTTTAACTCTGGGGATTTTCCTGTGCAGCGGATATAATTGCACTACAAGTTGCAGTGAGGACCTCTTGGAAATTGACCAACATGGATGAGAAGAAATTGTTGAATAAAGTTGTTATTTTTGTTTTTTTTGCGTACAAAAGTAGCACAATGTAGTCACATGGACTATTTTAACAATGTCTTTACTACCTTTCTGGGGCTTGAACGTGGATGTTGTGTTGCAGTCTATCGGAGGCCAGATAGCTCATGGATTTCATCAAAAATATCTTAATTTGTGTTCCTAAGATGAACGAAGGTCTTACGGATTTGAAGCAACATGAGGGTGAGTAATTAATGACAGAATTTTCATTTTTAGTTGAACTAACCCTTTAAAGTCACCATAAAATAAAAAAATAAATAAAAAAAAATGTTCTTGGTATATTGCAGTATTTGTTATAAATGACTTATCCTTGCACATCATTTTTTAAAATTCATGTGCCCTTGTAATCTTTAATCAGAATAACATCCCCTTCCTTTTGTAGCGAGATCTCTTCTATTCTCTTATAATAAGTGTTTACTGGCGCGAGGGTGGGACAACCTGTCACTGACATGTGATCGACCAATAGCAAACCAAAACCATCCAATCAATTCCCCATGGACAAAATCAAGTCCCGCCCTACATTTTTTCCTTGTTTGACAAGCCGATTCACTCGGATGTACATCATAATAGGGAAGAAAAAACCCAACTTATAGCAACTTCCATTCCGTGTCGACTTTAAAGGTAATGTTTTTAATAAACAATATTTGTTGTAATAGTTGAAACTCTCTTCACTTCTTGATAGCAGTCAATAATATATGTGGTCTAAATATATATATTAAAAAAAGTACATATATCTTCTGTGGAAGTCTCTAGACTAAAAAAATGTATGTCCAATAATGGACATTTGCTCCGAATGCAATGAAAGGATGTCCTACCTGCCTGTCAACATATGCATTTCCATACCTCCGCGCACCTGCTGACAGACAGTCAACCGAGCGCCACAAACAAACAGCAGCCGCCTTTTACAGTTCCTCCTGAACCAAAACAACAAGCTTATACTGTGTTCACACCATGTTGAATTACTGCAATTAAGAGATGGCAACCAGTGACGTTCTCCTAAGAGCTGTTTACATCCTCAGGCTTGGAGTTTCTGTGGCAACACTATCAACACCAAAATGAATCCGCAGCAGTCAGGTGGTACAAGAAAGAGCTCTGCAAGTTGTTTACATTCATTATTATTGTAATGTTATGTACTTCGAGACATGAGTTAATTTAACGCAGTCTCTGGTGACGCATAGCAGACTCTACTCTGGCTGTGTACGTTCATGTGTTTTTAAGGAGGCGTGGCTTTGGAAACGCTCTGAATGGAGGATTCAGGGATGTTAGCATTCAAAACTAGCTTTCCATTGCTACCCTACCTTTAAGTGTCAGTTGTTCTTGGCCAGAATATGCTGCAATGTGGAGGACTACTGAAATGTGGAACCACTGCAAGAGCTGAAAGGTATTTGGGACAAGTCGTGTATTCTAAGCTCTGTAAACCTTTGACTGACACTCACTTGAAGTGTTGCCTGTGCAGTTTTACTGTCATCTTGACTGCAGAGCAGAATGAGAGACTCCATCCCCATCACTGTTTCTTGTTCCAGCTGGATCACCTCTGACAAAATATTTAGATTAACAAAATTTTTGTTTAAACATTTTTTATATTGAAGTCAAGGCTATGGATATCCTTTGTCTATACAACCCAAATTAATTATTCATGAGAAGAAACCAACCTTTCTCTGGACAAGAAACAGCGATACTGGTCAACACAGTGATTCCATGGGCTGCCACTGCCAGGTTACTATGGTAACAGCACTCCTGAGCCAGCTTCACCAGGTCAGTGTGACGGGGTGCTGGAGACGCCTCACCTGCGTCATCCAGAGAGATTAGGTGGTTATGGTCACATTGTTACATGAGAAATGTAAAAACACATCATGAAATCTTTTGCATAAATGCATTTTTAATAAAGTTAATCTCTAGCAAATATGTAATGATGAGTTTGTACCTGTATTAGGGCTGAAGTAGTGTTTAATAGCGATGGTACTAGATAGTGTGGAGAGGACAGACAGCATTCCCAGCTTCAGACTGTTGTACGGGGTGCTGAGAGCGCACTCACATAACACCTACAAACACATATCTTGGAAATTACATATAGACATTCACTGTAGTAAGAAATGAACCAGCTGTCCCATTAAAACTCTCTGACCTGTATGTTCTTCCTGGTCCACAAGTGAGGAGCTTTTTTAGCCAAGAGCTTGAGATCCTGAATGGCGAGTCTTTTCACTGCTTTTCTGGGGTCCTCCTTCAAGTACTGGAGAAGAAGACGAATCTACAAGACAAAGGGGGGAGGGGTTTAGTTCTTAAGAAATATTAGAAGGAAAACAATTGTATGAGGAGGACTGAACTACACATTGACATCCATAGACAAATCATCATTTTATTTCACAGTAAAAAATATAGGGAAGGCGTAGGACATACGGCGTAAGCTTTTTGAAGAATATGGAAAGCCGACGCACGTGCAAGGTGATAATTTGTGTTTATAACGCATATACAGTTGTATTTTTTTTTTGAAAATGACAGATCGTTTCGCTAGATAAGACCCTTATTCCTCGTCTGGTATCGTTTAAAGCCCTTTGAAGCTGCACTGAAACTGTAATTTTGACCTTGGGGAGGCCATTGAAGTCCACTATAAGGAGAATAATCCTGGAATGTTTTCATCAAAAACCTTAATTTCTTTTCAACTGAAGAAAGAAAGACATTAACATCTTGGATGGCATGGGGGTGAGTAAATTATCAGGAAAATCAGGAACATTTTATTTAAAAGTGGACTAATCCTTTAAGACAATACATGGAAACAATATCTACAGTCTGACCTGCTCAGGGATATCGACGAGTGAGGAGGTGGCCAGCTGGGTGAAGGTGTGTAGAGTGACGATAAGCATGGCTGTGGATGGGTAGGAGGACACCAGCTCCTGGAGTAACTCTCTGCTGCAAGAGGCCAGACTGGCGTCATGGTGCATGTGCTGCAGCATCGGAATCAACTTCAGCTTCAGCTCCACTGGAGTATCCAATCCTTCGGGTCAAAAACACACAATCCATCAGACTGCAGACCACTTATCAAATGAAGAGGATCAAATGAAGATCACTCACATGAGGAAAACACATACCTTGAATCATTTCACTAATCTTGTTGCAAATCCCTGCAGCAAAATCTCTGGGGAAAAAAAAGAAAAGACAATGACTAAAATGTTTACGTTCAAAATTTTTCTCTCTAAATAGCCATCAGCCCACTTTATACACTGCCTAGCCAAAAAAAAAAAAGTCGCTGTTTCCATTTTAATAGGCAAATATTTAAGCGTCTTTGGATGGATGGATCATTATTACAGTGATTATTATTTTTCTAGCATGTTATATGTTTGCCAACGGTTCTTTTAACCCTAAAAGATGGCGGGTGTAGCTTTTCTTAAACAACCATGTATTAGGATATATCATAGCCATTCCAGGATGACAATTCACCAGGGTTAAAATTGTGAAGAAATGGTTCAGAGAGCATGAAGAATCATTTTCACACATGAATTGGCACCTCTGAGTCATAACCTTAATTTCATTTAAAGTCTTTGGGATGTGCTGGAGGAGACTTTACAGAGTGCTCACCTCTTGCATTGTCAATACAAGATCATGACCAAATGATGTACCTCTTGATTGAAATAAATGTTGTGATGTCATTTCCATCAAGAGCATCAATTTTTGGTTAAGATCTTGTATTGACAATGCAAGAGGTGAGCACTCTGTAAAGTCTCCGCCAGCACATCCCAAGACTTTTAATGAAATTAAGGTCTGGACTCTGGAGGTGCCAATTCATGTGTGAAAATGATTCTTCAGGCTCTCTGAACCCTGGTGAATCTTGACATTGTCATCCTGGAATATGGCCATGATGTGACTTCCTACATGGTTGTTTAAGAAATGAAAAGCTACACACTCAATCTTTAAGGGTTAAAAGAACCGTTGCCAAACATATAACATGCTAGAAACATAATAATCACTGCAATAATGGTCCATTCATAGATTCTTAAGTATTTGCCTATTAAAATCCAAACAGCAACGTTTTTTGTCCAGGCAGTGTAATAATATAATATAATATAATTACCACTAAATAATTTAATTTTCTTTTTTCAAAATAATATATTTTTTTTATTTCTATTTTTCCTGTTATACAAGAAAAACATATTCAATGAAAAAGACAGGCATTATTTCCAGGGTTTTTTATTATCGTTGACCAAAACTAAAACCACTTACTTAGAGTGTGATGAGAAACTAGCAGCTGCAAAAATAGCCGCTTCTACTTCAACATTATCATGAGAGTCCAGACTTTGCCGGATACTATGGTGGGCATTTTTCCTCTCTGGAATAATGGAAGCTAAGCTTCCCAACATCCTGTCAAAATGCATAGGACACAAAAACATATATTGATACAACATGTACAGTCACATTTTACGAGGAAGCTGACAACAAACATATGACTTTTGTAAAATAAAATAAAAGTACCTGAGAGTTATTGCTCTGGCAACAGGATCATTGCTATGGATGACAGAAAACACTCTTTTGACAAACTCATCCACATTTAGGATCTTCTCCAGGTGTTTCTCGCTCAGCTGTGTAACCTTCAGCACACAGAGTCGCAGAAAGTTGTTCCTAATTTGACAGGGGTGAATGTATAAATTCAGAACTTTGCGAAGAGGAGCAGTAAGTTACATAGCATTATTATAAACAACTGTCATTATTCAGAAACATTTGACAAATCAGATCGAGCATTTCAGCCAGGTAACAGTATACAAACAGTCTCAAAGCTAATGAATATAGATTTTATTTAATGCACACAATTACCCAAGTCTAAAGATGTCTGCCAGTTTCAGGAAGGCAGAGTTGATGAGGATGGGAAAGGGATACTTCTGAAAGAGTTTGGGGAAAAGGACCACGGCTTCACATTGCTCGCCCAGTTTACAAGACCTTAAACCTTTAGTTGAGCAAAAATAGCAGTTAGTTAATGTGTGTTTTGCTGTTTTCATTATATTTGTAGGATATCTACAGATTTCATTTTTTGTCAATATAAACAAAGACAGTGCTGCTTTATCAGAACGGATAATATATAATGTATGTATAATTTAAGCAAAACACGCATTCATGCACACGTGTGTGACTGTTTGGTGTTTATAAAGAAGCACCTTTATCAAGCTCCATCAGCGCTGAATTGGCGTCCAGCTCCTGCTCGCCGTAAGCAGCCTCCGACAGAAACGAGCGCGCTGCGGACAGCGACATTATTTAGGACAAGATTGCGAATAATGTGGAACGATATACTGCTTTTTAAAATCAATATTTTATTCGTTAGATTAGATCGAGTTGGTGCATGAAGTTTGAAGTGAGTAACCCGGCTGCAGTGCAGGTCACGTGACCAGGATGTTGCGTCGGGTTTCCGTCGAACAACAATGAACGCTAGAGGCTGTAACCCTACCCATAACTCCATCCCTCCACCAATTAGATCCACAGAGGTGGAGCTGGACCAGGTCAAGCTCAACCCATGACACGCCTCATTTGGCTCTGCAGTGAGCGCCACTAGAAAGCCACCGTCCGAGTACCAAAGAGGGCGTGGCCTATGTATCGGCGTTAACTCTGATTGGTCCTTGCCTCTGTTTATTAAAAATCCACATGCTCTGCTTGCTTTCTTTCTTTCTTTCTGTTTAATTACGCAATAATATATAATATATATATATATATATATATATTTTTTTTTTTTTACACATATGGGGGAAAAAAATTATGAATAAAAAACAGCAGTAATGTTGATCTTTTTTTTGTAATTCACAACCATAAATAATCTTCATTCTTACAAATAAATTAAAAAATAACATGAATAGCAAGTTAAATGCAAAGTATTTCCCATCTGATATCCATTAAATTGTATGGACGCCCATTTCAGCACAAATCATGCTTTGGTAAATCATAATTATGACAAACATTTTGAGTTACTAAGTCACAATTATGAGATAAAATGTAATAATGACATAAAAGAAGAAATTATGACTTTTTTTCAAATTACAATTATGGTTTAGTAACTCATAATTTCGACTTTTCATGTCATAATTGTGTTTTATTATAGTATTTAGTATTTTAGTATAGTCATAATTTGTTTAATCTTATATTAGTAAGTCATAATGTAGATTTTTTTATGCCATAGTCATATATATATATATATATACTATATATATATATATATATATATATATATATATATATATATATATATATATATATATATACTATGGCATCCCCAAAAAAAAAAAAAAAAAAAAGTTTAAAATGAGGTAAAATGTTTTGGCACTTTCCGGGCCACAGAGTGCCTCTGCTGTAAGCTGCCTGCATAGTTTCCATAGAAGCAGTTGTAAACCAGCAGCCATTCCACTCTCTGCCGCTCGACACTTCCGGTATTCTGGCGTATTGGCCAATCAGAACAGCGAACGTCGATCTCGCGCGGAATTCGTTTTCACCGCTTTTTCATTGTTCGCGGGAAATTGAACACTTCTGAATGAAACGTCTGTCCAGCAGGAGCTATGACTCTTTTTCACCATGTTGTTGATCGAGGAGTTATAAAAAGAAGGTGTAATGGTGAGTTCTATTTATATATGTCGACGGGAATCTATGTTATTACGCTGTTTACACTAAAAATGCTTTAATATTCAGGTCAGCGTCGGGACTATCCGCTGTCCTCTCTGCTGGACGGATATCAGTGCGGTCGACAGGATGAACACATTTCATATGGAGCCTCAGCTGCTGCTGTGCCGCCGTTTGGATGCACGTTTTCCTCTGGTAACGTTACACAGTTAATTAAACATTCACAATGAGTCCAAATGTAGTCATAAACCCAGAACCCCTCGACTGTATGAAGACTAAACTTTGCCATGTTTTATTTGCAAGCCCCTGGCCAGCAGAACAGCCTTGCTGTTGCAAATGAAGAAGGGTTTGTGACCATCTTCAACACTGGAGAGAAACAGAGCTCTGTCCTGAAAGGTTGGTTTATGTTTACCTAGATTCAAGACATCTTTTTTTGTAGACTGCTTAAAATGTAAAGCATAAAACGTATCCATATTTGTTAAACTTTTGTTTTGCAGAGTGGCAGGCACATGATAACGCTGTTTTTGATATTGCATGGGTTCCTGGTAAAAATAGCTTGGTGAGTTTTGCTTGATTCTTCTGTTTAAAGATGGTTTCAGTTATTGGGACTAAATTAAATCCTATATGTTTTTATAAACGGTAAGTTATGCTTTAATTTGGATTATTATTTTACAGGTTACGGCGTCTGGTGACCAAACCGCCCGTCTGTGGGATGTTATCACTGGTGACCTGCTGGGAACTTTTAAAGGACATCAATGCAGTCTTAAATCAGTGGCTTTTTCCAAGCAAGAGAGAGGTAACGATTGATCATAAGAAACTTGGATACTTAATATTACTGTTCAGTATGTGTGCATGAAATATTTGAACGACCTACCACATTTGCCATGTGCTGTATAATAATTGACTAAATAGGTTAATTAAAACTATTAAAAAGAGTTTTCATTAACTGAAATAAAGCTAAAATAATATTAAATATTAGATGCAAAACTCCACTGAAAACTTTAAATTTAGAAATTCCGCTTCAGCAAATAACTGAAATGAGTACTAAATTAGTACTAAAATGACTGAAACTGAAATAAGTTAAAAAAAAAACTTATCTAAAATGAACTAAAAATATAAGAATAAAAGCTAATATGAAATGTCAATAAATATTAAGAGTATACAGTGCTGCTTGAAAGTTTGTGAACCACTTACAGAATCTGTGAAAATGTGAATAATTTTAACAAAATAAGAGGGATCGTACAAAATGCATGTTATTTTTTTTTTTTTTAGTACTGTCCTGAATAAGATATTTTACATAAACAATGTTTACATAAAGTCCTCAAGACAAAAATAGCTGAATTTATAAATATGACCGCATTCAAAATTTTATGAACTGTGTGTCATTACCTGGATGATCCATGGCTGTGTTTTTGTTTTGTGATGGTTGTTCATGAGTCGCTTGTTTGTCCTAAACAGTTAAACTGCCCAATATTCTTCAACAAAAAATCCTCCACGTCCCAAAATTCTTCAGGTTTCCAGCATCTTTTGCATATTTGAACCACTTCCAGCAGTTACTATGAATTTGAGATCCATCTTTTCACACTGAGAACAACTGAGGGACTCAAACGCATCTATTAAAGTTAAAAAAAAAATGCATTGCTCCAGAAGGAAACACGATGCATAAAAGCCAGTAAAAAATGACATGCATATTGTATGATCCCTCTTATTTTGTTAAAATTATTCACATTTTCACAGATTCTGCAAGGGTTTCACAAACTTTCAAACAGCACTGTATAAATACTAAAATAACACCGAATAGTTGGCATGGATGAATGTGCACTGCACACTTGCTAGTTTTTTGTTGTTGTTGAAATTAAGCATTTATATTTTTCTCTCATTACAGCTGTGTTTAGCACTGGAGGCAGAGATGGGAACATAATGATTTGGGATACAAGATGCATTAAAAAAGGTTCTTTATTATTCTGACCACCAACACTTAATAACAGGGCCGTCAAAATGTTTTATAAAGCTGACCAAAATGTTTTCATCCATCATAGATGGTTTCTACAGGCAAGTAAAACAGATCAGTGGTGCCCATATGAAACCTGAAAGATATACACCTCAAACAAAGAAGAGACGTGGGATGGCGCCCCCTGTGGTGAGTCATGTGACCTAACAATAATTTGCTCTGTTTTTGGGTATTGGGTATGTTATAGCCATTATATTTTATGAGAATACTCAGAGTACTTTTCATTAAACATAATACAATGGAAGTTCCATTTTTGCTAATTCAGAGATTCTCACGTCTTTAGGACTCCCAGCAGGGTGTGACAGTGGTTTTGTTTTGCGACGAGAACAAGCTCATCTCCTCTGGAGCAGTAGATGGGTGAGTGCATAATGGAGTGTTGTACAGATTTCTTCTGATTACTTTTATACATGATTCTGAACTGGATGTTACTCTAAATTAGTCACTTCTCAATTTCATTTCTAACTAATTTAAATGCTGATGTGCTGAGGTGAAATTTTCCCAACGATAACAAACTACATTCAATAACATTCTGATTTCGTCATAGGATCATTAAAATGTGGGATTTGCGGAAGAACTACACTGCGTACTACCACAACCCCCTCCCTCTACAGACCTATCCTTACCCAGGTTCCTGCACACGCAAACTAGGTACACATGATGTCCCCTCTGTCGTTTGACCAATAGTAATAAGCATAAGTAATTAGCATTTGAATTTTCACTGACATTTTCCTCTGCAGGTTATTCTGGTCTGTCACTGGACTCTACTGGCTCCAGACTGTTCTCCAACTGCACAGATGACAATATCTACATGTTCAATATCAGTGGTTTAAAAACCACTCCAGGTAAATTGTAATAAGTTTATTTTTATGGTATTCATTTTTATTTATATATAGATTTTACTTAAATTGTGTGTATATATATATATATATATATATATATATATATATGTGTGTGTGTGTATGTGTATATATATGTGTGTGTATGTGTGTGCGTGTATGTGTATATATATGTGTGTGTATGTGTGTGCGTGTATGTATATGTATATATGTATGTGTATATGTATATATATGTATGTATGTGTATATATGTATGTATGTGTATATATATGTGTATATATACATGTGTGTATATATATATGTGTGTGTGTATAATGTGTATATATATGTGCATTAATAAATGTATAAATGCATTTTTGTGTTATAATTTTGTTTTGCCTCTTTTGTTTGTGTGTGTGTGTGTATATAATATAATATATAATATAAAAACAGTATAGGCTAATGCAGTGTGAGACTGAGCTTTTCCTTTACTTTTTTTTTTTTTTTTTCCTCCTTCCACAGTTGCTGTATTCAGTGGCCACAGTAACTCCTCATTTTATGTGAAGTCCAGTGTCAGCCCAGATGACCAGTTCCTGGCCAGTGGCTCGAGTGACCATCAGGCTTACATATGGAAGGTACGGAATAACCTAGAAAACCAGAGATATAAGTGAATTTAAGTCTGTTTGAGAACATCTTTGGTCACTCTCTGATTGCTTTTGTTTCAGATTTCAGACCCAAAACAAGCTCCCATGATGCTTCAGGGCCATAGCCAGGAAGTCACATCAGTGGCCTGGTGCCCCACCGATTTCACCAAGGTTAGCACTTTTTAAGTGTATGAGAAATACAACTATGGATGGACAACTATGGATAAAACTATGGATGTATGGACAGTCATTCAAGTTTTATAGTGTTGTGTAAAATCCATCGCTCTCTGTAGATCGCTTCCTGCTCTGATGACAACACTGTTAGGATTTGGCGCCTGAACCGCAGACCAGACAGAGAAAATGCATCGAACCGAGAGACAAACATTGTAGGCTGGACGCTTCGTAAAGTCCAGTCACCAATCAGAACACCTGGTAGGGTTTTTTGTAAAGTTTTAGTTGTAGGGTTTTTTTTTTTTTTTTTGGGTGTAAAACATAACCCACCAAACTTGGTATAATTTGGATTTTTTTTAATGTTATTGGAAGATGTCTCTTCTGCTCACCAAGGTAAAAGGGTAATATTGTGAAATATTATTACAATTTTAAAAGAACTGTTTTCTGTTTTAATGTATTTTAAAATATACTATATTCCTTTGACAGCAAAACTAAATTGTAACATCCGTTTCTCACTTCAGTTTCACAGAAATCAGTCTAATATGCTAATTTGATGATCAATTATTGGTTCTCAATTATTAAAAGTGCTCTAAGCGATGTCATGCATTTTTAGGCCAAAACATTTTTTGTCACATACAGCAAACATCTCCTCACTATCCACTAGCTGCCTGTCCCTTGAACACATATGGATAATAATGTTTCTTGAGCATCAAATCAGCATATTAGAATGATTTCTGATGAATCATGTGACGATGCTGAAAATTCAGCTTTGCATCACAGGAATAAATTATATTTAAAAACATTTAATACAGAAAAAGTTCTTTTAAATTGTAATATTTCACAATGTTACTGTCTTGCTGTATTTTTGATCAAATAAATGCAGACTTGGTGAGCATAAGACCTCTCAAAAACATTGATTTAATTATTCCAAATTCATAATTTAAATATTTGGTTTGATTAATTTAAATGGGTACTTATGAGTTATCATTTGTCTTCTCAGGCCCTTACAGCCCCGTTGAGCTCACTCCAGCCAAAAGTCCTGGCACAGAGAGGGTCGTCTCTCTGGCTTCACCCCAGCCTGCTGCTTGTGCCCCTACGGGTGCTGATTTACCCCTCCCATCAAACACCTCTGCACCTTCAGCCAAACTCAGCAGCCCCAAAATCCCCTCATCTATCCAGCAATGGTTCAGCCGCAGCAGTTCCCCGGGTCACCATGGTACATCTCCCCTTCGTAAGGTGCTCACACCTGTCCTCCAGGGCCCTTCCTCGGAACGTCGCGCAAAGCGACGATTAGACACGGGTGATTGTGCTAGATCTGGTTTGGAAGAGGAAAGGGACGGGGTGTCTGAATTGTATCCCGACGTAAAGAGGAGCAGGAGCTCGGTGAGCGCAGAGAACTGTTCTGAGGAGAAAAGTGACACATTCAGTTTGCAAACAGATGAGAGGCTCTGCTCATCTCATCAAGTTGGCACTGGCAAAGAGAACAGCTCTCCGAGAAAGACTGATTGGCTGTCTGTGATGAGCCAGAGATTTAAAGGATCGACTCAACCCAAAAGCCCGAACGGCAGCAGCAAACGGCAGGATGCAAGAACACACAGCGCTCCAGTGGGTAGATGCATGAAAATACATTACTGCAGCTCTGCAGTCACACTTTATATAATCAGACAATAGTTTGACCACTTTTTTTCAGTGCCCTTGGATCCTGAATCCCCCCCCACCCCCCGTTTGTTTTTTCCATATAGATAAATCAATAGCCATTAGCCAAACAAGCCAACTCTGAAATTATATGAATTACAACATTACAAACATTGATTTAAAGAAAAATTGGAAAATAGGAGAAAAATACTTTGTGTGGCAAATGACAATCAAACCTTGATTTAAATTTGGGCTGGGTGACAAGGCAAAATTTAAATTCTTTATTTAGAAAAAGAAAGATTGATTCATGATTGTGCTTTTGTTTTTTGTTAATCTATTCAACTTAAATATTTAACTACAATATGATTCTAAATTGCAATATTGATTTTTAAAAAAAAAAAAAAAAAATGTTTTTGTCATTATATCACACAACCCTAGTCTCGATCCAATGGCAGCATTTACACTTATTCAAATGAACCGCACTAACAGAGCAATCACACCAGAGTTTGTTTTAATAGAAACAAACCTGCCTAAATGGGACTTTTACTTCCAGGACCTTATTGTTTTAGTAGTTCTGAAGTGTTCTCTAAAATCATAACTCCTTTTTTGTGGCCAAATGTTTTTAATTCATATCTTTTGTCTTTTTAGGCAGTAATCTCACCACGTCCCATGAGAGTTGTCTCGTCACCGCCAACCAAGAAAGCATCACCCACCAGACCTATGAAAAAAATCTCTAGCTACTTTATGAAAAGAACCCAAGACTGATTTTTGTGTGGGGAGAGATTAAACAAAGTGACACACATATGGTTTAAACCCAGGTTTTCTTCAGACAAAGCATCAAATCAAGAAGAAATATGCAGAAACTACTTGTATTTATGTATGTGATGTGTACATTTTTTTTATCTAGTTGTATGTTTTTAAATATGTACAAGTTTAATTTCCTAGAGATGGATCAAACTGATAAACATTTGTGAACATTACAGAGCTGGATAGTCATTTGACACCATAATTAAACTCTACAAGTTCTATGAAACTTCCACGTCTATCTGTGATGCACTAAAATAGTTCTGAGTGTAGACATTTTACTCAATTTAACCTGCATTTATAGCATTTACATTTATATCAAATATTTTTTTAGCTTTCCAAAGCTGTATTGCATGCTGCTTATTTGAGCCTGTCTGTCCTTAAACGTGGGTCACATTTTCAGAGTTCTATATTGATTGTAAAGCAGCACTTTACATAACTAATCCATTTCCAATTAGCTCAGTGCCTTTTAGTCATTGCATATCTATAATGCAGTGAGTTTGAAAATGATTTAAACACTTTTTACATTCTACTACTATAGGCTTTTTGTACGTTTACATGATTTACAGGTTTGTCAGGAATGTGACTTGACCTGATGGTTCAACTTCTGTGTTTTGATCCTGCCTGTTCTTGTTTTGCTCGTCGTTGCCTGAGGTCTTCAGCATGGTTTATCAAAACTGTTCTGCTTTTGGACTGAAGTTCATTTTTAACTATAATCCATTAAGTTTTTGTATTTCAAGTTCATTTTGGGGTGAACCGTTCCTTTAACTGACTCGTTTGACTAGGCTACAAGTGTCATAAACTCTTACTTGCTGTTATTTTGTGAGTTCTCGTTGAAGTGTTGTACTTCTCTGTGCACGTTTTCTTGTATATTTATTCGTTTGAGTGGTTTAACGTTTGGACGTTTGTTGCCTGTTTTCATGTGAGTTCAAGGATACAGAACCTCTTGACTATTTCCCTAAAAAACCATTAAACGAGAATTTGATTGGTCATGGGGCGTGGCTTACTCTTTTCGCGAACGTCCATTGGACGAATATTCTGTCTGTCAAGCGCGCCACCACGGGGTTTTATTTTTACACCCCAGTGAGGCGCAACAGCAGCTGAATGAAGTTCAGCGGATCTGAGGAATTTTACGCCCCGGCCGATTCACATTAAACTCTTTCTTCGCTTCGGTAATCCATGGAGCCTGTGCCAAGCGACTGGATAATCATGACACGGTGTTTTGGCTGTGTGTCGTCTTGAGTTTGTATCGTGTTACGTAGAGTAACAGGTTTATTGAGGCGCTCCGGTTTAAGCATTTCAGCATGATAAAAACCTACTGTTGACTACGTTTTTACTTTTACACGTCACCAAATTATCGCAGGATACCTGTGGATTTTTGGAGAACATGCAGCCTTCATGATTGGCTTGGCCGTGCATTTCATTAGATGGGGTCTCGTGAGTTTGATGTACAGCGCAGTCAATGGGATGTCAGTCAGACTAGAAAACATTTAGGGCACATACAGACACTGTAAACGCAGCTCATTGCCTAGACCTGCTTTGGAAATGTCGGCGATATCTGCGTCCGAGAAAGTGGATGGATTCACGAGGAAATCGGTGAGGAAGGCTCAGAGACAGAGGATTTCTCAGGGCTCGTCTCAGTTCGCGGCGAACAGCAGCAGGCCTGCGGCTCCGGAGATCTCTGCGCTCCCGCAGCTCAAAGGTAAGAGGATAATGCGCTGTAAATAGACTCGGGCTCCATATCAAAACCTAGTGAGCTGTCTACCTAGACAGTATTTTGGTATCATGGGCGCCTAAGCTGCTAAAATGCTTTAAAGTGATAAATAAAACAAATAAACTATAATAAAACACACCTGAATGTTTTATGAATTTAATCAGGCTTTAAAGTTACCTATTTGTATCTCTGATAAGCCCCAAGTGAAGTATTTACAGCAGGCCCTTAACTGTCTGCTGGAAGACTCGTCTTGTGTGTGTTTGGGTGTAGACTCTAAACACTAATTGTGTCAACATTATATCTCAGAGCTTCTTCTTATCAAGGGAAGCATCTTTATTTCATGGTCCAACCTGTGTTTTCCCACATTTCCTGTCCTCTTTTTGTGCCTTTGGAAGTCACATGGTTGTCAGTTCTGTAAATCTGTCAATAGGGTGCAACATTGCCCGCCCACTTTTTCTGTGGCCTAGGTTCCAGAAGTATTTTTTTTTTCCATGGGGATTTTGAAAAAGTCTTCATTAAAGAGTTATAAATAATGAACCAAACCAAGTAGCTAAGGTGAATCACAACATTACAAACTTTAAGCAAACACAAATATTTGAAAATCGGTCAAAAAGACTAAGGTACAAGACTAATGAGGGAAAACTACAATCCCATGAAGCATTGTGAACGTCATAATAAAAATAAAAACTATTATAAATGTAAAACTTTTGAGATTACTACCGCTCAAATCTCGATTACGTCATTCACAGTGCTTCATGGGAGAGGACAGATGCTAAAAAGTTATTTTTGTGCGATTTGTTTGTTTCGGTTTTCTGATTGGTGGATTTTTTTTGCAGAATCATGGGTAATGAAGTTTTCACCAGGAAGGTCACTGTTAAACACGATTCAAACAAAAAAAAAAGCATGTTGAAAATAATGCAAGCTTAAACAGAAGCATATACCATTGATTAAAATTCAGTTCCCCTATGGAAAAGTAATTTAAAATTATTATTTTTTTAAATGTACTGTCTGTTTTGTCAGAGACTGTAGTTGAGTTGGTCATTGTAATTATGGCAAAGTTTTTATTCAAGGTTCTACAAAAGTCAATCATCTAAAAAAACAATGAAGAACATGCATATTTTACTTTTTATGCAAAGAGCATTTTTCAATCAAATTGTTGAACCGGTTCACAAAACCTGTCTCAGTGAATCATTCACCAGTCACAAGCAGTTCAACAGCTAACTGACTCACTGATGAGAAATGGAGAGGATTTATGAATGTCGTTGAAGTGACACAACTTTCATTCATACTACCCATATAGATACTATAGAACATACTTTCTAATGGTCGCAAAGTAAATTCAAATGAAGTACCTACTTAGTATGTGATTTCGGATGCACCGTATTTTCTAATGAGCCAAAGAAAAAAAATGAGGAGTGACCTGATAGTTATGACTGCAACAACTGTCCAATATTGACTGCAAAAAACTAATCCAGAAAACATGAAATTGCAATAAACTTATTTATTGAAGGGTTACTTCACCCAAAACATTTTCCAAACACAAATTTAGATATTCTTAATGAAATCTCAGAGATTTCTGTCCCTCCATTGACAATCTATGCAACTACCACTTTGATGCTTCAAAAAGTTCATAAAGAGATCCTAAAATTAATCCATATGAATTTATTTAGTTGGTTTAGTCAATTTTCTGAAGAGACATTATCAATTTATATGATGAACAGATTGAACCGTACTTGCTTGATGCATGAAAAGAAACATCGTTGATTCTTGCGAAAGCTCAAACGTGCTGCGTAACACGCAAAAATGAAAATCATTGGTTCATGCATGTCAAGCAAACATGCTTGAGCTTCCGTTTACCATAAGGCCCCTTTTTAAACCTTGTATTGTTTTTGGTCTGTGCCTGATAGTGTTGTCAAAAGTACCGTCTGTGAGTCGGCGCCGATAGCCTAGTGGTTAGTGCGCCGACATGTAGCGCAAATGCGTTCACGACAATCCGGGTTCGATTCCTGTCTCGAAGTCCTTTGCTGATCCTGTCCCCCTCTCTCTGCCCAATGCTTCCCTGTCTGCTCCCTTCTGTCCCAAAAAGCCCATAAATATAACTAAAAAAAAAAAAAAAAAAAAGTACCAACTGTAATAGAAATTTTAAAAAATATGATGTTTTGAACACTGTTGAGCAGATTCATAAACACCTCTGATTGGCCATTGTGGTGATGCGCTCATCAGATATGTCTGTGATTGGCTACAATGTTCAACGCTTCCAAAACATATTGTAAAAATACATCAGTGACGCTCTTCACCGAGCACTTACACAGATACACACGGGAGCATTTGAATTTGAAAGCATTGAGAGGGGGAGCGTTTGAAAGCAGGCATCTATCCTCCCGCTTTCAAATTCAAATGTGTGCTTTCAAACACTTCCATGTGTTGATCATTGTAGCCAATCACAGACATATCTGATGTGCGAGTTCACTCAAAGGCCAATCAGAGGTGTTTACGAATGCAGCGCTCAAAGCGTCATATTTTTACAATTTTCAGTACCAACTTGGTTTCGCGGTCGGTTCTTTTGACAACACTAGTGCCTGATGAGAACCTGATGGTCAAAACATTGTACAGGCTATAATAAAGTTTTTTGGAGCAGATATATCAGCGTGCGGACACCTCACTTTTGGGTGTTTTTTTTTTTTTTTTTGCCTGCGTTTGCCTTTTTTTTTTTTTTTTCACCTGTGCCCTTGTTGGGTTTGTGGGATGTGCACACCTTTTTTTGTATTTTTGATATATGTGAATAAACGCCTTTAATTAAATCTGTTCATCATATAAAGAGATTGTGTCTCTTCAGAAAATTTAGACTAAACCATTAAATTCATATTGATTAGTTTTACAATCTCCTTTTGAAGCGTCAAAGTGGTAGTTGCATAGACTGTCAATGGATTTATAGAAATCTCTCAGATTTCATTAAAAATATCTTTATTTCTGTTCAGAAGCTGAACAAAAGTTGTATAGGTTTCGAATGACATGATGGTGAGTGAATGATGACAGAGTTGTAATTTCAGGGTGAACTAACACTTTAATGACCTGAATTAAAAAAAGCATAACAAGCAATATGTGCCTACATATTGGTTTATTGGAATGTTCTGAAAGAATCACTGAATCGCGTTTAACTTTTCTTTTTGAACTGATTCTTTAAAGCAAACGATAGGAGGAAATGAGTCACAATTTCCATCCTTTCTATAGAGAGACACACAGCTGTTTGTAAGCTGTTTCTGCATCACTTGTGCCACCAAATGGAAAGATGTTTCCAAACAGGTTTCCTATTCAGTTCAAACTCATACCACTGAGCCAAGTTCAACCAATACAAGTTTTCTGACTGTGTTTCCTTTGCTGCCTAGGAATGTCAGTCGCAAATGTTTGTTTTGTTTTGAGAATACATACTTCAGTCTGATTTCTAATGTAGTAGGGACATTGTGCAAGGTATTCCAAGGTTATAAAGAAGAACAAATAACTTTGACATATTTAGTCAGTGTGTTTAATTTGTGATACCTGTTAAAACAAATCTTAAGTGCTTAAACATTTCCCATTGTTAATGTTACTTTCCAACATGCTTAGGCCTATTCCAGCTCCATTCTTGAAGCATTGTTGAAATTACAACCCAGCTTTGCTTATTGAGTGAATATTGCATTTTAAATTAGTGTTTTGCATAATCTCATTTTGAACATCATCAGAATGTTTACATTTATTACTTATTGCATTACTTATTGCTTAATGTTAATGTTCTTCTAGTGACTCATGAAATGTTACTACATCTCAATTCAGTATAAATATATGGAAGTTACCATTTAAAATGAAATGCATTTCTTTTGGAGTGCAGCTTTGAATTTGAAATGAGATTTTCCTGATCACAGTCCTGTCTCTCTCAATACTCTCCTATTATTCTGCACTTTGCCAAGATACAGTTGTCTGACATTATGACTCTCCAGGGATGGGCCATGTAGCCATGGCAACCACACGCCCGGGGTGTTGATGGGAACCTCAACAAATTCAATGACTCATCCTATGTGTGTTCTTGCATGTGTGCATGAGGACAAATAAAGTAAGGCAATCAATGAACACGTTTCTGATGTTCGCTCGATTTTATATGGTCACTTGGCACCATTTTGTGTTGAATACAGTGACTCGAAAGAAGTCGTCTGGGAAAGACAGGGCCACTGGCATTCAGATTGGTTGCATAAGGTGTATTAATAGAGCAGCAGTGGAGTTGTGTTAGAACCCCTTCAGCTCTGAGTACAAGTGGATTCCACTGCTGTTCTCTCACTTTTAAATCCTCTCCAAGTGGGAAAAAAAACGTCATGAACTGAAGTTTACAGAAGCCTGAAGAAGATAGACTCTGGCAGTAAGAAATGGAGTATAAAAAGAGCCACAAATAATTGAAAGAAAAACTTTTAGGTGACATTACTAAATGCACTTTTATTTAGCCTGTAAATATTTTTATTTAGTGTTTAAACACTGTATTTAATCTCCACAGGATTTACTTACAAAAAACTGTGTCAGTACCATGGTTTAATAATGGTACCATGTTTTTTTTTTGTTTTTTTTTGTTTTTTTGATAGAATACTCTTATGCTCACCAAGGCTGCATTTATGTGATTAAAATACAGTTTAAAGCAGTAATAGAATATGTTTACAATTTAATTATTACTGGAGCATCATTACTCCCGTCTCCAGTGTCACATGATCCTACAGAAATCTTTCTAAAATGGTGATTTGCTGCTCAAGAAACATTTCTTAATATCAATGTTTACAACAGTTATGTGTCTTCACATTTTTGTGGAAACTGTTATACTTTTGTTTTTCAGGATTCTTTGATGAAAGTTCAAAACAACAGAATTTATTTTTATTTTATTTTATTAACATTTTAATTTTATTTGTAACAATGTAATAATCTTTACTGTCACTTTTGATCAATTTAATGTACGGAAGAGGATTCGGGCCAAGCAATAATAAAAAAATAAAACCATCTTGAGATTAAAGTTGTTAAATTTCGAGAAAATGGGCGAGATAAAATGTTGAGAATAAACTCGTTAAATTATGAGAAAAAAGTTGTTAGATTATGAGAACAAATTCGTTAGATTATGAGATAAAATGAGAAAAAAGTCATTAAATTACGAGAACAAATTCGTAATTTAATGAATTTGTTCTCGTAATTTAACGACTTTTTTCTCATAATTTAATGAGTTTATTCTCAACATTTTATATCGACTTTTTTCTTGAAATTTAACAACTTTAATCTCGAGATGGTTTTATTTTTTTTTTTATTATTGCTTGGCCCTAATCCTCTTCCGTATTAATGCATCCTTGCTGAATAAAAGTATTAATAACTTTTGAACAGTAGTGTAAATGTCCAAAAAAAAAAAAAAACTATGATACTATAGTACTTTTGTAGTATGTCCTGTATTGGTCATTTTTACAAGGCAAAATGATTTTTGGTGAAGCATTTTGAGCCTAATATTCCGATCATAGAGCCACAAATGACAGGGCTTATGAATTATTTATGCTGTTCACGGTCAAAGTTCGGGTCAACTAAATGTCCTTCTGGTATTTATAGAGTGCTGTTGATTTATTATTGGTGTACACAGTGTACCGTCCTTGTGTTTACTATATTACACTCTATATTACAGTCAAGATTCCATAGTCCATGTGAAAACAGGCCATTAAAACAAAAGATGAACTTAAAATTAAGACTATAACCTGTGGCTCTTTTTGAGGAAGCTATATTACAACTTCTTTACAAGGCTTTGTATGTGGTATAATGCTTTTGATGGACTGAGTGAATAGATGATAGTAAGTTTTAAAGGACACCTATTACACCTCTTTTTACAAAAAAGGGGCATTTGTGGCCTAATGGTTATAGAGTCGAACTTCTAACCTGAAGGTTGCGGGTTTGAGTCTCAGTACCAGCAAGAAATGTAGGTGGGGGGAGTGAATGAACAGCGCTCTCTTCCACTCTCAGTACCCACAACTGAGGGTAAGGCCCTTGAACAAGGCACCTAACCCCCAATCACTCCCTGGGCGCAGCAGCAAAAATAGCTGCCCACTGCTCCTGGTGTGTGTTCAGTACTCACTGCTGTATGTATGTGCACTTGGATGGGTGAAGCACAAATGCAGAGCACAAATTCTGAGTATGGGCTTCATGTCATTTCACTTTCCCTTAAAAAAGGAATAATTTTAAAGAATAGAAAATTACCCCAAGATTTACTCACCCTCAAGCCATCCTAGGTGTATTTTGACCTTCTTTTTTCTGATGAACACAATCTGAGTTATATTAATAATTATCCTGAAGTGTCCAAGCTTTATAATGGCAGTGAGTGGGACCAACAAGTATAAAGCTGAAGAAAGTGCATCCATCCACAGGAAAACGTACTCCGCATGGCTCCAGGGGATTAATAAAGGCCTTCTGAAGGGAAACAATGGATTTGTGTAAGAAAAATATCCATATAACAAGTTATGAAGTAAAATATCTAGCTTCCGCCAGACTGCCTTCCGTATTAAACTTACAAAGAAAGTGTAACGCCTCTCGAAGTTCAAAACCCTTATGTTACGTCCTATGTCTTCCATATTCTGCATACGAAAAAAGTGTAACTGACGTTTAATTTTCTGATATACGGTTTTCTGAGCACACGCATTTAAGCATGCTCATAGAAAGCTGGCTGTCAGACGGCACATCGTGTGAGCATTAAACTAAGTTCTCTTTCATGTCTTATTGCACTTAAACTGTCAAATATACACACACGGTTATGTCAAAAACACACAAAGTTAAAGGATTAGTCCATTTTTAAATACACTTTTCCTGATAAATGTACTCACCTCCATGTCATCCAAGATGTTCATGTCTTTCTTTCTTCAGTCGAAAAGAAATTAAGGTTTTTGAGGATAACATTCCAGGATTTTTCTCCATATAGTGGATTTCAATGGCTACCAACAGGTTGAAGGTCCAAATTGCAGTTTCAGTGCAGCTTCAAAGACTAGGAATAACTAGCGAAGCGATCGGTCATTTTCGGAAAAAAATACAACCGTTTCTGCTTTATAAACAAAATATCGCCTTGAACATACTTTCCGTTTCCGCATTCTTCATAACGCTTATGCTGAATGTTCTGCACCTTCTCTATTCAACTTACGGAACGAACGCGGCGCCAGTTTAATTTTTTTTCCGTAAGCAAAAATATTTCAAAACATTGAAAGCGTGACTGGTCTCTCTCCCTCTCTCTTTCCGTTTATGTCTGTATAGGCTATAATGCATGCGTGATGTGTGCATGTGGGGGAGGGGTGCGATTTTTCTAATAATATTCGAATAATTCCCAGCGATCTTCGAATATTATTATTTTTGCTTGAAATGCCCATCCCTAGTTCTAATCGAATCCTCGTTCAACACACAATGGGTTGTGGGAAGTATTAGCTGTTAGCGTGTGCATGGATCTGCACTTTGGATTCTAACCGGAAAAAGGGAACCATCCGGGTATCTTTGGAATACTCATTTCAACATACTACGATTTGGGACACACTAATTCTAATTTCGAATTCTATTTAGTAGGGGTGTGACGAGACGGGTATCTGACGAGACGAGACTTGAGATTGAGTTTACGAGACGAGACAAGATTTTTACACACTATTTTTAAGAAATCCTCAATGGCGAAATACATGACTAGAAAAAATATTCTGCAGGTGTATTTGAAATGTTTTAACTAATCATCCTGTAATGAATGTCATTTCAGTTCTACTTTCTGAGTATTAATTATCATATGCAGTAAAAGACAACAATACGCAAGTACTGTAAAAGGTTTTGCCACTAACTCAACTGACTGACTTCTCTTCTGTATGATTTCAGTCTCTTCAGACCTCACTGCACATGATTTATGAGCTTCTACATCTTTTGACCTCCTAACTGAACTCCTTTACACAAACTGATCATAGAAATAAAAACAGTATAAATAAAAATGGTAACACTTTACAATAAGGTCTCATTTATTAACATTAAAAACCAACATCAACCAACAATGAGCAATATATTTGCTACAGTATTTATTAATCTTTTTTTATGTTTGTTAATAAAAATAGTCATTCATTGTTAGTTCATGATAGTTCACAGTGCATTAACTAATGTTAACAAATGAAACCTTATTGTTTGTGCTTAATAAGATTAAGAGAAAACTGTTATTCATTTTTATGGTAACACTTTACAGTAAGTGCAACCATAATCACACTCTCTCAATATTCAAAGTGCAGATAAGACCGAATTTTTATTTGATACAGAGCTGAGAGATGGTTACAACTACACTGCCCAGCCTAAAATAGCTTTCATATTGAGAGATATTTGCATTCATAAGGGAGCCGCTTTCAAAATCGCGTTTGAATGTGTGCTCACGTTTACTTTCATTTTCGCAATCGCGCGTAACTCTGTAAATATGGTGTGGCGGTGACCGTTATCCAACTGAATTAAATGTTTTTTTTATTTAAATACAAAGCAAAACCATAGTGGAGGCGTAATGTAAACGTAACGGTGGCATATTCTTTCCTAATCATCCTAACACTCTGTCATGGCAATATCACAAGACTACTTTTCATCTCGACGAGAAATCTCGTCACATTTTAGTCTTGCGAGATCTCGTCACACCCCTACTCTTTAGGACAGATAGTATGCGAATTTGAACGCAGCAACGGTTTCAGATTTATGAGGGAAAAAAACAAACTGAGTAGATGGATTTTTACCACAGTAGGGACACTGTGGACACAGTTATGTTCAAAAACAATATAAAAGTAAATTTTTGCATAATATGTCCCCTCTAACCCTTAATAAAAGCTGCAGTAATGCAACCAGTTTTACGTGTGACCTCTTCATGTGTCACTAACCCAGCTGAGGTCACTGGTATTATAGTGTCTTATGTAAGAAGAGATCCTTCGAAGTACTTCTTGGAACTTCAGTGGCCCAGGGGTTGCAGGCAATATGATAGAGCATCATATGAAACCAATGAGGAATGAATGTGGATTGGGGACCATAAAGGTATGATAAATATAGTCCATATGACACGAACACTATATTCTAAGAGTTTTGAAGCCATATGAAAAGTCATGATAAAATTACACATGTATTTAATAATTTTAATGGACTCATAGGATAGATGAGAAGATTTTTTTTTTTTTCTTTGCTGCACACATGGGATGCAAGTGGGACTGTTTCTCTGTGTTTGATTTAATGTGTTGTTTCTCTACTGGAAGCAAGCAGTGACATTATGTTTCCATCCACCTACTTTTATGCAAATGTTGGTATATCGCATTAAAAAATGCTGGATGGAAATGGCAAGATGCTCATAAGTCCTAGAAAAGCACATAAAAAATGTATGTGCCGAATTGAGGCGGATAATTTATCTGATACTAAACTATGATGGAAACACATTTACTGAATAAATCCCTTGATGTGCAACAAAAAAAAAAAGTAATGCCCAATTCAATATTCAACCTGTATATATGAGTCATTGACGAGTAAGGTTTTTAAAAGTGTAAAAAACATAATGGAGATATAATTAATTTTGAAGTTTTATTAAGTGTTAACAATATGATTATGTGTTTTTTATTATCAATTACATTGCTTTTGTCATTTTTTTTTTTACAAGATGTAACCAAAAAAGTCATTCGGCTTAACCAAAATTGCAGTTTTACTGAATGGCACATTTGGTTATACTGAATGGTGATATTTTCAAACAATGCTAACTGACTGATATCTAGCTAGTTAGCTTGCTAACTAGCCAGAAAAAGGACAATCGAACATTTTATATTTAGTACAAGTTTTTAAAATATTACAACATTTTCCATGTTTTATAGCGGTTGTACCGAATGACCTGATGTTTCAGGACATGCATATGAGCAGGTGAAAACATTTATTTTTTCAAATAGTTAAAAGAGAGTTAGTTACTTTGCTTCATGACCATGTTTTCCTTTGCTGGTGTCTTAATGATGTCACATCCTGTCACATGATATTGACTGCATGACTTGATCCAAAATGGTCCCTTTATATTGGTTACTCCAAATGACATTAAAGAAATAAATTTTTCTGGACATTCTTTCTCATAACAAAGCAACGACTTTTAATACCATTTTGCACTATGTTGATATATGATGTTATAAAATCGTGCCAGAATGAAAAATATATAAATTTATTACATTTTAATAACAAATGAAATGGCTGTATTGGCCTTTGGACGGTTAAACCGAATGACCTTTTGACATTTCAAAATCTTTAAAATGCCTTGTGTGTATCAAAATATAATTAAAACCTTTTTGGATTCAATAAAAGAGATCTAACTATACTACCTTGCATACTTTGGATGTCATATCTTTGTTTTTTATTCTTATTATTATTACGGCCTTTGGACAAAAAAATGACCCGTCATGTCATTGACCCATATATATATATATAATATAATAATATTTGTTTCTCCAAACAACTAAAGATCTCTTGAACTAGCATTTGGCAGATTTTTTAAGTTTATATATATTTACAGCACTCTATGCTAGACATTTATGCTCTAATTCGTGTTGGATGGTGGTAGTATATTGACAAATTACATTTATAATATTTTTACATTTTCATAATTTTTATAAATGTATATTTATTTAATTATATTTTTTATAATTAAATAAAGGAAAGAAAAAAAATGATGCAAAAACATCTGCTGTTGGAATAGCATTTTGTTTTTTGTTTCTGAGCTCCCCAGCTGTGGGATGACCTCCCTTCTTACTCTTGGGGAGTTCATCCTGATTACTGGTATTAGATACACTACTAAGAGTAGATTACAACATTGTAGTCCACTCAAGCTTTCAAATAGCTCAGTGCATGCATACACTCAAATATAATTGGAATATAAGAAAATACCAAAGACAATGCATGCATGTGCTTTCTCTATAGCAACATTAACAATGTTTTAATAAGACTTTGATTTTAAGTTGATTTAAATGTAAAGTGTAAATGCTTTTTAAATGTCATTTAATCAGGAAAAAAAATAAAAAATTATATATATATATATATATATATATATATATATATATATATATATATAATATATATATATATATAATATATATATATATATATATATATTTTTTTTTTTTTTGTCTAGTTTAAAAAAAAATATATATATATATATATATATTTTTTTTTTTTTTGTCTAGTTTAAAAAAAATATATATATATATATATATATATATTTTTTTTTTTGTCTAGTTAAAAAAAAAATATATATATATATAATATATAAATATATATATATATATATATATATATATATATATATATATATATATATATATATATATATATATATATATATATATATATATATATATATATATATTTTTTTTTTTTTTAAACTAGACAAAAAATATATATATATATAATATTTTTTGTCTAGTTTAAAAAAAAAATATATATTTTATATATATATATATATGTTACAATGTTCCAGTAAGAACACCAGGCTTGTCTTCATTGAAATGAAAGGATTAGTTCACTTTCAAATGAAAATTTTCTGATAATTTACTAAGATAAGGTTTTTGATGAAAACATTCAATTTTTCTCCATATAGTGGACTTCAATGGCCTCCAAATGGTTGAAGGTCAAAAATACAGTTTTATTGCAGCTTCAAAGCGTTCTACGCGATCCCAGACAAGAAATAAGGGTCTTATCTAGAGAAACCATCACTCATTTTCTCAAAATCTTTTTAAATTGTCTTTTTAAATCTTTTTAAAAAGGACAATAAATAAATAAATTATTTCTTCATCGTTTCAGATGCATCCTCCACAGAGCAGCATGAGCTGTTCATGCAGAAATTACAGCAGTGTTGCGTAATATTCGACTTCTACGACACGGTGACTGACCTAAAGTGTAAAGAGACCAAACGGGCCACTCTCAGTGAACTCGTGGAATATGTGTCCACTAACAGAGGCGTTCTGGTGGAGCCTGTCTACCCTGAGATCACCAACATGGTCAGCAGTCATGTGATGTCCACCAACCTTTAAAATTTATTTGTTTTTTGAAAAAATAATCTCTTCCTTGGTGATCTATAGTCAAAGCAAAATCCAAATTGTTTCTGTTTACAGGTTAGCACAAATATTTTCAGAACGCTTCCACCCAGTGACAACCCAGACTTTGACCCAGAAGAAGATGAACCCACTCTAGAAGCCTCCTGGCCTCACATGCAGGTTAGCTGTTGTCTGATGCTCTGATGTTTTATGGGTCTTTTTTTGTTGTTGTTGCATATTTACATATTTACACATAATTATTATATTTAATTCACCTCATAATTCACCTCATAGACAACCTTTTGTTAAGGTTATAAAGAATATAATTGATGTGAATACACACACTAGTTCATTACATTGCATACATTTTGTATATTTGTTTGTTTTTAAGCTATATGTTCTAGGGCTGGGTGATATGGCCAAAAATATTATTATGATAAAATGTTTCATATCAGTCGATATTGATGATTATCACAATAAATGTCAAATATGTATTTCTTTCAAGTTTAAATGCAGATTTTTGCTCTTTTGAAAATTGAAAAATAGTTAATTGTGGTTTAAAACTACTCTTTATTGTCAAATTATGACAACACTTGCCAAACAGGTGAACATTTCACAAATCTGAGGTAGAACATTTAAAACAGTTTTTGAATTCTGTACAATTTTTGTCTTTTTTCCTTAAATATCTTAATTTCTTAGTTTCTGTATGTGCTAACGGGTGATATTGTTTCAAGTCATTAAACAGGTTTGTGTTGCCTGACTTTGATGACACAAATCTTCATCACAGCTTGGAGTACATGAAATGCACATTTGACAGTAGCTTGATTTGATAGTAGCAGCAGCTTGATTTATGTTCATTAACAAAAACAGTAACATCTATAAAAATTGTAACAACCTAAATAGGGTAATATTTACATATTCTGGCAGTCTGAGTTAGGACTCTACTTTTATTAAAATTACAGTATCATACATTTAGATTGTGATAACCACAGGTAAAGCCATGCAGCACCTCACTACTATGGTACAATAACTGGTATTTGTATTAAATACATTTAGTATAAATACAAATGCACAAATGCTGTTGCTTAATAACAGAAGTTACTGTATAATTATATGATACCGATATGGTGACCGAAATATGGTGCATCCCTAGTTCAAATGAGTAGCACTGTTTCATTCCACTTTTGGTGCATAAACATTATATCGAACATTTATCAAACTTTTGTGATAGTTTTATCAGAGACAATTATATTGCGATAATTGTCATCACCGTTTTATCACACAGCCCTAATATGTCCTAATATCTGTTCGAAATGCTGGAAGCATTAAATTGTGCTTCTTTTCTTTCTTTTTTTTTCAGTTGGTGTACGAGTTTTTCCTTCGATTCCTAGAAAATCCAGACTTCCAGCCAAGTACTGCCAAACGTTACATTGACCAGAAATTTGTGCTACAGGTATATGTGCTTTATATTAACATATTAATATATAATATATTAATAATTATTATTATTATATTATTATTATTATTAACACGAATTACAAATATAATACACAAATTTAAACGTTCATATTTTTTTGGGGCTTTTGCCATTTTTATCTCAAATGCTAATAATAATAATAATAAAATATTTAAACATTTTTAAATGTTTTTAAATTTACCTGAAGCAATATTGCATAAAATAGTAAGACTTGTGTGTATATATATATAATATATATATATATATATATATATATATATATATATACATATATAGTACAGTCCGAAAGTTTGGAACCACTAAGATTTTTAATGTTTTTAAAAGAAGTTTCGTCTTCTCACCAAGGCTACATTTATTTAATTAAAAATACAGTAAAAACAGTAATATTGTGAAATATTATTACAATTTACAATAACTGTTTTCTATTTGAATATATTTCACAAAGTAATTTATTCCTGTGATGCAAAGCTGAATTTTCAGCATCATTACTCCAGTCACATGATCCTTCAGAAATCATTCTAATATGCTGATCTGCTGCTCAAGAAACATTTAATGTGTACAATTGTACAAAATATTTGTGTACAATATTTTTTTCAGGATTATTTGATGAATAGAAAGTTCAAAAGAACAGTGTTTATCTGAAATCTAATCTTTTGTAACATTATAAATGTCTTTAATGAATCCTTGCTGAATAAAAGTATTCATTTCTTTAATTTCTTTTCAAAAAAATAAAAATAAAAATTCTTACTGACCCCAAACTTTTGAAAGGTGGTGTATAATGCTACAGAAGCTTTGTATTTCGGATAAATGCTGTTCTTTTGAACTTTCTATTCATCAAGGAATCCTGAAAAAAAAAAAGTACACAACTGTTTTCATGAAACTGTTCACATTGAAAATAATCATAAATGTTTATTGAGCAGCAAATCAGCACATTAGAATGATTTCTGAAGGCTCATGTGACACTGAAGACTGGAGTAATGATGCTGAAAATTCAGCTTTGCATCACAGGAATAAATTACTTTGTGAAATATATTTAAATAGTACACAGTTATTTTAAATTTAAAATTTAAATTACACAATATTACTGTTTTTTTTAATGTAGCCTTGGTGAGCAGATGAAACTTCTTTTAAAAACATTAAAAATCTTAGTGGTTCCAAACTTTTGGACTGTACTAATATATATATATTAATATAATATAAAATCTCTTAAAGGGGTTATATATAAGAATTTTCACTTTTTTCACTTTTTTCATTGCCAATGTGTAAACAGCTTGTAACAAAACGTAAAAAAAAACGAGAACATCCCTGACTTCCTAGGTTGTTTATGAAAGCCTGTAGACTGATTTTTATGTGAAGGACTCGGGACGGTTTCGCCGTGAAAGTCCAAAGGATGTGACATTTATGTGCGCTCCTGAGAAGCCTCTCCTCCGTTCAATGACACATGAAACAAATGCTTATACAATGTTCAGGATAAAGGAGTACTGTACTGTACTGTCAATGTGACATGAAAAGAAAAAGGATTCATTCAAACTATGGTCTCACATAGCCAGATCTATATAGTCTATATTCTCAAACATACTTTTTCAACTTTTCAAACTATCATTACTTTGCAATTTTAATTACCTCATCTGTCAACATAATGCCCGTGAATTGCAGAACTGGTGCAAACATCCAAATCACTATGATCAGATGCTTTCCTCAAACTGCTGTTTTCTCACAGCAATCATTTTTGTTGTGTGTTTATTTTGTTTTTGAGAGGAAAGCGTGCAGCACATATTTACATATTCATCTAAGAGTGTATGGCGTTGGGATGTTTGTTAACAGTATATCCTTGCGAAGGTATTTCCAACTTCTATTTACTTCTAAGTAAAGAACTAAAAGAAGTTTGTCTTGAGTATATTGGTGCACTGAATCACATTCAGTCTTTTGCACGTTACAGGTGGATGAGAACGAGCATGAGCAATAAGTTGCTGGCTGCAGTTCACTTAATGGCCACCGGTGTCGCTAATAACTAGGGTTTCTGAATTAACATTACTAAAGTAAATGTAAACAGTTTTGAAGATTTTTAGGTACAGGAAAAAATATATATAAAGAAACTGCTTTTTCTAGAAGACCACATAATATAATTTCTCAGTCTGACTTTTACAAATGAAGTGGAAAATATTTTGAAATATACTCGTCCTCTCTTGGATCTGTCTCAGTCAATCCCTGTCCCTGCGTAAACCGCTGGGTCATCAGCTGTCCGTATCGACCCGGTCATTCCCCCTGAGTGGACTGAATGCTCTGGAATGTAGATTCAGTGTGGAAGGTGGTAAATGCAAGTTTCCATGATGTGAGCGTTTCCTGGGCTGCTTTAAATAGCGCCCTGTTTACGCCACAGGAAGGAAAGAGGCAGCACTGCAGTCCAGGCTGGGATGGAGAACATAATGACAGGGGGTTAAACAGAAAAATCCATTTGGAGATGCTGCTGTGCAGAAACTAACATTTAAGCTTAAAGATAAAAAGTCAAAAAGAAATTGCATTTACTACCCATTGTGGTGTATTTGTGCATGGGAAATTCAACACATTATTAGTTATATAGCTTGTTGTTAAGTGATTATAATTGATATTATTTTATTTCTTGCAAAGCTGAATTTTCTGCATCATTACTCCTGTCTGCAGTGTCACATGATCTTTCAGAAATCATTCTAATATGCTGAATTTGTGCTCAAGAAACATTTATTATTATTATCAATGTTGAAAATGGTTGTGCTGCTTTTTTTTTTTTTTTCAATATTATTTGATGAATTTTTTTTTAAGCATGTATTTAAAAAAAAAAAAAAAAAAAATATATATATATATATAAACAAGCTAAAATTATAATAATTCTAATAGAATTTGCAATCGAAAGTGCTTTAGTTTATGGTCAGCTGGTCTTTTATTTCAGCTTATTTATAGTGTTCTATTGAAATATGCCCTGCATGTGAAGAATGAGCATTTCTAATTCTGTTTGAATCTTGATTTAGAGTTACTAATGTTTTAGACATCATTAATGTCCTCGTAAATGTGATTGAAGTTGGACTCATTTACTAATAATGTCATGTTGCATAAAGGCTGTTTGCAAATCAAACATCACGCAGGCATTCATTGTCTCGGGGCTAAAGGTAGCGTTACATAACACATTCCTGTGCAGACAGTATAATGTGACATAACTGTTGACGCTGCCAGATCCAAACCATTGTATGAAACGGTCCATTAAGAGTTTCAAATGGGAACAAACTGCTTTGAATTGCATTAAAGACTGTATTGTTTTTTTATTTGTTTGTTTTATTTATTTATTTATTTATTTATTAGTATTTTGAAAATGAAAAATAATTAAACAAAATTGTAATAATAACATTATTTGTTAACATGCATTGCATTCATTCTTTTTTTTATTATTATTATTTAATATTGAAAGCAGAAAAATTAGAAAATGGCAACAAACATACAAAAAAAATATTTGACTCGATTTTTCGTTTTTACGTCCAGGACTAGAAAATGGATAAACAGCTTGAATATTCAATTTCTACACGTGAGAGAGAATTAAATGCCTCTTTCAGCTGATTAGTCAATTAAAGATCAAGCTGTGCCATCATCATTTCTTTCTCAGTTCCATGCAACAGAATAATGTTGCATCCCAGTTCTCCTACTTATACTATGCCCTAAAAGTACTGTTTTTGTGAAGAAAAAGTACATATTTCTGAGTGTTTAGCAGAAGAGTAGGCGAGCTTTGACAAAAACTACTGCTCTGTCGCTTTGTCTTTCATGCAGAGAACTCTCTTCAAGTGTTTGCATATTGATGCATTTAAAGGTTAATGACCAAATGTATCTTTTTAAAAGTTCAAAATGCTGTTCCAGATGAAATATAATGTGGATAACATTGAATTAATATGTTTTCGTATGGTTAGATACTGATTATTACGCACTCAAACCCCTTTATCTAAACCTCTCTACTTCACCGTTGGATTTTTGTAGTTTTTAAACACTTTTTATTTGTGTTTGTAGTTCTAATCAAATCCTCGTTCAACGGACAATGGGTTGTGGGCAATATTACACTGTAAACCCTAATGCTCAAAATAATTGGTTTGAGTAGGGTCAATTTAAATTAAACAAATTAGTTCAATCAAATTAACTTTTTATAAGTTTTTATAACTTTCTTTTTCTTTTGCGTTCACAAAACTGACACATTTTAAGTAATCTGAATTGTTTCATTGTTTTGAGTTTAATCAAAGTCCCTTTAAGACAAGTCATTGCACTCGGCGGCCATCTTTGAAATGCCTCTCGGGCATCCTGGGCATCATGCGTTACACTTTCTCCCATTCAAAACAATACGAGTGACACGTCTTGTGTTATTCTATAGTCTTTGGTTTACTCAACTTGTTTCTTTTAATTTAGACAAACATAAATTTAACTGAAACTGGGCTGGGATTTCAATTTCCTAGCATGATTTGCCATGGCACTTGAAAGGGAGAGAAAATGCTAAAATGTTATATAACGTGCAAGATTAATGTTAAATAGGAGATTTAGTAGTGTTTATTGTTTTGCCGTGCTAATTTAGAAGAGTTCCTGTTATGATGTTTTTTGGGGGGAGTTACCATCATAGTGACAAGTGGAGCATGAGCTTAGTTTGAGAACAGATAAATATTATATGTTCTATATTGCTGTACTCATTCAGCAATTACAATGCTATGGTAATGCTATCAAAGCATTGTGTTAACAATTAACAAATTAGCATTTACTGAATTAGCTAGTTAATGCTAGCCAAGTTTCCACTACTAAAAATATTTCTGTATTAAAAAAATATTACATGAGAATTCTTATTTTATTATAGCTTACTCCAAATATTTCAAGTTTGGAGTACCGGTAATTAAATTGTATGAGTACAAAATAAAAATATGCTTACTTAAACTTTGAATTTCTTAAGTGTAACCGATTACCTCAATTTCTTTTGAGTTTGGCCAACTGGATCTGCACTCTGGATGCACATACTAATATTTGGGACACTGTAATCTTTACTTTTAGGATGGATAGTATGCAAATTGGGTCATCCAATCAAAAGTCATCGACTGCTACAGTTGTATGGATTCTAAAGCGATTTTTTTTTTTTTTTTTTTTTTTTTTTCATCTCTTTCTCATCAAACAACCAGAACAAATGGCTTGACGCAAACCATACAGAAAGGATAAGAACACTGTTTTTCTTCTTCCAATATTAAATGAAAAGTAAACGCAATGTACACTCATTATTGCAACCTTATGCTCTTACACAACCTTATATTATTATAATAAATGTAAATGAGGCCATTATGTAGATTTCATCAAGCTTTATAAACTCCGATAACCCAAGTACCTTGACTACAAATAAAGTGTCATACTATTCAGACATATTTCATTGTGTAACAATTTATCAAAGATATTAGCACAAAGAAACAAAATAAGAGAAAATGGCACAGGAAAAACAATTTAAATGCATGCATTTTTTTTTTTGTTTCAGCTCTTAGAACTGTTTGACAGTGAAGATCCTCGTGAGAGAGAGTTTCTAAAAACGATTCTTCATCGCATCTACGGGAAGTTTCTGGGATTGCGTGCCTTTATTCGGAAACAGATCAACAACATTTTTCTGAGGTAAGAACACACCAGCATGGACACCTTAAACTGATCAAAAGTGACAGTAAAGAAAGGAAAGTTGCAAAATATTTCTGCTTCAAATTAATGCTGTTCTTTTTAATCCTAAAAAAAAAAAAAAAAACATGTCATAAACAGTTTCCAAAAAAATATAAAGCAGCACAACTGTTTTCAGTACTGATAATGAGAAATATTTCCTGAGCCACAAATCAGCATATTAGAAAGATTTCTGAAGGATCATGTGACCCTGAAGACTGGAGTAATGATGCTGAAATCATTTACAGCAATAAATTTACGGAAGAGGATTAGGGCCAAGCAATAATAAAAAAATAAAACCATCTCGAGATTAAAGTTGTTAAATTTCGAGAAAAGTCGAGATAAAATTTTGAGAATAAACTCATTAAATTATGAGAAAAAACTCGTTAAATTTTGAGAAAAAAGTCAAGATAAAATGTTCAGAATAAAGTGATTAAATTACAAGAAAAAAGTAGTTAAATCACGAGAACAAATTTGTTAAATTATGAAAAAAATGCCGTTAAATTTCGAGAAAAAAGTCGAGATAAAATGTTGAGAATAAAGTCATTAAATTATGAGAAAAAAGTTGTTAAATTACGAGAACAAATTCGTTAAATTATGAGAAAAATGTCGTTAAATTATGAGAAAAATGTTGTTAAATTTCGAGAAAAAAGTCGATAAAATGTTGAGAATAAAGCCGTTAAATTACGAGAACAAATTTGTTCTTATAATTTAACTACATTTTTCTCGTAATTTAATGACTTTATTCTCATAATTTAATGAGTTTATACTCAACATTTTATCTAGACTTTTTTTCTCGAAATTTAACAACTATATATATAATATAATTTTATATATCCAGGTCTAAAAATACATATGTTGGTGAAGTGCCATTGTATAAACTATGTAAATGATTTGGCTATGTAAAAAGATTATCTATTCTTTATTAAATAATGTTTCCAAAAATGATAGCTGTGTGTGAAATGCTTCAAGGTAAGCTGTGTCAGTCACTCAATTAACAGTAATAGTAAGCTTTCCAAATTCAGGAAATATTATTACAAAATGTGGTAAATATTTAAATATATTCAAATATATATTAAAGCTTTTCTGGCAGGTTTATGAATTTCCAGTAATGTGCAGATAAATAATAATTTTGGTTTTTAGTTTGTGCATTTAGTAAAAAAAAAATCTAATTTATGTTCACATTTTATTTGAAATGTAAATTGTTCATGGATGCTCCAAAAATTTCCCTAGATTCCTCTATGAAACTGAGCACTTTAATGGAGTTGCTGAATTCCTTGAGATTCTGGGCAGGTGAGTTTTTGTTCCATTTTCTTTCCTTGCTAATGCATCTTTATTAATTTTCTGTTCACATAGTTCTTCTAATAGAGTAAGTGCAGTCAGAATGCATGCTGGGGAGAAGGTTGTTTGGCTCCAGGTTCAGCCTGAACCCTGTGGCAGCAGCAGAAGCATGTTGGTGTTGACTGGCTTCAGTCATCTAATGTTAAACCTTTCATGCCTCCATGTCATCAATAGTGTCACTGTCTTTGTAATCGCAGTATCATCAATGGCTTCGCTCTGCCGCTGAAAGCTGAACACAAGCAGTTCCTCATGAAGATCCTCATTCCCCTGCACACTGCCAAAGGACTAGCACTGTTCCATGCACAGGTACACCAAGAGTTGGTGCTTAACCCCATGAAACCTAAAGCAAATTTCTAAGGCCTTTAAATTATCAAGAGCTTTTATCATAAAACTAAGCATTTAAACGTGCAGTAAGTGATTTCTGAGAAATGCTGTTGAAAGTGCCACAACACACCAATCAGCAGAAGGGGGCGTATCCACTCATTATGGGGGAGGAGAGAGTGAGCGAGAGGGAGATTTGAACAAAGACTCATTGTTTTTTTGTTTTTTGTTTTATTACAAGCTACCAGAATTTCATCTTACTTTTTGGCCACATAAATATCAGCACCAAATATCATATTTGTGGTCCTCTGCGCGCAACTTTCCAGTTACCACTGGATTTTGTCCTCTGCATATAAGCTTAATAAAGTCTGAACCTCGTTGTCAGTCCATCAGTCGTATTTTTTTTTAGCTGTATTGTTGATTCAAATAGCAAACAATTCTTACATGGTTGAAATAAAATGTTGCGTGGAGTCAACCAATCAGCATGTTCAGCACCAAGTCCCACCCCTGAAAGTTCCAGAACTTTGAAAAAGTACTACCTAATGAGCAGGTACTTTCAGAGGGGGAATTGTTTACCCAGAACTTCATTTAGACCCTGGTTCCAGCGGTCAAAACATAGCGAGTACCACCCCAAAGTTCCTAGTTCCTGCAGTGGAAACGCGGCTTATGTAGATATTCTTTATGAATTCAATTTATAATATACTTTTTGATACAGGAAAAAAGTATGTGAATTGTGAACCCTTTTGATTTTCCTCATTTTCTGCATAAATTGATCATAAAATTTGATCTGTTCCTCTACTAAAAGCTGGAATACACTCCACGACTTTTAAAATCTGAACATATTTTTAAACACTAGGCATCACTCACTCACTTAGTTTGTAAATGGTTAGGAAAACAGGCCATCATACACTAAACCAGTGCTTCTCAAACCTGTCCCGGGGAGTCTTTAAGATAATAATCCTGAAGACCTTGATTAGCTTGTTCAGCTGTGTTTAATTAGGGTTGGGCAGCTAAACTCTGCAGGAAAGTTGATCTCGAGGGCCAGAGTTGAGAACCCCTGGTCTAAAGCTTAAAAATCTCAGTATGTGCCCATCATACAACTTTATTTTTTTATTCATATGTATGCTGAAACGTGATGCTGAATCTTTGGAAGGTTGATTGTTTGTACAAACCATCCTTTCTTTTAGTATCTATTCATTCACTATTGACCTTGTTGTCTTTCAGCTGGCCTACTGTGTGGTTCAGTTCTTAGAAAAGGACCCGACCCTCACTGAAGTGGTACTGCTCACCTCACTTCCACCTTCACCCTCACACCACCCCACTGTAACCCCACTATAGCTCACACATTCAGCCCATCTTAAATCATTTTAGCCACCAACACACTTTTAAATTTTTGTACAGTTGCACTCTGAAAGTTGGAATTTATCATGAAAAAAATAATATACATATATACAGTACAGTCCAAAAGTTTGGAACCACAGATTTTTAATGTTTTTAAAAGAAGTTTCGTCTGCTCACCAAGGCTACATTTATTTAATTAAAAATACAGTAAAAACAGTAATATTGTGAAATATTATTACAATTTAAAATAACTGTTTTCTATTTGAATATATTTCACAAAGTAATTTATTCCTGTGATGGCAAAGCTTAATTTTCAGCATCATTACTCCAGTCTTCAGTGTCACATGATCCTTCAGAAATCATTCTAATATGCTGATCTGCTGCTCAAGAAACATTTAATGTGTACAATTGTACAAAATATTTGTGTACAATATTTTTTTTCAGGATTATTTGATGAATAGAAAGTTCTAAAGAACAGTGTTTATCTGAAATCTAATCTTTTGTAACATTATAAATGTCTTTACTGCCACTTTTGATTGATTTAATGAATCCTTGCTGAATAAAAGTATTCATTTCTTTAATTTCTTTTCAAAAAAATAAAAATTCTTACTGACCCCAAACTTTTGAACGGTAGTGTATAATGCTACAGAAGCTTTGTATTTCAGATAAATGCTGTTCTTTTGAACTTTCTATTCATCAAGGAATCCTGAAAAAAAAAGTACACAACTGTTTTCAACATTGAAAATAATCATAAATGTCTATTGAGCAGCAAATCAGCACATTAGAATGATTTCTGAAGGATCATGTGACACATGTGAGTAATGATGCTGAAAATTCAGCTTTGCATCACAGGAATAAGTTACTTTGTGAAATATATTCAAATAGAAAACAGTTATTTTAAATTGTAATAATATTTCACAATATTACTGTTTTTACTGTATTTTTAATTAAATAAATGTAGCCTTGGTGAGCAGATGAAACTTTTTAAAATCTTTAAAAATCTTAGTGGTTCCAAACTTTTGGACTGTACTGTGTATATATAACCAGACAGGGGGATGTTTTGAAAATTTTTTTTTTTTTTTTTTTTTTTTTTTTGAAACTGACACTAATGATTCTTCATTTCTGATAGAACTGCAAAATCAATCGGTACTTATTAATAGAATAACGAGACACAACCCTCTACATTCAATCGCGTTTGGTTCCATTTATTTTTGATCACAGTGCATACACATACAAAAGTTTAGTCCAAAAGTGCACACATTTAGAGAAATGCACGTTTACCTCAGATTTCATTAGATGGTTGTATGTAGTTTGCTAGGGGGGTACGGGGACATGCTCCCCTGAGAAAATTTAGATTTCCCCGGTGTACATATGTGCATTTTTAAGACGTTTTAAGGCCAACAAATTGGATAACAATACCTTTTAAAACCATGTCTACAAATACATGCATGCACAGTTTTGAGGTAGCTTTAATCGCAAGTTTGGTAATTTCATGACTTAACTTACAACAGAACAACGACGGTCATTGCACGTAGTTTCTTTTGCACTTTATTTAAGCTATAATAAAGTT
The DNA here is from genome assembly GCF_024489055.1 of Chanodichthys erythropterus. Classification (NCBI taxonomy): domain Eukaryota; kingdom Metazoa; phylum Chordata; class Actinopteri; order Cypriniformes; family Xenocyprididae; genus Chanodichthys; species Chanodichthys erythropterus. Next base: position 23,943,851 of record NC_090224.1, on the reverse strand, counting down.
ATTATGCAGCGCAGTTGATGTGTTTATGTGTTAGAAGCAGGAAAAATGGGCAAGCGTAAGGATTTGAGTGAGTTTGACAAGGGCCAAATTGTGATGGCTAGACGACTTGTTCAAAGCATCTCCAAAACTGCAGCTCTTGTGGGGTGTTCCTGGTCTGCAGTGGTCAGTATCTATCAAAAGTGGTCCAAGGAAGGAACAGTGGTGAACTGGCGACAGGGTCATGGGCGTCCAAAGCTCAATGATGCACGTGGGGAGCAAAGGCTGGCCCGTGTGGTCCGATCCAACAGACAAGCTACTGTAGCTCAAATTGCTCAAGTTAATGCTGGTTCTGATAGAAAGTTGTGTATGTGTATGTGCATCACAGTTTGTTGCGGATGGGGCTGCATAGCCGCAGACCAGTCAGGGTGCCCATGTTGACCCCATCCACTGCCTAAAGTTCCAACAGTGGGCACATGAGCATCAGAACTGGACCACAGAGCAATGGAAGAAGGTGGCCTGGTCTGATGAATCACGTTTTCTTTCACTTTCTTCACGTAGATGGCCGGGTACGTGTGCATCACTTACCTGGGAAACACATGGCACCAGGATGCACTATGGGAAGAAAGCAAGCTGGTGGAGTCAGTGTGATGCTTTGGGCAATGTTCTGCTGGGAAAAACTAGATCCATGTTGATCTAAGCGTTGTTGCAGATCATGTACACTTTTCATGGAAACGGTATTCCCTGGTGGCTGTGGCCTCTTTCAGCAGGATAATGTGCCCTGCCACAGAGCAAAAAAGAGTTCAGGAATGGTTTGAGGAGCACAACAATGAGTTTGAGGTGTTGACTTGGCCTCCAAATTCCCCAGATCTCAATCCAATCAAGCATCTGTGGGATGTGCTGAATAATACCGTCTGATCCATGGAGGCCCCACCTCGCAACTTACAAGATTTAAAGGATCTGCTGCAAACATCTTGGTGCCAGATACCACAACACACCTTCAGGGGTCTAGTGGAGTCCATGCCTCGTCGGGTCAAGGCTGTTTTGGGGGACCAACACAATATTAGGATGGTGGTCATAATGCCTGATCGGTGTGTGTGTATATATAGCAAACATAAAAACAAGGTTTTTTTCAAGGTAAACACACACTGCAGTGCTTATTACAAAGTTAAGCGGTTAAGCTTGATCAAGGGCATAATGATGAAGTTCATGAATGACTGCTTGAGGGATTTAAACATTTAAACTTTGCCAGTTAAAGCACTGCTATGGTACCCTCAGAATAGGTACTCATCCCACTCTTCCTCATACACCATAGAGTGTGAAGATGCTGAGAGGCTTCTGGAGGTTTGGCTTGGTGTCCGGTTTTTGAGCCATCTGTGTTCTCATGGAGTGTGTTTTTCATCCATTGTGATTATACGGCTGCTGCTGTGTTTGGTTGAACAGTCATGCGTGAACAGTGACTTGATTTTGAGGACGTGGTGCCAACCGCCGGGAAGCCCCGGTGTTCATGAGTGTAGATGAGAGCTCATTACCACTTGCGTTTGCCTGTAAGCAGAAACGCATGGCTTTGCGCAGGCATAAATCCCCCAACTTAGAGGGCAGTGATGTTGAAAGCAGAGCTATAAATGATATGGTACGATGAAGGATTTTCATATTTCTGGGTTTGGAAGCCTCAAGTAATCAGTAGGGGAAATGGAACAGTTGATCCTGTTTTTGATGCAATAAAAAAAAATTTTAAAAAATAAATGGCACAGCAGCCACATCAACTTGATGTGTCTGTCGGGTACTCAGAGTAGACAAAATGACCAAAATTTCCATCCCTGGTTAGCATGGTTTTCCAAAAAAAAGGAATAATGAGAAATGGCAGGCAGTCTATACAAGGCAAGACAAGTCAATTCTTTTCCACACTAATAAACAACTCAATGTCACACAATGCATTTCTTGCAATACATTTAAAATAAGCCTATTTAGTCATTTTCAGCTAGCTAACAAATTAGATAAGAAAATAATCACATTCCCCCTTTTAATTGAAGTGATATCCCTTATAAAGTAATAAAAACTTAAAAGAGATAAAAAGAGATCCTGGATGTTATTGAACCCACTCAGTTCAAGAAGATCCAGGAGCCTTTATTTAAGCAAATCTCTAAATGTGTAGCCAGCCCTCATTTTCAGGTACAGTGTAAGATTGTGATCAGGGTCTGTCAGCTGACTTTGTCAGCTATATAAGGGAAAACGGCAGATTACATATGTGATTTGCAGTTATATTACCGTTCAAGCATTTGGGGTTGGTAAGATTTATTTATTTTAATTTTTGATAATGATTTAATATTAGTACTGTCAAACGTTTAATCACAATTAATTGCATACAAAATAAAAGTTTGTGTTTACATAATATGTGTGTACTGTGTATATTTATTATGTACATATAAATACACACACGTATATATTTAACTAATATATATATATATATTCTTCTAAACAAACTTTTATTTTGGATGCTTTTTCTTGTTTTTCAGCATGTTTTCGAACTCATATTCATTAGGATTGCTACATTTATCAGGTCTTTTCTGTCGTCTCTTAGGTGGTTCGTGGCCTTCTGAAATTTTGGCCTAAGACATGTAGTCAGAAAGAGGTAAGCCTGTCTAATAACTGATTTGTTAACAATAATTACAGACAGAAATGAATGCATAACAGTGCCAATATAATGGCTATTCTCTTTATTTTTCACTTTCTCAGTGTATGTCTGCCTAATTACATGTCTGATGAGTTCCTGGGTTCTGTCTCTCTGCTTTTAGGTCATGTTTCTGGGAGAAATCGAAGAGATCCTGGATGTTATTGAACCCACTCAGTTCAAGAAGATCCAGGAGCCTTTATTTAAGCAAATCTCTAAATGTGTAGCCAGCCCGCATTTTCAGGTACAGTGTAAGATTGTGATCAGGGTCTGTCAGCTGACTTTGTCAGCTATATAAGGGAAAATGGCAGATTACATATGTGATTTGCAGTTATATTACCGTTCAAGCATTTGGGGTTGGTAAGATTTATTTATTTTAATTTTTGATAATGATTTTGAAAGAAGTCTTATTTGATCAAAAATACAGTAAAAACTATAATGTTGTGAAATATTACATTTTAAAATAACTTTACTTTTTAACATGGATTTTTTTCAGTGTCACATGACTCAGATATCATTCAAAGAAACATTTCTTATTATCAATGTTGAAAATAGTTGTGCTGCTTATTTTTATGATTTATTTATTTATTTCTTGTTGAAGCCATGTGGAAGCGTTTTTTAGGATTCTTTGATGAATAGAAAGTTCAAAAGAACACAATTTATTTTAAATAGAAGTCTTTTGTAACATTATAAAAGTCTTTAATGCCACGTTTGATCAATTTAATGTGTCCTTGCTGAATAAAAGTGTTTAATTTCTTCAAGAAAAAAAAAATCTTACTGACCCTAATCTTTTGAGTGCTGTACATTTCAACACAAATTATTGGCTCTCATTATTAAACTGGCTGTCTGGGATTTGCAGGTAGCAGAACGAGCACTGTACTTCTGGAACAATGAATACATTTTGAGTCTAATCGAGGAGAATAATGCCAAAATCCTTCCCATCATGTTTGGAAACTTGTACCGGATCTCCAAAGAACACTGGAACCCGTATGTTTCATATGTTTTTTATGTTTATTTTTTTTTCTTGATATTTGCTGCTGTCATTTAAACACTGACAATAACTTTAAGAATTTACTCCATTCTTTAGTAAAATCATTCTAATATACCGATTTGATGCTCAAGAAACATTTCTTATTATTATCAATGTTAAACGGTTGTGCTGCTTAATGGAAACATCATTTTTTCTCAGGATTCTTTAATGAATAAAAAGTTGAAAAGAACAGCATTTATTTAAAGCATTTATGTTGAAACATTGTGAATGTCTTCACTGAATATAATACATCTTTTGCTGTTTCTAGTAAATATAAATACAGTTTTGCACTTTTAGATATAGACAGATATTTCTATTCCCATTGTGGAGATTTTATTTGCTCAATTTAACTAAAATGGTTGAAACCTTAAATTCTATATGTACATTTATTTTCAAATTCTCACAGTAAAGAAATGACATTCAGGCTTGTTGTAAACTCTTTATCTCTACATTGTCTCAGGACGATCGTAGCCCTGGTGTACAATGTATTAAAAACACTGATGGAGATGAACAGCAAACTGTTTGATGAACTGACAGCCTCATACAAATCTGACAGGCAGCGGTAAGAATACATCTTTACTCTTTGCAGTTTGTTTAAAATGACACTGCTCATGATTGCCATCACTTCTGTCCTCAGAGAGAAGAAGAAAGAGCAGGAACGTGAGGAACTGTGGAGGAAGCTGGATGAACTAAGACTGCAAGAGACATCAGCCATCCAGAATAACAGGCATGAGATGCAGTTCACCTACAGCAACAATAACAACAACAACAACAACAACCTTCACAATAAGGATGAAAACACAGCAGCAACCATTAATGACAGAAGCGAGAGTGACACCTGGGCCAAATGACTCTGCCCTCTTTCTTTACTCAGTATTTTGCTGGTTTACAAATGTAAACCAGTCTAGAGAGCAGTAAAGGATATGGACCTTAAGCAATAATCTTTACATTTTTGGAACAACTTTTCTTTTTCCGAAAGCCTATATAAAACTAAATCAAAATGCTATTTTCTCCTGGTAAAGGATAATATATTTTATGTATGTAAGTCTATTTTGGATGTAAAGTGTGGTTATAGTAAATTATACATTTTTGTCTAATCAAAGATGTAGGGTTTTCACCTACACTGCAAAAAAAATCTCTTAAAAGGTACACTATATAACTTTTAGCCCACTAGCGGTTAAAAAAACTGCTTGCATTTTGCGGAAGAACATTGTTTTGGTTGTGCTTTGGCTCTGCGTGACTGTGCGGATGAATATGGTTATCCTACTGCTCATAAAACATTCACTATAGGCTTAAGAGATGTAACAAGTTTAGAGGAAAAGGATCTCAAGCTGCCTAGCTGAAGACGTTACTGTAGCTTTACCCTTTAATAGACACGGTACTTCCTTGAAAATAAAGCAATGCAACAACCATAATGAAATGACCCTTCAGTGAACTCTGTTAGAGCTACATGTGGCAATTTATCTGTTCAATAAATTATCTTTCTCACCTGTTGAGTAATAAAAACGCCATCTCTGCGTTGCTTTTACAGCATTTCAAATCCTTCACTTTTCTCCATCTCTGAAAGCCAAGCCAATGTTGATTCTTGTTTTATTACGAGCACTGTCACATTCTTGTTTTGCCGGCAAAGCAAGAACGTGACAGAACTCGTAATAAAAGCACAAATCTCTTTTAAAACCAGTGATTAACCGGAGGTTCAAGATTCAGCTTTTCCATGTCAACCTTTCTCGCTCGTTGTGACAACTAACGCACTATACATCCATTAAAGTAGCCGGAGCAACTTTTCTCTTTTTACGGATATGATGAGACACACGGGTCAGTGACTCATGTACGCAGTTTCCCGCAAAAACCATCCCACCCGGTCTGAAACATAAACACTTATAATAGACTTACCATAGTAAATCAGGGTCAGACAAAAACATGTTTTGGAAAAAGGACTGATGATGTATTGACTCATTATTTAAATTTAGTTACTTTGTGAACAAAGAAAGTTAAATAGTGTACCTTTAAGGTGTGGTCACATGTACGCGACAAATTTCAATAGGAATTGGAAATTTTGTGCGAGGACAAAAGATTTCCCCATGGATTTTTCGCTAATGTGACTGCACTTTAAATAAGAAATAATAGTAATAATACTGACAATAGAAAATATTTTTTTAGCAGTGAAGGCTATATTTAGAGACTTGAGTGAGCTTTAAAAATTAAATGTCTTTAGTTTTTTAATGGTCTCAAATGCAAAAAAACAGAAACAAAAAAAAAAAACTGCAAATACTACCATAAATTGTGAGTTGTTACTATAAATGTGACCTGAGATAAATATTAATGTTTGATGCCTATAGTTCACATGATACTCACACCCTGGAAGTGTCAAAAATTAGCCTTAGAAATGCAAAAAGTGAAACTCCTGCTATTTAAGGAAGCACAAATGTATTGAACCTGGTCAGAAAACCCTGTCCAAGTGTGAGAACATACATTGTTTGTTTGTTTTTTTTGTTTGTTTGTTTTTTGTTTTTTGTTTGTTTTTTACAATTCAAGCAGAATCTACCTGATGCATGAAATCTGCATTGAAAAAGTGCATCTGTTTATCATCTTTTCTTTTTATTTTTGTGGAAGTTTCATTTGTTTCCCTCATAATACCAGCCTTCGCATTTAAAATGAAACATCTTGTGTTTTGTATCATTTGGGTTCCCTGGCTATGCATTTTGCTTGTTGGGATTAAAACAAACGGATACTAATTCTAACTTTAACTCAGGGATAACTAACACTCCCCATGTATAATAAGAATGATGACAAAGATTTTTGTTGTTGTTGTTTATTTTTTTCAAAATAGAATAATATGTTTAATGAACCTAATATAAAATATATAAATATATAGATATAGAGACTCATTGACATTCCATTCAACATCAATTTTTTGTTTTTTTGTTTTGCTTCAACCAAATATGGTCTCATTGCTATGCAGTATGTTGGGTTCTCATGTTAATTTTCTTCCTTTTCCTTTTTTTTTTTTTTTTTTTTTTTGCTGTGAGAATGTGTAAAATAACCTTGTTGTAATGTGCTATCCTGCATTAAAATGCCAGACTGCTGTTTATTTTTACATGTCATATTAGTGGTCTGTATGCATAGAATATCTTTCTCTCGGCAGTCACCAAACATAAATCAATTATTTGAGTGATTCAACAGTAGATTGTAGAGCTGCACGATTCTGGATAAATTGAGAATCACAAATATATAATGAATAGACAACTAAACAAATCATGTATATAAAAAATCATAAATGTTAAAAATATTTAATCGATTTTAATTAATAATTAAAATAAATGTTAGAATGAATGATTCAATGACTCACTTATAAAGACAGTAGACTTGTTCTTGTAGCATCGGCACTGTGCAGATCGATAGGCGTATGACATCAAAGCACCGCAAAAGCGACTGGAGAGCAAACGACTCCTAATGCTTTTGAATTGCTCTCGCAGTACTTTGATGTCATGCGCCGATCGGTCTGCGCAGCGCCGATGCAATTCGAACAAGCCTTTTGTTTCATTACTGAATGAATCCGCATTTTTTTTTTTTCAAATCTCTTGAATGAATGATTCAGTGATTCAAATTTGTTTAATAGTCACTTGTCGCCATCTACTGGTATAATGATGTAATTGATACAATCTTTATTTGAAGCATCACGTTACTTTCAAAAGGTGATTTACTCTATTTTGTTCACTGTCGTATACATCAGTGTTTATATCCGAACTTATAAACTAACTTTTATCCCAGTATTTCTGTGATAACGTGAATCATTGTAAGACAGAAATAATGATTCTGTGTGGTTGATAAGACTGTGAAGCTGTTTCATGCCTGTACTTGACAACTACTGTCTCTGGCTCAGCGTCAGCGCGAACACAGTTTTGAATGTTCACTGTGACTGTACTTATCAAAGGTTTAATAGACACAGGCGAATCATTGTCATTTAGGAATAAGATCACGTAGGTGTTTCGGTTTAGATTGCAATCTTTTAACGATTAATCGTGCAGCTCTAGTAGATTTATATACTTGTTTCACTTGTTTACTTTTCAAAAGTTTACATTCAGAAAGTCCTTTTGTACAGCAAGTTTCATTAAATGAAGCAAAATTAACAGTAAAAAATTGACAGTAACAGCCAAGTAGCCTAAATATTCCATTCAAAATAAATGTTTTTAAATCTTTTGAATAGTAGTGTATGTATATGTATTAGTACAGGAGCGGTAAAAAATATATATATATTTAAAGTTCTTAAGATTACATGGTGTTGTATTGACTATCCTTAATCAAATTATCATGTTAGTCACATCTTGGGTCTGCTGAGGGGTACCTCAGACGCTTCCTTTTGTCTTAAAACTCCATTGTCCACAAAGTAGCACATGCATTTCTTGTTGTTTATTCATGAGAAAAATAAACTGATGGGAAAGGGAATGCAAACTTAATGAAATCAAACAACTTTGGTGGACAAACAAACAGAAGGCAATGTCTACAGGCCATGTGCTTCCAGCAAGCCACACCCACACTCAGGCCTTTAAGCTTCTCCTGTCCTGCAGAGGGAGCACATCTCAAGAAAACAAAGATTAACACAATTAACCTTAAACTAAGGCAAACAAATTACTCCTATGATCTAGTTTGAATCTAGCTGCACGAGTAAACTGATGAGTCACATGGGTGACTACGATAGAAATGTTTCAATATTTTCAGATATAAGACAATCCCATTTTTTTTAGTTGTGCAAAAAAGCAAAAGGTTGTTCCGTGTTAGCATATGTGAAAAAATATAATGTTTGCATTTTATTGTCTGTTTTGTTCAGTATTCCACAAAAGTGCAAAGCCTGAAAGGTTGTTTATGCAGGACTGGAAGTGACTGGCTCTTTTAATGATCTGGTAAGTTATTGTCATGATGGATGATGGAAGCAGTGAGCTGCTTTAATCATGGAGACTTTTAAATAAAGGTCAGTTAGCAGCGAGAGATTAATTCATCACAAATATATTGCGCCAAATGTCATGCTGATTATGAGCCATTCATTTGTTTAAATAGTTAATATCAGTGTTGGTAGGCTTGCCAACCATCCTGTATACGTAATCATATAGATTCAACAAAATGGTATATTTTATATTATATAGTATAAAGTTGGAAAATTCTGTCATTTACTTACCTTCAAGTTGTTCCAAACCTGTATGAATTTCTTTCTTCTGCTGAACACAAAAGAAGGCCCATCAGCTGTTTGGTTACCAACATTCTTCAAAGTATCTTTTCTGTTCAGCAGAAGAAAAAAATTCATACAGGTTTGGAACAACTTGAGTAAATCGTGACAGAATTTTATTTAGGTTTTTTTGGGTGAACTATCCCTTTATAGCAAATTTGATGGACAACATTAGACTAAACCAACCCCAAATCAGCAAAATGTGGAACTGTCACAACCGCCATGTTAAAGATCAGATACTAACACGATGATGAAGAGAGAATGCAGTCTTTAATAAATCCAAAGGTAAATCCAAACAAGAGCTTAACACACACGTAACACTGACAATAGTCGACAATGGTGAACAGAAACAAGGGAACTTAAATACATGTGCAAATGAGGTGATAAATGACACACAGCTGACAGTGATGACTCAAATCAAAAACCATGACAACAACCTAGTGGTGGGAAATGGTGCAAGCAGGAAAACAAAGAGTAATACCGTGACAGTACGCCCCATCCCGGAAAGGCGTGACCTCGTGCCGACAGATGAATGGAAGAGGTTCAGGTGGAGGACGCAAGTCCGGGAGAGGGATTGAATGAAATGTCCAGGGTGGCCTTGAACAGGGGCAGGCTGATGGTACCCCGGTGCACAACCAGGGCTGTACTCCACGTCGGCATCGCTGGAGGGAGGAGCCATGGAGAAAGACAGCTGAATGATGTCATGGCGATGGCAGGAGGCGATGTCGACATAGGAGGTGGAGCCCACCGCATAGCCAGAGAGCCAATGATGCAACAGGACACTGATGACCTCGACGACAGTGATGGAGCCGCAGCGTCGATCCCCCAAGGTGGAAGCAGGGATCCGGAGGGCTGAGGTTGAGCTGGAGCGACCGAGGGCGGAGGTGGAGCCTGTGGGAGGGCGGAGCTAGCCGCAGCCTAAGGGGTGGAGAGCCGGAGGGCAGTGAACGGCCCATAAGTCCATGGCGAAGGTGGTGCGATGTCTGACCGAGGTGGAGCTGACGTACTGAGGGAGTCCAGCGAGGCCGAATGCCCGATGGTCACTGCTGACGTCAAGGGTGGAAGGAGTGCAGGTGTAGGAGTCAGGGCATCGGGTCGAAGTGGAGTGGAGAGCGCAGAGGCCGGAGGCGGAGCCATGGGCTCCCGAAGCCCAGGAAAAGGTGACTTCCAGCAGTGTAACCGCGCCACTGAGAGGAGGCTGAGGTGGAACAGAGGGGCTCATGGGAGACAGAGATGACTGGGTGGTAGAAATGGTTGGGAACTGAAGAGGTTCTTGAAGGGTAATACAAAAACCAACAAGAAATAAAACAAAGTCTCAGTGGTATTTTGGAGAGGTGGTGGGAGAGGGAGGTTGGGTGGGAATAGAGAATTAGGGATATGATTGACAGATTCTGATGATGGGTCAAAAAGTTCAATTTCTCCAAAATGATAGCTCTGCAGTGTAGAAACCAGAAACCGAGGTGGAGCTGACATACTGAGGGAGTCCAGCGAGGCCGAATGCCTGATGGTCACGGCTGACGTCGAGGGTGGAAGGAGTGCAGGTGTAGGAGTCGGGCCGGAGTGGAGAGAGCAGAGGCTGGAGGTGGAGCCACGGGCTCCTGAAGCCCAGGAAGAGGTGACTTCCAGCAGTTCAGCAGTGTAACCGCACCACTGAGAAGAGGCTGAGGTGGAACAGAGGGGCTGATGGGAGACAGAGATGACTGGGTGGTAGAAATGGTTGGGGACTGAAGAGGATCTTGAAGGGTAATTCAAAAACAAAAACCAACAAGAAATGTTGTGTCAATGTTGTGAAATGTCTCAATGATATTTTGGAGAGATGGTGGGAGAGGGAGGTTGGGTGGAAATAGAGAATTAGGGACATGATTAACAGATTCTGATGATGGGTCAAAAAGTTCAGTTTCTCCAAAATGATAGCTCTGCAGTGTAGAAACCAGAAACTCACTCTCAGTGACGGGAGGGTGGACGGGGCTCATTTCCATGCCCTCGATATTCACTAGAACTCCCTCGGCGATAGATGGTGCAGCCGTCTCTCACACCTGGTCAGACATGTGTTGCTCAGGCTCCGTTGCATTGTTTAGCACAGTCATTCCCAAAGCGCTGGCTCGAACGCAGCAGCATAGTCACTCACTTGGCCTGCGGTGGGTTCATGCTGCCGACCCTCGTCGTCTGGGTGAACAAACTTGCAAAGTGCCTGGCGTTGCATTGCGCCGGGTGTATGATAGGGCCCTTATTGTTGTAAGATGTCCTTTTGATGGCATATGTCTCTGTACAATCCCAATATATGCCTCCATATCAATGGTACCTTCACACATATGCGAGTCACCCATGCTGTTTGCACTGATGCACCACTATACCATTACAGATGTTTGCTGCTGCACCTGTCTCTAATGAAAGTCTGGATAGTCCCTTTGGTCTTTGGGACTGTAAACTAGATGTCCATTTTTCCCAAAAACATGTTGAAAGGTGGATTCATCTGACCACAGCACACAATTACACTGTCTTTTTGACTATCTGAGATGAGCTTGGGCCCAGAGAACTCAATGCAATCTCTGCATAGAATTGATGTATAGCTTTCTCCATGATTAACAGAGATTCAAGTTACATTTCTTAATGCAGACTGGGTTAAGTGACAACAGTTTTTCAAAGTACTCCTGAGCCAATGTGGCTATTTTTAACACAGCAGCATGAACGTTTCTCATGCAATGCCATCTGAGGGGTCAAAGGTCATGCACATTCAACTGAGGTCTCCTGACTTGCCCTACACAACCTGAGATTTACTGGATTCCCTGAATCTTTTCACAATATTATGTATGGTACAGCCTTGACTCATCGAGGCATGGACTCCACTAGACCCCTGAAGTTGTGCTGTGGTATCTGGCACCAAGATGTTAGCAGCAGATCCTTTAAGTCCTGTAAGTTGCAAGGTGGGGGTTTGGGGGATTGAGATCTGGGGAATCAGTGAGCTTTGGCCACCCATGACCCTGTCGCCGGTTCACCACTGTTCCTTCCTTGGACCATTAGATACTGACCACTGCAGACTGGGAACACCCCATTAGAGCTGCAGTTTTGGAAATGCCCTGACCCAGTTGTCTAGTAATTTGTCCCTTGTCAGACTCGCTCAAATCCTTACGCTTGCCCATTTTTCCTGCTTCTAACACATCAACTTTGAGGACAAAATGTTCACTTGCTGTCTAATATATCCCACCCACTAACAGGTTGTAACGATCAGCCAAATCGGTTGAGTTACAAGACTTAAAATGGGGTCAGATTTTACTGTGCGAGTTTGTTAGTGGTTAAAAGAATTAAACATTTACAATATTAAATGAGACTCAGTCTGTTAAAAGCATACAGTCCAGAGTGCCATACCCTAAAACAGTCCAAGAATCCTACAGTGTTGATAAGTCCCAATGTGAGTGTCCACCAGTGTATATACAAATGTCAACGGTAGTGATAATCTAAGTATGCGATAGATTCTGGAAAGGTAAGTCCACAGGTAGGCAACTCCACAATCCAAGTAAGTTGTGTTTGTTAATGAGTGAATGTTTGTTTGTTTGTTTGTTTGTTTGTTTGTTGTCATCATCGTCCTTGTCCTTCTTCTTCTTCTTCTGGTTTTGAGTGTTTGTTTGCCATGCTGCTCTCTTTATATAGATGTATTTCCTACTTCCTGTCATGTGACTGGCCAACCTTTCATTTCTTAAAGACATACACACTTAAAATGGTAAGAGGAATACAATTCACTAAAAAAACATGTAAACCAATTAAAACTTTATTATACATAAAATCATTGTAATAAATAGAGTGGTAAAACAGTGTCACAAGGTGCCGTGATGAAGAGATAATCAGTGTTATTCACTTCACCTGTCATTGGTCATAATGTTATGCCTTATCAGTGTATGCTCTGCTATGTTTCCAAATATAAGATCTTTGGTGTCTCTCCTTTGCTGTAAGATTGTGGGTGTATTTTCCATCAGATTTGATTAGGTGATGTTCCTTTAATATGTCTGTTTCCATCTCTGCAGACATGACAGACAAGATCTACAGTATTCTCGTATATCTATTTTCATCTGTCTGTGACATTTAACCAGTCATTCTGACCTAGCCGTTACACCAACTCTGACATAATGGATAAGTCTGTTTGACCTTTTCTTATTAGAGCAAAACATAAGTTTAATTTTCTACTGTTTGTCCTTTTTTTTAAACTATTATTTACTTGATTCATTTGTTTGTCTCTATAATATCTTATTTTTAATTTTTAATTTTAATATCATTTATACTTAATAAATTTGTTATTCCATATTCAAATTTGATCTCTGACAATCATTGCTATTTCTATATGCTATCAGAAATGATACAAAGGACAGGGAGTTTCTCATTGTAATTTGATAATGAATGAGTTTGTATGTACTTAGTGATTCTGAAACAAAGGTGACTTTCCCTAAATAGTCAAAACATGTCCATTTTTTAAAGAATTGAAATGAGTTGAGAAAAATCACATGAATACAAGCATAAGACATTGTTTTGTCTAAAATATTGAATCACTTGAGAACATTATCTAATTGCATGAGAAATATTTCTAATCACTTTATATGATCAGTGGTAGCCTACTTTATGTATGTGACATTTCTCATTCCTCCATGTTTATCCTGATTTTTGTTATTTAAAAGTGTCCAGAAGGTGGCGTCTCAAACCAGCTCGTGTATTTCAGGAAAGTACAGTCAAAGCAAAGCTGCTTTTAGACCATCCCTGGTAAAGGTACGATTAGTTTTAGAAATAACACCTCACCAAAACAAAATAATGATAAAATAATGAGATAAATGCAGCGCTCTTTCTCAATACTACATTCCTGCAATACCGGAGGCTGCAGTTTCAGACCTAGTTTTTCACACTCGAGGTGACTGCAGCAGTAACAGTGACAAGTTGTTTTAGATTATTTTTGCCATATTGCACTGCAGGATATGTCAATGTGTTATGCTGTCCTGACACTTTTTAAAAACAATATTTTTATATTTACATTAATATAACTATTAATGCTCAAAATAGATTTTTGATCATTATTATTATTATTTGTCATTATTATTCACTATAAGACTGAAAAACTATCAAATTAAACCAAATTAAAAGCATGCATTCATTAAAAATACTTGAAAAATATTTTATTTACCTCCTTTTGGGGTCCTGAGAAGTAAAAAATTCAATGATATACTTTTATTATTTTTTTGTATTAGTCCTTTCAAAATACATTTCTGTATTTTACGAGTCATGATGTGGACTATCTCACAATTTACACATTTGACTTGTGTGTATGTGTGTGTGTGTGTATATATATATATATATATATATATATATATATATATATTTGTATATTATATATTGTATATTATATATATATTTTGATATTGTATATCAGGCATAACATTATGACCATCTTCCTAATAATGTGCTGGTCCCCCTTGTGCTGCCAAAACAGTCTGACTTGACTCTGGATTGAAATCAGGGGAATTTGGAGGCCAAGTCAACACCACAAACTCGTTGTTGTGCTCCTCAAACATTCCTGAACCATTTTTGCTTTGTGGCAGAGTGCATTATCCTGCTGAAAGAGGCCACAGCCACCAGGGAATACCGTTTCCATGAAAGGGTGTACATGATCTGCAACAACGCTTAGGTAGGTGGTACATGTCAAAGTAACATCCACATGGATGGCAGGACCCAAGGTTTCCCAGCAGAACATTGCCCAAAGCATCACACGGCCTCCGCCGGCTTGCCTTCTTCCCATAGTGCAGTGGTTCCCAAACTTTTTAGCGTGGCATTTACCATCCTTTGCGTACCCCCTCTCTTCCACTTAGACTGCACCTTTGATTTGCCCTCTAAATTGACTTTCCAGTGCATTTTTTTAATCTTTAAAAATACCTTTACAACATTAATAATGTTTTAAATAAAAAAAAAAAATGTCAATATGTAAAACATGAAAAGTGATTCTTTTAAATACTAAAACCGCCAGTAGGTGGCAGTAAGTCACTGTGTTAATGTGTGAGTCATTGAGTCATTCATTCATTCAGTAACGAAGCAAGTGGCTGTATTTACGAATGAATCATTTAATCAATGACTTTCACGAACATTCAAAGTAGCAGATTCGTTCACATGTTCCCCAGGTAAGCGACGCACACGCACCCGGCCATCTATGTAAATGTAAAAGAAAGCGTGACTCATTAGACCAGGCCACCTTCTTCCATTGCTCCGTAGTCCAGTTCTGATGCTCACGTGCCCACTGTTGGTGCTTTCGGCAGTGGATAGGGGTCAGCATGGGCACCCTGACTGGTCTGCGGCTATGCAGCACCATACGCAACAAACTATGATGCACTATGTATTCTGCATGCACTATGAGCCTTGGCCGCTCATGACCCTTTCGCCAGATCACCACTGTTCCTTCCTTGGACCACTTTTGATAGATACTGACCGCTGCAGACCGGGAACACCCCACAAGAGCTGCAGTTTTGGAGATGCTTCGAACAAGTCGTCTAGCCATCACAATTTGGCCCTTGTCAAACTCGCTCAAATCCTTATGCTTGCCCATTTTTCCTGCTTCTAAAACATCATCTTTGAGGACAAAATGTTCACTTGCTGCCTAATATATCACTTTACCTGTCAGTCATCATAATGGTATGCCTGTTCGTGTATATGTATGTATGTATGTACTGTATATGTATATATACATTTCCTCCAAGGAGGCAAGGGAGGCAGTGCCTCCTCAAAAAATTGGATGAGAAAATAAAATAATTAATTATTATAATTATAATTAATAATAAAACAAAGCAAATATCACAAAATGTGACATAAAAAAAATCTATAAATCACTTGTTTTTATAAAGTAACACTTTCCAACAGTGATACCAGCAGGTGCCTCCCCTGATCCCATTGACTTAAAACAGACACCCTAAAGATAGGTGTGGGTTTGGTGGCGGGTAATTGAGAATGAATGGGGGGGAGTTATGTGAGAGTGGGCAATGCTTCCATTGAGCTATAATTGGTTATGGTTGGATATGATTGGTTTGTTCAGTAAATTCCGCCTCTTATTTTTGTGCGATTTCGTGTTTCAATCTGAATGAACAAAATTATGCTTTTAATGGGAAGACAAATTAAAAAAGTAAGTAAACAACTCAGCTTTTTAGATATTACCGGAGGGTTTTTTAGTGAGCAATCAGCTTGGTGAAATTAAAAGTACATCTTTGTGTCTGTGACAGTGTTTACCGAGCTTGGTGACTGTGTGTGTGTGTGTGTGTGTGTGTGTGTGTGTGTGTGTGTGTGTGTGTGTGTTTGAAATAGTGCCATATTTAGTATAGTATAATTAGCAGGGATCTTCTTCTAATTCCCTGCATGTCAAGTAGTGACTGAAGGACAGTCAGGACCCCTGTGAGTCCTCAGACGTCAGCCGTTCCCCTTAGAGCTGCTATATTGATGCTCTCATGAACCCCACTGCTTTCAATTAACCTTTTGCTTTAGACCACTGACGCAAAAGCAAATGACATGCGGGGATATTTTAATGCTTCATCAAGGTTTGTTTGTAATAAAAAGTAATAAAATCCAGCTGGACAGCTTGTAATGTTGATTAACCGCTTAGTCCTATGGTAACGCCAAATAAGATGTTATGTTTTGGAAATTATACAATTAAACAAGTCTTTATTTGCTGACTTAATTTGGTTGGCTATACATGTATTTAGAGCTACTTGAGTTATTTTCTCTCTCTTTATCTCTTTTTCACTGCAGTCTATTTATGTATTTGTACTGCTTGACTTTTTTGTACTTGGTCTTTTAATAGTGCCATAAATTGTGTTTGTACAGGCGGTCCTGAAGCTGCAGTTAAAAGGAGCAATTGGAAGGAGAGACTGGCACTTGAAGATTTCCTTCTACTATCTATGAGACTAAAATATGCTTTTGGACATTTTCCCCTAAATTATCAGTTGATTTATAGCACCACACCTGCTGTGCCTTCTGTTGATTTCAGTCATAATTAATTCTACAATCTCATGGCAGTGACTGGTAAATCAGATCGTTCCAGGAATAAAAAAGGATGTTGATTCAAGAACATGTTCTGCTGGTGAGCCTCATGAGAAACCTCATTCAAACAGGTCCCTGTCATTTGGAGCACAAGGCCTTTGTTAATTAATGCATATTTGACCATGACACCTGATCTGTCATTCATATTTCTGTACGTTTGTGATTTTGGTAAAACAGAAGCTTGGGCCAGTAGTTTTGGTAAAAACAACCACTTTTAAATGTACAATTGCATCAAATAAGAGGACTTAAATAATTGAAAGGATTATACATTTAACTCTTAAATGCATACATCAGGTCTTTAGTGACCCGGGACATCATTCACTATCCTCCTCCTCATTCATTTTTTAAAGTTAGACATCAACCTTCTTGGTATTCCTCAATCAATTTATTATAAAGAATATAACAAGAAAAAAAAAATAAAATTATAAAAGAATGCTTATTTTTGTATTCATTTTTTGTAAAAATTGTATAGGGTCGCTAACGACCCGAGGTGAGTATGAGTGTACATATATTTTTTCTGCACAACAATAATTGAATCTTAGATGACGGAATAAGTGTAATTCACCTTTATTCCACAAGGTGGCAATGTCTGATACACAATGCTAAAGTGACGACTCATTCAGACAGAAAACAAAATACTGAACGCAATCAAATATGACTAACTGTTACTGGATGAATCTGGTGAAGCTGTTAGCGATCAAAATATTGATTTTGAAGATGTTGAAAATTATATAGTTTTGATAATACGTTTGAGATCGCGAATGGCTCATATTCAAGACCTCAAACATAAAACTAGCCCATTATTTGCTGAATTTACTGGGAAATGAGCTCTGACGAGGACAGTGATGATGGCATAAAATATCTGCTCAAACTGAGCCCTTTCAAGCTCCAAAAGGTAACAAATATGTTTTATTTTATTCTTCTTGTTACTCTAATATCAGAGGAGTTTTATATTATCGCGACAGGTAGATATCCTTCCGTGTTAGATATAGATCCAGGTCGATAAAGACCCGAATATGTAAGAACGATTGGCGAAACAGTCATGCATTTAAGGGTTACACTTGCATTATTCTCTTGAAAAGGAAAGTTTCATGAATAATAATTATGAGCTCAATCAATAATACTTAATACTATATTACTATATAATACTATATTATTATTGTTATTATTATTATTATTGTTTGGTATTATTATTATAATTATTGTTGGCATTCAATTTGACCCTGTATACACAAATAACAGGGTGAACCTGACCAAGTGAAGGAAGGAGCTTGAGCCTAATCATCACTGGACTCAGAACCTTGGTGATAGGGTATGGACCAATGAATCTGGGACCCAATTTGCAAGAGGCTACCCTGAGAGGCAGGTCCTTGGTAGATAGCCATATTCTTTCATGGGCAAGGGCTGGAGCAGACCAACAGACAGGCAGTTAGAATTCTTGTTCTGAGCACAAGTCGAGCATGCCAAAAGGAACTGCCTGACATCCGGGCCCAAGGAGGGTCACCAAAACCGCTGGCGGATGGCAGTGATCTCCGAATTCCTGGGTTACAGACCTACCTGGATTCGTGTCCCCATCGGTGGACTTCAGGGCGCAATGCAACCGGCACAAACAGCTGACCCTCCGGCCACTCCTCTGGCACTTCCATCCTTAAACTGGCCTCCTCCATTCGCCTCTCAAAGTCCCAGGAGAGGGATCCTACCACCACCCCCTTAGGGACGATGGCATCAGCCAGGGCCTCCTAACTGGTAGCCTCGAAGAGACGAGAGAGAGCATCTGGTTTAACATTCTTGGAACCCGGCAGATACGAGAAGGCGAAGTTAAAATGGCCAAAGAAGAGTACCCATTGAGCCTGGCGTGAACTCAACCTCCTGGCCGAATGGACGTACTCAAGGTTCTTATGATCCATTCAAACCAGGAAGGGCTGCACTAACCCCTCCAGCCAGTGATGCCACTCACCCAAGGCCAATCTGACTGCCAACAGCTCCCTGTTACAAATGTCATAGTTACATTCAGCTGGGCTCAGTCGATGGGAGAAGAAGGCGCAGGAGTGCACTTTCCCATCTTTTGGGCTCCGCTGAGACAAGACCGCGTCTACCCTAACATCGGAGGCATCCACCTCGACAATGACCTGCCAATCAGGATCTGGAATAGAGAGAACAGGAGCAGAGATGAATCGGGACTTAAGAGCATCAAATGACTCCTAAGCTTGACTATTCCATCTGAAAGATATTTTGGTGGAGGTGATAGCCGTTAAGGGTGCAGCTACCTGACTGACCTGATGAAGTGCCTATAAATATTGGGGAACCCCAGGAACCGCTGCAAAGCCTTATGGATGTCTGGGACTGGAGGGTGTCTGAACGCAGTCTTCCACTCATCCCCCTCACGAATCTGCACTAGGTGGTTAGCGTTGTGGAGGTCTAACTTGGTGAAGACCTGGGCTCCCTGCAATAACTCAAAGTCAGACAACATGAGAGGTAGGGGGTACCTGTTTTTAACTGTGATGTTGTTTAATCCCCTCTAGTCAATGCAGGGGAGCAGGGAGCCATCCTTCTTCTCAACGAAGAAGAACCTCATCCCAGTGGGTGAGGAAGAGGGGAGGATGAGGCATTGAGCAATGGCATTGAGAGATTCTTGAATATACCTGTCCATGGCCTCTTGTTCAGGACCAGAAAGAGAATATAACCAACCCTTGGGCAGAGAAGTGCCAGAGAGGAGGTCAATGGCATAGTCATACGGCCGGTGAGATGGTACGGACATGGCCCGGGACTTACTGAAGACCCAATGAAGATCGGGGTATTCCGTCGGGACTCCAATCAGATCTGCTGCCTCCACCTAAAAAACAGGAGACAAAGAGCCAAGAGAAGAAGCAGCACCCAGACAAGACGCTAGACAAAACTGACTCCAGGCTAACACAGAATTCCCAGACCAATCCACGTGAGGGTTGTACAGCTCAGTACCCTCCTGGTGATTGTCTGAGACAACTAAACACAAGGGGTGGTGTGGGTAATGGTGGAGATAAGCTGACCAGCTAATGACCACACAGGGATAGGCGAGGAGAGAGGGATAGCTGGAATGCCCCACTGCTTAGCCACAGAGCTGTCCAGAAAGTTGCCCTCGACCCTGAAGTCCCTTTAAAACCTTGATGGAGAAGTGCCCAGGCTTCCCACGGTACAGACATAGGCCTCGAACTAGGCAATCTTGCTTCTCCTGAGGCATGAGCCAGAGACACCCCAACTGCATAGGCTTGAGGTCTGTTGGAGGAGGTGATGACTAGATGGGGTGAATTAGGGAAAGAAGCACTCCCCCAAGCTTTAGGCCGTGTGAACAGATCAACGCTGGCAAGACGAAGAGGTCTGAGGTCTGAGCTTCTATATGAAGGGCCAGGTCAACCAAGGTATCCAGGTCATGGGTAGCTCATGGGTGGCAATCTCATCCTATATGTTGTCATCCAGCCCTTCAAGAAACCTGGAACACAGGGCCCCCTCATTCTAGTCGCAGGAGGCCACCAAAGTTTGGAACTGGATAGCATAATCTGTGACAGAGCGACCTTCCTGCAGGAGCCACACCAGCCTGGAAGCTGCCTCATCTCCCCTTGCCAATCAGTTGAACAGCTTGATAATCTCACGGATGTCTTCAAAATAGTGACAAAAGGGTGCTTGTGAATCCCAGGCAGCCATAGACCACTCACGAGCCTTACCGGTGAGCAAGGTTAGGACATACCACCCCAGAGTCCACGGTGCCATAACGGTGGAGCTGCAGTGCAGACAGTATAATAACAGAAATGTCTGACAGGAGTTAGGGTCCCCATTGTAAGGAGGTGGGCTGTTGGCATAAGGTTCGGGCTTGTGGTGGGGAGAAGAATGGGCAGGAGGATTGATTGGTCTGGACACGGGTGTTGAGTTTGGTCTTCTGGGCTGTCAGCAATTCAACCTCCCGCAAAGTGGTGGTAGGCTGGGTGGCTTTGATTTAAAATTTATGAGCTAAATAATAATAATAATAATAATTATTATATTATTATTAATTAATTAAATAAAATTATAATTTAATGAAAAGAAATGTTTTAAAGGAAATATTTCATGAATACATTTTGAGCTAAATAAATAGTTAATAGTTTAATAATTATTATTATTGGCATTCATTATTTGAACAGAAATAAACAAACAAACAAATAATTAAATGAAAGGGTTAAGAATTAATTAATAATCTAAACATATTATTATTATTATTCACATTTTTTCCAGTAAGAAAAAATAAACAATAATAATTGAATGATAAAAAAAAATGTTCCAAGGAAGAGTTTAATGAATTTTTAATTAGCTTATATTCAATTATTATTATTTATTATTATTATTAATGAAATAAAATAATAATTGAATGAAATTGAATGTTTAAAGGAAATATATAATGAATAATTTATGAACAAAACAAATAGTTAATAGTTTATACTGTAATTTAATTATTAATAATAATAATAATAATAATAATTATTATTATTATTATTATTATTATTGGCATTCACAATTTTTCCACTAAGAAAAAAATAAGCATAAAACAATAATTGAATGAAAAGAAACGTTTAATTAATTATTCATTAGCTTAATTAAATTATTATTATTATGCTTTTTGAAGTCACTGAGAGTTAAAAAAAAATATTTTTCTGATATGTTTAAGCTGAGTAGTTTTTTTCTTGATTTGTAGTTGCATCTTTGCACAGGAAGTGAGATAGAAAGCACAAACAGGCTAGTGCAAAGTGATCCTGGAGCACATGCTGAAACATCAGTAAAAGTGCAGTCGGCAGTGTTACATAACAGTCTGAGCCAAGGACTCCTGTGGCCGGAGGGCTCGGTCACATACATCAGAAGAAACTCTTACACTGAGAAACAGTCAACAAATGTATAATTAAGTAAAATATTAGTAAATAAGGGAGTTTAGGGAACTGAAAAAAAAAAAATGAGGAAACTATGACATTTAGATGTTAGAACAGAATAGATTCTGCATTTCTTATTCACAACGTAATATAATATAATTTTGATTTCAGTTCTCCCTGAAGACAGTAAATGTATGTATACCTATTTAATCAGTGATATTTGTGTCTGTATATTTGATTATCATCTAACAGGCATATTTAATACTCTTTTACATTTTGCCTTCAAAAATGCTATACAAACTGAGCATTAATGATGTGCACTGATGAAAGAAAAGGTTATAAAATTCTCATTGAACTGATAATTTCTCATTTATTAAACATTCTTTCTGCCTCTTCAATAAATCATAAACTCGGTCATAGTCTTATTATTTTTTAATGCCTGCTTAATTTCAGACCCTAGATTTGTCCTCATCTGAAACGTGAGGACATCTAATCTCAGCTGACATGGAATGAGAGTCGTGGTTTTGATGCTGATAGAAGCTGAAGTTGGAGACATATAAGAGGCTCTCAGAGTCCCTCACGTGACAGAGGAATGTCACAGCTGTGTGAGCTGTGTTTGTATTATTTAATCATCCCACAAATCCTCCAGCTCTCCCACTCTTTCAAACTCTTCTCTCTTTGCAAAAAAGGGCTTGAGACTTTGCATGACTTCTAAAATGTTTTAAAAATAAGTTTTAAATCAGCACAAGCTGTTAACAGTCATATTATATATTTTTTAATGTTATATTAATGATATACTTACCTAATATGATGGTTTCAAATTTTTCATATAAGGCCATATTATTTGTCATTTGTTTTGTTTTGTTTTGTTTTGGTTTTTTTTTGTATCAAGTCAGTCTGTATGTGCATCTTATGTGTGAGTTGCAAAGGTCAAACACGTCAGCGCTGAAAAAAAAAAAAAAACACATTCTCAGTGGAATGAAAAAAAAAATACATTCTTTGTGAATGGCCCTTTGCCCTGTAAACAATTAAAATACTGTTACTTCTAATAAAAAATTATGTGTGTGTACATAAATATGTATGTATATATATATATATATATATATATATATATATACATATTTATGTATGTAATATGTAATATATCCTATATATATATATATATATTATATTTTATATATATATATATATATATATATATATATATATATATATATATATATATATATATATATATATATATATATATATATTATATTATATTATATATATATATAATTTAACAACCTTGGCTATGTGTCGCTATCAAAACTTTATTTGCTCTATTTGTTCTGATCATCCCGACCAGGGGTGCGTTTCCCGAAAGCATCGTTGGAGAACCATGGTTGTAAATCCCACTGAACTCTATTGGTAATGACCAAACTTGCAACCATAGTTCGCTTCGGGAAACGCACCCCAGTTTGAAGACTTATTCACAAAAAAGATTTGGTGCAAAATTTTGGTGTGATAGGATTTACTTTGAAGGAATGTCTGTTAATTCAGAATTGCGAGACATAAATTCACAAATTGTGAGAAAAAACAGAATTGTGGGATAAAAATTCATAATTCAGAGAAATAATGTCAGAACTGTGAGATATGCACCTGCAATTCCAATTTAAAAAGTCAGAATTGCAAGTTTATATCTTATTTTTTTTCTCAGAATTGTGAAACATAAACTGTTAATTGCAATTTATAAGTCAGAATCGCAAGATAAAAACTAGCAATTGTGAGAAAAAAAATAAGAATTACAAAATATAAACTCGCAATTGCAAGAAAAAAGTCAGAATTGCAAGAAATAAATTTGTAATTGCAAGTTATAAAGTCCAAATTGTGAGATATAAACTCACAATTGCAATTTAAAAAGAAGTACAAGAAATAAACTCGCAATTGTGAGAATAAAAAGTTTGAATTATGAGACAAAATGTTGGAATTGTGAGAAAAGTCGTAATTGTTAGTTTATATCTTGCAGTTCGGACTTTATAATTACAAGTAAAATACAAGTATATATCTGACAGTTCTGAGAAAAAAAGTTTTAAATTGCATTTGCAAATTAAATTGTATTTTAAATTGCAATTGCAAGTTTATGTCCAGGTTTCATAAACAAGGCTTAGCCAGGATTAAGCCTTAGTTCAGTTAGGATATTTAAGTAGCTTTTATAAACATGCTTTAGAAAAAAAAAAAAAAAAAAAAAATTCTGCTGTGTATCCTGAGAAAAATGGCATTAACATATTTTAAGATATGTAAGTGTGAGTTGCTTTTAGTTAAAACAGCTCAAACATGCATTTTTGTCTGGGACTAGACTTAAAGGGATAGTTCACCCAAAAATGAAAATTCTGTCATCATTTATTCACCCTCAAGTTATTCCAAACCTGTATGAGTTTCTTTCTTCTGCTGAACACAAAGGAAGATATTTGGAAGAAAGTTACCAGGCTGCTTTGGGGCACCAATGACTTCCATAAAAAAAAAAAAATACTAAGGTGCCCCAGAACTGTTCAGTTTCCCCTAGTCTTCAAAATATCTTTCTTCAGAAGAAAGAAATATATACAGGTTTGGAATAACATGAGGGTGAGCAAATAATCACAGAATTTTAATTTTTGGGTGAACTATCCCTTTAAGGCTTAATCGTTGTCTGTGTAACTGAGGACATATCTCGCAATTCTAACTGTTTTCTCTGAATTTCAAGATATTAACTCGTAATTGCAAGTTATAAAGTCAGAATTGCGAGATATAAATAAAAATTGCAACTGAAAAAGAAATAAAAGAAATAAACTCACCATTGTGAAAAAAAGTTAGAATTAAGATAAAAAGTCAGAATTGCTCAGTGAGCCATAAGCA
Source organism: Chanodichthys erythropterus (assembly GCF_024489055.1). Taxonomy (NCBI): domain Eukaryota; kingdom Metazoa; phylum Chordata; class Actinopteri; order Cypriniformes; family Xenocyprididae; genus Chanodichthys; species Chanodichthys erythropterus. The sequence continues at coordinate 23,919,159 of NC_090224.1, read as the reverse complement.
GATCATACAAAAACATACAAATGAGATCTTACAAATTCATACAAATTACCCACAAATTCTCCAAAACGTAAAATAGCGTAGTTAACAATTGAGATTGTGTGAATTGGTAGCGTATATCAGGATCATGATTAATACAGTGGTATAATATGTTATTTGTGCACCGCTGTATTTCTGGATTTCCATAAGCGCCCCCTACTGTCAGAAAGTGAAAGTGCATTTTCATTCAGCCTGTTTGTCATTTTTTCTCATTGTTCTTGTTTACTTAAATGGATAGTTCACCCAAAAATGAAAAGGCGACAGCCATACACATTCGATGTACATCCAAAAAGCATTAACTTCCGCGATGTAGTACACAATGACATGACGTACTACGCGTTGTACTTCCATGTCATAGTACACAATGCCATGATGTTCTACACAATGACATGAAGTTAATGCCTTTTGGATGTACATCGAATGCTGTCGTGCCAGAAGCTCATTATTTTACTTTATAAAGTTTTAAATAAGGATATTTGTCTAACACAAATGTGAGTTTAGATCTGTTTATTTGAACAGTGACAGAAGGAAAGGGTGTTTGGGAAACTTGTGTGAAAATAATGATTATTTTTGCTAGTACACAGTAAAATCCCCAGAGTTAAATCAACTCTGCTCAGAGTACATATGGTCCCTCTCTAAACAGTGTTAAAGTAACACTGCAGCAGAGTTAAAGTTAATCAGAAAATTAAGCAATTACTTAAGTGATGATTGAACATTAATGATGAACACCTGATCTTAAAACACAAGAACTACAACTGACTTCAGCCACAGCCTGAATGCTGTTTGTGGAGTTGTTTAATCAGATCTTCAGAGATTTCACGATTTTTATCTTCAGTTGATTTCATCTATACGGAGCCCCGCACATGACATGCAAGAAAAAGATTAATTCGTGCACACGATTTACTAATTCGTTCCCTCGATTTACTAAATTGTGCGCATGATTTATTATTTCCTTCCCTCGATTGATAAATCATGCGCATGATTTATAAATCAAGGGAACAAAATAGTAAATCGTGCGCAAGTCTTAGTAAATTGAGGGAACGAGATATTAAATCTCGCTCACGTTTTAGTAAATCGAAAGAATGAATTAATAAATTGTGCGCATGATTTAGCCTGCTATTTTTTTCCTGAATGTCATGTCCGGGGCTCCGTACATCTAAGGCTGTGACTGAAGTCAGTTGTAGTTCTTGTGTTTCTCTTTTCTTCAGTGATTCTGCTTGTTAACAGCAGGTGTTCATCACTAATGCACAATCATCACTTAATTAATTGCTTAATTATCTCATTAACTTTAACGCTGTGTTATTTTAACACTATTTAGCATTCTCTGTTCTCTGAACAGAGCTAATTTAACTCTGAGGATTTTGTTGTGTAGCATAGAAATACACGTAGAACAACTTAGCATAACTGTAGTGTAAATAAGCACTGAATAAAAAGGACTAAAAACACTTCACAAATAAGAAACAGAATAAAGTTTCCAGTGATGTCACTGCACTGTTGCAAGTGTCTGAAATTCCTGCTACTTTTTTCATCTGCTTGTTTCTTGTTCTTGTAGCTGTTCATTTACACAAACGTTTGAAAACATGTTTTTGACATGACAAAGTTTTTGAAAACAATACCGTTGTAAACTACAAAAACACAAATATGTTAAAACGGTGACGCAATGTACATACCTATTATGTGTTCAGTCTATATTTAGACATCGCCAACTACTGGCCTGGTTTAAGGGTGAACACACCCTTAAACTTTTGTTTGTTAAAATGCAGAAAATGACTGATTATCAGAAGAACTTTTGTGGCTTATCAACAAAAGAAAGATCTTAATACATAGTTAACATCATGTATTTATTGAACAGACGGCTGGGACATCAGTTTATTATGATCGCAAAATACAGTAATTATGGTCATTTAAAAATACATCCCTTAAGAATAGCATTTAACAGGCCCACTTCAAATGAATGTTTAAACACAATCAATTCAGCAAGATTTTTTTTGAGAATAGAAGGCCAATAATAAGATTCTTTCAACTCTTTACAATGAAGCAAATTCACTTCTTTCTATATTCTAAAATCTAAATTTCTTCTCTTTTCCTTCAACTGCAGAAACAAAGCAATGGATAACGTTGTGGAAGAATGATTATTTAACTGAAATGTCTCAACATGCATACAAACACACACTTCTCAGCTTTAATTTGTGCTCTCCGCCCAACCACTTGCCAAATACTTTCTTTGCCCCTAGGTGGACATATTATGCAGCTACATTCCTAAATAAAGAGAGAGGCTTGGATGAAGATGATTGGAACTGACAACTTTGCTGAAAAGAGGCAGCTATTTTTTTCCCCTTTGCAGGAAAAAGGGAGATGAAGAAGACAGGAAAAACCCACACTGACTCAACCCTCTGAGGTAGAGTAACATTAGCAGGTGTTCTTTGATTTACAATGTAAGAAAGAACAAACAGGATCAAGGCAGAATTTTCCATTTTTGGGGGGGTATAACACTCAATTCTATCATGCGATTTGCAATTTGTACATTATGGAACAAACATTAATAGCGATCTAAGGCACCCAGCAAACAATGTCAAACTTTTCCTTATTTAACGTGACGTGACAAGCACCAAAAGATGGCTTATTGATATTATAGTAGGTAAATAACTATGTGAGACTAAGACATTAATACAATAAACACAAGTTCTTATGACATATTGCTTTGATTATATTTCCTATGTGCTAAAAGTAGCAACAACAAGCACATTTCTAAGTAAGTTAAATGAAGAAATGACAGGCCCACGTGATATATATGCACATTTTATTCCGCTTTGTATTTTCAAATCTTAATTTTAATCACATCCTGAACTGGACATGAGTTTGGATTAGAAAACAGAGATGACAGTTCAAGGTTATTAAAGAGAAAGTTGTGACCTTTTGATTATTTGCTCTAAAATTGCAAAAGCATACAATGTTAGAATAGTACAAAGCACTGAAGTTTCCACTTAAGAGTTTAATGCAATTAAATATCCAGTTTCTAAAAACTAGTGATGTTACATTTAGTATTTTGGATTTTAAAAGTGCAGTTTAATTTGCCATTTGTGCCTCCTAATATACGGTTTTCCGTATGTAAATACACAAAATTGCATTTAAACCTGATGCTAAAAATATCAATTTTAGTCAGTCTTAAAATATCAACACCTTCACACCTGATGTAGTTATACAAGGTTACAAATTGTGTATTAACAAAAATATATTAAAAACACTATTGCTTTTCAGTTACAGTCAACACGAAACAGTTTGCAACCCATTACTTCCATAATGTGACATTTTTCCAAGATTTGCTATTGCTAGCATTGAAAATTGCTTTGATTATAAAAGTGGTCATTCAATAGCAGAATGCTATAAAATGCCTGGGGCTGAAGGTCAAGTTCAAACAATTCATTATTTGATATTACTGATGTATCCTTTATTGCGCTTAGTTTAGTCAGCAAATTAATTGCATTAAGAAATTGAACGATTTTATAAAGACATTATCAACAACAGTAGCCCAAAACGAGGCCTAAATGGCTGTTCTGCTCTTGGGCACACGGCTTGGTTTCGTTTTTTAATAATTGACTTGGATTGGTTTTTAAAAATTGTTTCAGAAGCAAAGATTACAGCAAAAACAAACATTTTTTCTTCTTCTTTGGAATAACGTGTTGAATTGTGCACAATAGAACCAGGGATGTGTTTTAAAGTAAATAGGGTCCATTCGGATTTCATGTTAAGAGATAATCTGTGCATTCATGATTATACAAACCTGAACTAATAGATTTCATCTAAAGTGCAACTGCAAGTACAATATATTCCTATGTAATTATATAATCCAGTACATTTAAAAAAATAGATGTTACAATAGCTACAATAATGCAAACAAATAATTATTCAGACAAATGTGGTGACACGTTAAACGTGTTGGTACATTAAAATAATAGCAGATATAAAAAAGGAAAAAAGAGAACACATGGATAGATGAACAGTACAATTCATTGTGAATGTGAGTTTGAGTGTGGAAGAAAACAAAGGCAAATAGACCTTAGTCAGGTTAGACGCCATATTGAATTTTTACGAAGAAAGGGAGGCAGTGAGAGATAAACTTTTAGTCTTTAATTAAGGCCTTTCCACACCAAAGACGATAACTGTAACAATAAAAATATAATTCTAAAAATTGTTCTAAATATAAAAGGATAGCAGAGTTCACACCACAACTATAAGGATAATGGCGCAGGGAAACAATATCGTTGGAATCACTTTCAAAACGATTTTTTTCCCAGCTGATGAATGCTAAAATCATTGACAGCCAATCAGAACCCATCCTGCTTTAAAGAACTCAAACATTCAAAGCAGCAGATGACAAAACTGCAGAATAAACAGTACAATATCGTCCGTTGTTGTGGACGCTAACACAGTTATCGATCTTGGTGTGAACGGGTCTTTACAATGTGATGCACTGAATAAAGGTCATGCCATTTTCTCATCTCACAACTGTTTTTCAAACTGAGAGGTTTTTTTTCTTCCGGAAAGACATTTCTTCAGTGAACAATAATGTTAAACAACAATACAATCCATTGAACGCACTGTACTTCTATCCCTCACAGCCTTGTTTTCATAGAGTGCTGCAGAGATGACTCATTTTTGTAGGCTAAATCTCGGAAACAAGTTAACATTTTAGCACTTCTAGTAACATCATACTGAAGTCAATGGGTTTTTGCTGAAATAACATCTGTGGTGAACATAAGCACAATATATTTCCATGTTTAATTCTACGACATAATTTACTTGAGTAATACCCTTTTTTAAAGCTTTTACTTCTGCTAAAAAGTGGCTAAATGGGACTACAGAGGTTGTCGGGGGCACTGAATATCATTGCGCCAAACAGATAAGCAAATCTACTCACTACTCCGCTTTCACAGCCTCGTTGTGTTTTGTAATTGCAAACTATTCTAACTCAAACTTTCAGGTAAAATATTTTTTAAAGAGAGACTGAAAGAGTTGTCGGAAGCTTTGTGTTGGTGATGCTGAAGCCATGCCACTGTGGGGCAGTACAATTATAGCCTACATTTAGATTTTACTTCTAACGATTGAATTTACACTTCAAAAAAGCTGTGTTCATTTGTGAAGATTATCTTGATGAACCAAACGTTTAAGAATTGTGAACTGTTGGTCACAGAGCTTATTTTCTGCAATAATCCAAAAGACAATGGAAAAATCCTATTACTTCTGGGTTGGCCTACAAACATGCCATCACTGTAGCACTCTATTCCTGTCAGAAATTAAATATTGTGCCAACCTGACTAAGGTCTATGCTCATTATTAGCCAAGTTCTCTTTTTAAATATATATTTTATTTTTAATTTGTTTTAATTAGTATGATTATTTCATAACTCCTGCAAAGATAATATTCACTGTTGAAATGGCTGCATCACAAGAACTGTCTATTCAAATCAAAATCCTGACACTTTGGGACTTGTTGGTTTTGAAAGACCAGCATTTGTTTCCATTTACCATTGAGCTCAGTGAAGAGCTAGGAGTTTATGTTTTGCCTTTTCTCAAGAACCTCAAAGTGTACTTCAAAAAATACAGGCCTTTACCCTGTTTTTATTGCACGCTTCTATGTCTCCGGTCCTCAAGCAGCACCTGCTGACAGGCCGCCCTTCCCCGTCTATCACTACATTACATATATTCGACTGACAGAGGATCCGAGCAGCTTAGAAGCAGCGGTTTTTCAACCCCAAGTATAACAGTGGTTGGTTTTGTAAGGCGAAAGAGAATCACATGCAATACATCCTCCAGCCCTCTAGATGGAGCTGCGGCGTTTGGAGAGTCTATGGTAATGTGCTGGGCTGAGCAGGCCCGTGTACACTGAACTGGTGGCGGAGTGCTCCTGCAAGGCACTGCACACGCAGCCGTTAGAGTGGAGGGCGTCGGAGGTCTCGCTGTGCTCCATGTATGTGTCCGAAGTGGACAGATCGTGAGATATAATCATGGGAATTGAGTAGCGCATCTTCTCCTGGCTTTTGTACCAGAGACAAGAGCACATGGACTGGAAATGCAGCACTTCTGCGTAGACGTTACACAACCCTTTCCCGGACCCTCCTCCATGGGCCGCGCCAGACGAGGACGGCGGGTCGGACATGGTTCCGGCGCCGCCAGTCTGTCTGCTGCGGGACAGCAACGTACGCTGTTCGGCATCACGACGTTCGTCCTCGGCATTCATAGTCATGAAACGCAGAACCACCAGGTTCAGGAAGGCGCCGATGACCGTGAGGCCTGTGAGGATGTACATGAAGCTAAACGCTACGTACTGGGGGTTGTTTTGTAACGCATTATCCTTCTGCAGGGCCACGTAGTCCCCAAAACCAATGGTGGTGAGCGTTATGAAACAGTAATAGTACGCGTGAAAGAAGCTCCAGTCCTCATAGCGGGAGAAGGCCGCTGCTCCTACACACAGCGTGCTCATGCAGGATATTAAGCCAATGCACACCATGTTGGCCATGGAGACCTCGGTGTGCCGAAGGCCAAGACACTTTTTGAGACGGTGCAGCAGGTACTTGACGAAGGTGTTGATGCGTTCACCCAGACTTTGGAACATCACCAGTGTGAGGGGGATCCCCAGGAGAGCGTAGAACATGCAGAACACCTTCCCACCATCCGTGCTGGGAGCCGCATGACCATATCCTAGAAAATAGAATGAACATAGCTCATTTTTAACACAATTTGTTTTTAAATAATGTGAGCAAAATTTGTCTTTAAAGAGGATCTATTATTTTTTACATTTTCAACTTTTTATAGTGTGTAATGTTGTTTGAGCAAAGTCACTCCGAAGGGAGTTTCACATCACAATATTTCTCACTGAAATAATTCCCACCCAAGGTAAACAAAAAAGGGAAGAGGACTGGTTGAATTACGTTTGTAGTGTACTGAAACTTGAGGTTATGGTAATTTCCAAAACATGCTTGAAGCCATTGGCCAATCACAACACACTGATCCAGCCACCCAATCAGAGTCAATGTGCTTTTTGGAAGGAGGGGCTTCATAGAGAACTAAACAGGGGTGTGTTTCCCAAAAGCATCGTTAGCCAACTAACATTGCATGTTCCATCGTTACTTACATAGTTCAACAATTTGGACTTTCCCAAAACCGTTGTTCAAATGAACATTCGCAAATCGCAAACTTGTGTGGTTGAAACGACAGCTCTCGAGATGTAGTTAGAAGCATAGTTTCTTGTTTTTATGACATGTGGACTTAATAAATCGTTATCTTGTGCAAAATAAGCAAGCTGACATTAAGTATTTATTTAGAATATATACAAGTGTCATTTATGTATTTTAGTTTGTCAAGAGATTTAAAGCACAGTTTTTGGAGAGTGTGCATGTGTGTACGTGCTCTAGTACGTAAGAACAAGCATTTGATTTAATCTGGAAATAAAGCAAAATAACTTGAGAATTAGTCCTCTAATGCCATGTCTGTAATTTATAGCAGAAATTCTAGCATTAATTCGATCTCAAACGGATTCATTTAAAGAAGTTATTACTCCACCATCTGCGTGACGTCATTCACCAACGTGGTTGAATGGCGAGGTTTGCGATAATACAGTTTCGGGAAACAGTCGTGACTAGGTAGTTGATTTGTTCAACGATGTATCGTACTATGGAAGTTCAGCAGCGAGTTACATCATTGTTCGGGAAACGCACCCCAGAGCGTTACTGACAGACTGGGAAGAGAGGTGCTGCAACTAATGAAAAATATGAGAAAAATAATGTGTTTTTTTATTATCATTATTTATCGTATGGGTTGTTATTGGATATTTAATTGCATTTGCATTCTGCCTGTTTTTACATTTTCCATCATTTGCACTCACTTTGCAGTCAAGTCACATTTTAGTTATATAGTGCTTGCAATACAAAGCAGATTTACAGTGATACACAGGAAAATAACAGTGTTATTGTTGCAAAATTAATCAATTATGAAAAAGTACAGAAGATATCATTACTTAGACCAATTATTTAGCTCAATTTATTGTCGACTGAATTCGGTTCAATAATGGCGTTGCAAAGTTCGTCAATTATGAAACAAATTAAATTCAGCTACTGTATAAAGCAGCTCAACAGAAGACGATATTGTAATTATTCAGCTCAATTTAGTTCAGTGTTGATTCAATTTCGTTCCAAAAAGTGTCAATGTTGCAAAGAACATCAATTATGAAACATATTCAATTAAACTTAAAGCAACTCTACAGGAGACAATAGTGTCATTTCATGGCTCAAGTCAGTTCAGTGTTGAAGTGTTTTCATACTGTACATCTATTTATCCTCTCACAGTAGACAAAATGCATTCACTTACACAGTTGAGGAAAGAAATCAAAACAGTCAAAAAAACATCTGGGTTTAATTTGCAAATAAATAGCTCTTTAGGAATGTTTTTCACCATAATTTACCTATAAACATGCCCACAGAAAGTAGGCTTTATCAGGAGATATTTTTGTACAGTTTTATTTATCATGGCAGCAAATGATGATCAAATAATGTGTTATAACTACGTATATATCCAGGTACACGCATCTGGATATATCTGGATCGCAGTGGTGGAGTGGTGCTCACAGTCCCAGTAAAGAATGTCAGACAGTAGTAGTCCGCTGCATCCTAAGCACACTTAGCACTCAAGATATGCAAGATATGGGAATGTACATATTCACCACTAGATATTGGATATTTATTTTTTATTTTGTAGCTTCGGTAAAACTTTGATACTCAAGCTTCATCCCATTTATATAACAATGTACTGTACGTAATAAGGCTGCTAGTACAAATATTTATACTTCCACTGAAGATGCACACAATGTGACAAGGATGTTGATCTAAGAACTAGATCAACCACAACCAAGTCCTAGAGTAAATCATGTTAAGCTTGAAATGTTCTTTTAAGGAATTACCACAGTGACAAGCTCATTCACAGTATAACAACTGTAGAAAAATTTACTAAATCATTAGAACAGGCAAATTAAAGGAGTATTATAGATAGAGAGGTCTTCCATGTACATTATTTTGCAGTGTAATCTAAAATAAATACAACTTGGATTTTATTAATAGACCATTGTTGCATAAAAAAATATTCTACATGTTCATTATTTTCAGTGTGATGGATACAACTGTATCCAAAAATTGAGGGGTAAAAATGAAATAACTAAAACACCATTATGAATATTAATTAATAATGATTAATATAAGCTTAACTAAACTCATTTGCTGATGGAACCATCAAATACTAGCAGCAAAAACAATACTAAAAGTGTGATTAAATCCTTAAGGTATATTTGTAATATTTAACAGAATAATTAGTAAGGAGGTTTTAATACAGTTCATTATTTGTATTTTCATGTGTGTTTAGATTTAATTTGAGGAATATAGGGTCTGTGTGTTTGTGCTTAAAAACTGAAATCTGTCAGGTCTTGAATGGCTATCCTTATTTTGCAATGCAGACGCAAGCTATGATCCTTGCGTGAGACAATTAATTTGGTTAATAACTAGTTTAGTTTCCTTGGTTACTCATTACTCCCTTGTTTTGACACAATTGGTTTTTAAAGGATGTATGTGAATTGCTCCATAGGAATCCAATGTTCAAATTCAGATTCTTGTTTGTGCAAAATATTCATGTTGAATATGATGAAAGGGCACTGTAGTTCCCTTTCGAAGTGGAACTCAACACTGTGTCATGGAGTTGATGCTATGGTAATTTGAACCGGTGTCTGAACGTGTGCAACATGCCAATCTTGATTGGCTACCATGGTCAGATAACGTCACGTGCACATGTGGTATATATGGGCACCTATATATGGGCATCTTCTTTGTCTTCAGAAGCCGTTTGTTTGCACGCCATATGTGTGAACCCATGTGTATTTGTTTGTGGCTAGGAGTAGAAAAAGAAAATATCCAGCAAGTCATTCAGAAAGTGTGTGCTGCTGTGTCAAAGATACATAACACCCGGCGATCTTCATGAGTTGTGTGTTATGTGTCTTGGAGCAGAGCACACTCGTTCAGCCCTCAAGGGGGCTGGTTGTTCTTACTATGACTGCTTCACAGTGAGCAATCTCCACTCTCGCCTGGCTCTTTTCAATGGATATGGGAGCCAGGCATCTACGCCCCGTGGATCAGGTCCCGCAGCTGCAGAGGCAGCCCAGCAATTGCGATCGTAGGGGTTGTAGATGAAGTTAGCAGATGAGCTAGAGAGGGATTTAACCCTTTTCTCAGGCATCACCTGCTAGCTTCTCAGTTCTCATGCCAGATACAGAAGCCTTCTTGGCAGCTTCTTCCGATCTGGCAAAGAGCATACGATTGGCCCGGTTTAGTTCTGAGGAACTAGACGTGTTAGTTGAAGCAGATGTTGAGTGAGCCTGCCTCCTCCCTCACCCCCACATATGAGGATCCGGTCAACGTAATGCCCCATGCCACAGCAATGTTAAAGCTAGATTGGTCTGTGGAGAAAGAGAAAATTGCCCCAAACCATTTGGTTGATTCTTTGCCAGTCATAGGCATCCCACACTGGTGAGCCTTCTCTTTATCCCTGATCTCCATGATGATTTTATGAGGTTGTGGGATAAACCATTCTCGGCGGGTGTTCACACCCCACTAGTAACCAGTTACGCTAACATTAGGGGGCTGGCTGAACACGGATATGCGAGGATGCCTCATGAAGGTGCAGCGTCCTCATAGAAGGCTCCAGCCTTGCCATCAAAACTGTGCCAAATGACATCAAGGCTCGTGGGCAAGGCATATGTTGTGGCGGGCCAGAGCAGAAGAGCCCTGAACACCATGTCGGTGCTACAGGCTTATCAAGCCAACCTTTTGATTTGGGTGAGGGAGTTCCCCAGGACGATGCAGAGCATCAGATCTTGCCCTCCAGACCACTAAGCATTCTGGTCTGCTCCATCGCTGCTTTGGTAGACATGGAGGGACATCTTTGGCTTAACCTCTTGGGGCTAAAGGACAAAGAGCAAGCTTTTCTTCTTGATGCCCCAGTGTTGCCTTCCGGACTTTTTGGTACTGCTGTCGAGATAGTGGTCCAGTAGTTCAAGGAGTCGAGGGTTTAATTCAGTGGCGTTCAAATGGTACATCTCGGTACAGGAGAGTGTGAAATATCTTCCAGGGATGAGAAGTGCTCTCCCTGCAGGAGATTAATATTGGGATTTTTCATGGGGTGTGTGTTCACCAGGGGGGAACTGCATTAGTCTGGGATTAAAGGAGAATTTGCCTGATTAACTCACACTTCACATGAGTGAAACGAGGGTTGAGGTGGAGTTACTCCCTCCTGTACGAATATTCACCTCTCCAGACATGGATGACGAAATTCCAAAAGTCCGGTGTAAAGCCTCATGTAAAATCCATCATAAAAATGAATTCAGGATGGGCGACACGGTAACACGTGACCTTTTTATTTTTTGCCTGTTCCAGTACTTGCATATGGAGTCGATATTAGGCGTTAGGCAGTTTCAGCATCTTTCATATTTCATATGGGCAGAAAGAAGAAAGACGGGCAATTACACTGCTTGCATCCTGCACCTCTTTCTGTCTGTTATTGTGCCGACAATGTGGAGGTGGTAGCAATATGCTTCCTCTATAACAGTTATGTTGTGATAAATGTGGATGATGGCAAATAACGCAAATTGTGTCCCACAACCTCATTGGTCATCCTTCCCTCCCTGGCACTAGGATGTGCTCCATCTGCGATCACGTCAATACCTCCCACCTCCTCTTCTGTGTCCTTCGGTGGCATGGGGCTGAGAAGCATTAATCTGCTTCTTGTCAAATCACACTCATATTGGAGTAATGGGCTGGCCCTTCACTTTGTCGCCCCTCTAGTCTATACCTGGAGGTGAGAAGTGCAGACATAGTGGGGGACCATGATAGTATGTTTTCCTTGGTTTGCAAGGTCCATTCTGCCCGCTAAGAAGCTCCTTCAGTTCACACTGGAGGTTATAGTCAGACGTTTTGATGTTGACTATTTTCTAGGACACCCAATTTCGGGTAGTGCGTTTCCCTAGGGGTTCAGTGGCGTGATTCTTCGGTGTGAAAAAACATTGCTATATTCTTAGGTAAAGTATACAGTTCTCCTGTCCAGCTGAAAAAAGTACACTTCTATAATGTACTTAAAGTGCTCTTTTTTTTTGTGCACTAATTTTGGACTTAATATACTAAAAATTATTCTTTAGTACTTCTTAAGATAATCTTAAGAACATCTAAATGTATTCAACTGTGCTATTTTGAGACACCATGAAATATGAACTAAAATGTTATTAATTATTATTATTAATTATTAATTATTAAATTAAATACTATCTCTGTATTTAAAAAATATATTTAGATATCACTTATAGTATATTTGATCTTTAAGTACATTATAGAAGTGTACTTTTTTCACCTGCGTGGTCCTGTGGACAGAATGCTAAACGCTGTTCTCAATTGGAGCAGGTATCTCCTTTGAATGGATGGCCGCGGCAACACGAGTTTGAGTCTTGACAGAGATTCAGCTGTGGGCGTAAGCTCAGGCTATCTTGTTCTTGGTCATGTGTGCACTGCATGGCAATTACTTGGCTACAGTTAACCTCCTGGACAGTTGACAAGCACAGTAAGTAGGCAATTGTTCAGTATAGAGTAGTGGTATTTCATTCCCATAGCATCAACTCCATGAAAAAAAGTTCAAAAGGCAAACATTTCAGGTTATGCCTGTAACCATGGTTCCCTGAAAAGGGGAATGAGACACTGCATCGCATTGCCATACTTCAGGCTTGCCTGAAGACACAACATCCTCTCTAGGTGCCCTTATATACCCTTGCTGGCGCAGCTGTGACATCACCTGACTGATTGGCATGTAACACACATGCTACAGAAACCTGCTCACAACGAGCATTACCATAGCGTCAACTCCATGATACAGTGTCTTGTTCACCATCTCAGGGAACCATGGTTACAGGCGTAACCTGAGACGGTACATTATCTATAATTTCCCTGCACCTGTTGAGGTTCTTTAATTGAGATTCATATTGCTTATGCTCATAATGACTATCTGTAATTGTATTTGCATTGCACTATGATGGAGTCCAGTTGCTCTTATTATAGAAGCAGCATGAATTATTTCTTTGAAAGGGCTCAGTCGAGCCATCTGCACATACAGGCTGCTGTTTAGAGCTCATTTCATGTCTCTGCTTCTCTCCATTCATTCAGCTTACATCTCCTAAAATAACTCTTTTTTTTCTGAATTATTATTTCACCTTATCATCAAATGTGCTGCAGTCAGTGCAAATCCATTCAGTAGTTGAACACATATTATAAAGGGGTTGGGGATTAAATACTTAGAGAAGGTGTGAGAGTGTGAGTGTGTGGTGTTGGGGGATGGGATGGTTTGAAATAAAGGATTAAAGATGTTTGCCACTGGTTAAATCACAATGTAAAACACTTTAAGGAACAAACATTAGTAAGGGATGATAATAATAAGTATTGAGGGACAAAATTTAACACATATGTCCCTGTATGTGTATGTGTGTGTGTGTGTGTGTGTGTTTTGGGGGTGGGGGGGGGGGGTTGTTAAAGGCAGATCAAAGGCTGATCTGGGATGCATCTCACCTTTATTAGAATTACATCATTGTCAGCTCACCAGCCCTACATCTAGGATTAATGAAATTATTAATAACCAGTTTATCATATGGCACGCATAAAACTGGTTTATAGGACTCTCCACATGTTGCAGGACATATGCAGAATTACAGACCCATATGTTTACATATGTTTACACACACATATATATATATAAATGCTAATTTTTAATGTTGTGTCTTGTAGTTGTTGGTATGTGTGCACATGTGCTGAGCAGTATTGTTTAGTAGGCTATATGTAACTCTAGCAGTGACTCTAGTCAGATGTCCCACTGCTGTCACTTTTAATATTTAATATCTTCTTGAAAAATGAGAACCAGTGCTGTAGAGTTGTGTGATTATATAATGCTATTCATTTTTTTATTTTACATGAAAATCATTTGGTTACTTGATTATAAATGACTGATTTAAAAAAAAAAAAAAAAAAAAAAATTAAATATGGTATTAATGCATTTAAATTTTTAAAAATATTTTTTTGAATATATTTACATAAATCCATGTCTCTTATGCTCACCAATGTTGTATTTATTTGATCAAAAATTAAGTAAAAACAGTAATATTGTGAAATGTTGTTAAAATTTAAAGTAACTGTTTTCTATTTTAATATATTTTAAAAATGTAATTTATTCCTGTGATGCAAAGCTGAATTTGTAAGTCTTTAGTGTCATGTTTGATCAATTTAATGCATCCTTGCTGAGCTGAGTAAGTATAAATTCTTTGAACGATAGTGTATACTGTATTGTGCTTCATATTTGTATAATTATGAAATATATAATTTATCTATAGATAATATATATGTTTTCCAACTTGTCTTATTCATGTCCTTTTCCAAATGTCTCATGCTTTGTTTTATTCTGATTTTAACATGAAGTTGAGCGGGTGCCACGTTCATGTTTAGTTCTTAGTTTCATTATCATGTCATGTTTAGTTTCATTGTCATGCTCTGTTTCGATTTCCCTGTCACAATTTGCCTTAGTTGTAGTTCATAGTTAGTTGTCATGGTTTCTGATTATTTACGCACCTGTTTCTTGTTCTGTTGATTATAATTCCTTGTGTATTTAAGACCTCAGTTTTCCTCTGTTCATTATATTGCATTAATGTTTATGTATAGTTTATTCTTGGTGTTCATTAAAGGGTATCTTCATTCATTCTGCGTCACGCATCTCATCTTTGTTGGATTTGTTACACAGCCACCTATGACAGTAAGGTTGTTCGATATATATCATCTACAATAATAGTTGTTTGAACCTGCAATTTTTGTATCAACAAAAATTGTTGTTTTAGTGTGTCCCTCACTTTGCAAAAAACAAACAAAAACACATCTAGACTGTCAACGATAAGGCTCTCAAATAAAATTTTGAATTTTAAATATTTGTCATTTGAATGCAAAAACAGTGCATTCAAATTTTAGGTGTGTGTCAGAGATGTGATGATAATGTTGTATTTCATTGTTGCATTTCAATGTTTTTCTTAGCCTATCCAGTTTAACCAACTTGATGCGGCGCTGCTGCACTGTTCAAAACATTGTGGAAATAGAGAACCTCAATGTGGAGAAGATCTTGGTTACATCAAAACCACAACCAAGCCGTTCATACAGAACGCATTTTCTGCACTGCTTTTCTATGTAAACAAGCACTAGATGGACATCTTTGACCGCTGCACTCGCATCACATGTTTAGAAAGCCATGTAAAGTTCGACTTTTAACCCTTTCGCACGTAAGTTTAAAATATACAGGCTGAGCCCTCAGCATGAGTGTTTAAGGTGACCGTTATTTAGAATGTGTCACTTTGTTTCCATGTTGACGCGTCATTGCTAGTCACGTAACACACTGCAGCACTGTATGACTGATGGTCTGCTTTTATTTCATTTTTCCTTTTTTATTCAAAATATTCACAAATTTATTAACTATAGCATGAAATATCTGATATTCCGATATTCAAATACGTGCAAGTGGATGTGTTTTGCTGTTTAAACACCTTTATAACAATTGCGTTAGTTAAGCTATATGCACGATGGGCGCCGCCATGTTAGTTTGTGCCGCACAGAGAATCGGATCTGTTGGATTTTCATGAAAGTAAGTGAGTCGGTGAACTAACTCTAAATGTACTGTATTGCTAGTACGCATCTGTATTTAAATGTCTGAAACCTAAAATAAACATTATGTGGTTGAAAACACTGCATATTTGTGATATGAAAAATGCTGAGTGTGTCCGGCGCTGGCATGGCACCAGCCAAAGCGTGCAAGCGCATTTGAATTTGGCAGTTGATCATGTGATGCGCTGAACGTTCTAATCACACTGGTGTGATCGTACGCTCCAGGGACCAGCCAAGACTGATCACATCGGTGTGATCGTACGCGTCAAAGGGTTAAAAAGCATGTCTCGAGACTTTGTGGGGATTTTCCCATTCTACTGCATCTTATGTTTTTTAAATGCAAAAAAGTACTCTGTGTGTGATCTGCGCTTATTAATGCAATTTACAAAATTATATTTGATTTATAAACATTATTTTAAATGTTATTAATTTTTTTTTGTACAGACAAGTCATGTTACATGTGTACATCCTACTGTGTGATGTTGCCTTTTATGTATAGGTTAGACTAGTCCACTATAAAATGCTGTAAAAATGCCCCTGTATTAGTATTTGTCTATGATATAGTTTTTACCCCCAAATATCAGTACGATTGCAAATGTGATACTGATTTTATAACATAGCTTAACAGTTTAATAAACAAGATCTAAATATAAAGTGACTTTCATTTTAGAAACAATATTGCATATTGTTTTTGCTTTATTTTGCCAATCAAAATAGCCACAGCACAACTGTTTTCACTGAATTCACTTGTTTTCATTCACTCTTTCAAGTGGACTATATTAGTGGATTAATATAAGGATTAGAGAATGAGAGTATAGGGGATATTTTGGACACATCCACGGCGATGTTTCGTTACTGAATGAATCTGTCCTATTGAACAAATCAGTTGATTTAATGATTCAATGACTCACTCATTAAGAAAGTAAAATGCTTCATTCCTGAAATAATCAACCATTTGAACTAAACAGTTGAATGAATGACTAAATGGCTCACTCATTAATAGTGATTTGCCACCTACAGGAGTTTTAGTTTCATATTTAAATTATCTTATCGGTTTTAAAATCATTTCATATATCAATATTAAATGTTTTATTTCTAAAATGTTATTATTTATTATTATTTAAATGTTGTTATTATTGTCATTATTTATGCATTTTTAACTGCAGGTTAAATGCATTTACATCACCTCTGAGCTACGTTAAACAGTCTGTGTAAACACATCTAAATACAACTTCAGATGCAACTTCTATGGCACCTCTGCATTGCAAAGATAGATGTTTGTTGATACTGATTTTATTTGATTGGAAACATCCATATAGTGTCTTATTTTGACTTTATTGATTAAATGTAAGAATCTGACATAAAAGATGATGCATTAGCTACACTGCTGCAAACTAACCACCACACAGAATATGAACAATATAATATAATATAATATAATATAATATAATATAATATAATATAATATAATATAATATAATATAATATAATATAATATAATATAATATAATATGACAACACATGTTGTAGTAGGGTAATATATTTAAGGTTAGAGCAATATAAGATCACAGCTTTGTTTGTATTCAGAATTGCTGGGGGTCTTTAATTACGGTGACTGTCCATGCAAGGCGATGCTGTCACTACTGGGCAACTGGCCATGTGTCACTTTGTGAAAATGTATCCACATATACAGTATACGTAAGCATCTTGCACTGTACAAAGTCATGCCAACAACCTCACAAGGACAAGTGTTTCTACTCTTAAAGTGCTTAAACATCTCTTTTTCAGATATTTTTATCTTAAATATCTCATCCAAAGCAGTAATATGTTCCATTTAAATCATAATTTATATCAATTAACATTAGCATTTATATATATATATATATATTTTTTTTTTTTTTTAAATTAAAGTCGGCATGAAACAGAAGTTAGGATAGTCTTTACTTCCCTATTGTGATGTATATCCTAATGAAAGGACTTCTCAAACAAGAAAAAAAAATGTCTTTTAAAAATGTATGTGCACAGATAAATTATTTTTAATAAATACTTCAATATTCCATAAAAAATAAGAATTGTCCATTTTGATTTCATAACGACTTTAATACTTAGTTTTAATATTGTTTTATTACTGATATTATGTGTAGGCCCATATTATTCAAATATTGTGCATCTAGTGAGTTCTGTGGTATTATAAAATCAATCCTGGGACAACGGCATAATACAAAAATATTTGGATACAATATTGATGGATTAGATTGTAAGCAAAAGTCAATTAGTTATAAAAATTTTATCTCCGTTTAGAGGTACACTATATATTGTACATGATATCAGGAAATAATGATTTTTTCTGTTTGTATTAAGGCAGGAAATTCAGTGCATTGCATGTTGTAATCTCGATATAACTTTCTTTATGTGTTTTAGCACCATAGGTGTCATAAAAAAAATCTGTCCAGGTGGCTGGTGATCTGTAAATATGCTTTGGGTAAAGTTGCATATAAAAAATGCAGCAAATAAAAGGCCTTCTTGGTACCTTCATTGTCTCTTTGAAACATCAGTTGGGACATTAAGAGTTGTCAAGCTGATCAACAGATTCTCTATGTGAAAAGTCATCCGAAATGTATAAAGTGCAAAAAGCCACAGATTCCGACTGATGTATGACCTGCTGCTCTGCTGGCCAGGAGGGTATTTATTTTTTCTGTTCACATTCTTTCCATCCAAAACACTCCTTCCCTGCAGAGGAGGACAGAAGAGGGGCTCGTGTCCTGCTGTACTGTCGCCGGACCCTGGAACTGTATTGATCCCACATCTTTCACATCAACATTCTGGAATTAAAAGTCCCTCAGAATCTGTGCTGAACAACTGATATTTTCTCTCAGCAAATTACGTCAAGAATTCTGCTATTGATATTAGTGATGTGTCAACCAATATTTTGAAAATCTTTTAGTTGCATATTGTTATAATCAGTGGGTTGGTTGAACAGTTGAATACACAATCTTCAAGTCCTGTATTATTAGGCTGATTTCAGGTTCACCCAATTCCTATTGGATACTTGATTCATTACTTAATTAGAAGTACTACACAATCACTTTATGATGTTTTTTAGGGCCCGAGCACCGAAGGTGTGAGGACCCTATTGTAATTGCTTAGTCAAATATTCTTCTTCATTGAAATGAATCACAATTGAGGGCCTAAACATGTTCGAAAACTCATGAAAGTTTTCGCACACATCAGACGTGGTGAAAATGTACGTCTGATATGGGTTTCAGAATTAGGTGTGGCAAAATGGCTCGATAGCGCCACCTATAAAATTTCAACTAATCACCCTTCGCACTACGTTTAAAATACAAGTATTAAATTTGGTAGACACATGAACAGCCCAATACCAACAAAAAAGTCCCTGGGAGCAAAATCTGAAAACCCAACAGGAAGTGAGATATTTTGAATTTTCTCTGCAAAATTTTTGCAGTTTTTGCCATTTCCAGACATTGTACTTTAACTTTAACTCCTCCTAGAACTTTAATCAGATCAACGCCATATTTTGCCGGTCTAATCTAAAGCCATTTGCAATGTTAAATTGTGAAGATCTTGAATTGTCGCTGAAGGGCGTGTCCGTGACGGCCTGACAAAATTCAATGTTTCTCCATGAAACAGGAAGTTGTTCCAAACTTCACATGTTTTATTAGAGTCCTGGCCTGAAGACATCTACATGCCAATATTCAGTTACAGTCATAGAGAGCAGTTAACTGTAGTATAAACTAAAGTACTACAGCATATGCTGTAGCAATAATTAACAAAGTGTTGTAAATACTATAATATACAGTATACTACAATATACTGGTTCAAAAACACTATTTACTATCAGTTACTATAGTATTTTTACATCCCATGTCCAACCAAATGATGCCGATTGGATAAGTTCAGACAAATGACTATTTGTCTGTGTAAAATATATAGCCATTGTGACAAAATTACATACCGTGTCATTATAATTCGTAGGCTAGTTTATGCAAAATAATAATAATAAAATAAATAAATAACTAAAAACGGAAGAGGCTAATAAAACTTGCATAAATCATATATTTCGCCCTCTCGAGCTACAAGCTACAGGTCCTGTAAAATAGTTCATACTTTTCAAAATAAATGAATGTATTATAGTAAAATGTTTCAATATATCTAGACAGGCACTCGGGAAAAACGCATAATTTCCCTGTTACGGAAGTCAAGCATGCAGCAATATTTTATTTATTTTTCATTATCTCGACATAAATGTTTCTCGGGATCTAAAACATTAAAAAAGTAGTTGTAATAATAAGAAAACAAGACAAAAAATAAAATAATAATGAATGGCCTTTCGTACTTTAAAAAAAAAACGCATATCCCGGCTTCCGTACTTTTTTGGTTGGATCGTTATAAACACCTCTCTCAGTTAGAAAACACCCCAAAATTGGGAGACGCCCCTCTTTTGTTCCGCAGAGATATACTTTTATAAGCGATCGGACCAACGATGTTCGCACAGCGGACGAAAAAGCGGCCAAAAAAGTCCCATTGACTTACACTGAAAAATTCAAATTCACGAACATTCCGTCTTTTGCTTATTTCCGTCATTTACAGGAGAGGGAGCGGGGTGAAGATATTACTGCGCCAAGTCAAAGTGCTCCCGAGCACTTGCTGTGGTATTCCGCCATACAATATAGTCATCCATTTTACACGCTTAGAAAAGCGCAACGTTTTGTTTTGTGTCACCGTCCTAGGTCGAGTTACACTACTTGAGTAACTGTATTTAAATAGGGAAAACGTGGAGGTGTTTGGTAGCTTCTCTGCTTGGCCCCTATCGGTCTTTGTCAGACACGTGATTTTGTTGTGTGTGACGTCACCGCGGTGCCATATTTGTGGTATCCCTGCTGACTGTGAGAATGAAAGAGATTACACGAGTTGAGATAACAAGCAAATAACTCGCAAAAATGAAGAAGCACAAGAAAAAAGTTAAAATGTCATATCGCGATAAACTCATCAAAGATGCCAGGAACCGTTATTTGGAGAAATTTTCATCCATTCATAACATAGATCTGTACGAACTGACTGCAGTAAGTCGGAGTGTTGCTCACCCCGCATTGCTACCTAAATCATCATACTTAAATATTGTAAACTATCTTGTTTATGGTATAAACGCATATACTAGTGAACAATTTAAAAACTATAAATATCTCGAAACCCACAACATTTCACTAATGGTTGGGTACAGGATTTATTTATATTCTGAAGGAAAGACTGCGATAACACAGTAGTAAACAATAATGATGATGATGTCGTGTTAACTGTATATCATAAGTGCCTGATTAAGGATGGTTTAGTGTTGTCATCAGGAAGAATTTTGAACTAATACTACCCCTTTTTTCATGCAATTTTTTCTTTATTGCATTAAGTACATAAACCAATGTATAACACGTTAAACATTGTTCCAATAAACAAGGCATCATCAGAGATGTATGTAGAATTTAAGTGTATTTTACTATAGTACATTCTGATATAGTATACCTTTTAGAGCCAAAATAATGTGTAAATTATTGTCCTCCATCTACCTCTGTGCTGTCTGGGTCAATGACATTATGGGTCTTTTTTTTTTTTTCAAAAGGCCTTAATAATAATAAAAACAAAGATATGTCATGCAAGTTAAATATCTGGTTTACAGATTGTGTATATTAGTAATTATCCTGTTAATACTATAAGTGCATATACCTGTGAACTCATAAAATAAATCTACAAATCAGCATGAAAAATTTAATTATACATGCTTTATTGTTCATGCAAGACTGGATAAAGCATCAGCACATTTTTACACTACAATTCTACAAAAGATTCAAACATGCGCTGTCAGATTGGATGGTTTCTCTGTGAAAATCTCAAAACAGTCAATAATCTCTGCTACTCTGTATTTAAACAAAGGAGACATATTTCTGTGCAAATCATCTGTCTGCCCATACAGCTGAAAGCTTCAAGTTTGCATATAGATATGACACATATGAAACAACAGTTTCATTGTATGTTCTGTATACTGTCTCAGGGGAAACAAGTGTTGTGCAGGCAGATCAAATCTGAGGTACATTAAGGTTCACAGAAGCATTTGAAATTTGTATTTGTTGCGTCTGGAATCAGAGGCACCAAAAAAAAAAAAAAAAATTTGTAATAACGCCATAAAGGTTCCCAGGTTTGGCAGACACGTATAGTACATTAACATCATCATCTCCAAAACAAACATCAGACATCCTATACATATCAAGTCGGTTTACTTCTGAACATGCAGATCACCATCTCCTCCAGCCTCCTGCATCTTCTCAGTGTGAAGATGATCACTTTCTCCAGCCTGATGGACCATAGTGTCAGCTGACTGACTTGGGTAAAGTTGGTTTTATATTCGCACATTCGGACATCCGTATTCAATAGCCTTGTTAATCACACTACATTGGACATTCACAAGTAAATATGCCATTAAACAATACTTGCCTATTTTGATCGACTGTGAAAATTGTTGTAAGTTGACAATCGTCGGTTGTCAATATCATGTCTCAAACGTTAATTTATTGCATATTTATTGGAAAGTCTGAATTTATCAGAAGTCTGAATGTGCGAATATAAAACCAACTTTACCCAAGTAGCTGACTGCATAGTTTTTCCTTACTTAGTGTCTGTGTGTGCATCTCAATCAGCTCTGAGCTCTCCTGATCAGTGCCCTAACTACTGAACTAGGGAGCTGATTGAGACACAGCCTGTGTTTAATGCTGATGTGGCCTTAATGTAGGGAGGGATGTTTGGGTCAGTCTCCATAATCTTTAAGCAGGCTGATCTGCAATGAAATCAGAAGGTTTTTAGCTACATAACATAAGACCACAGCTGTAAAAAGTAGTCAGAAAATTAGAATCAGCATATCGATACAGAGCAAAAATGTCGTACCTTAAGTATATAAAATAAAAATGCCTTAGCAAAATTAAGAATAAAAAAAAAAAATGTAGACATATTCAAGAGATTTAGTTTAAATTGAATATTGTTTCATAGCACATACAATCCAAAACAATGCGTTGCTATAACGTTTGCTACTTTAGAAAAAAGAAATCTCTAACTCACCTTTGTGAAAATGTAGAGAGCAAGCATACGTGAATGGAGATATCTTGACGAAAGTGATGTTTTGCGTCTCACCGCGGCAACCCATGCGATCCGGTGCCTCTGTTACTGCCTCAACATACTCTCCGTGCAGCCTTTTTTCAAGTAGGAAACCGACTAAATCTAATCTCGTAGTAAAGTTTTTGACATTTTCTATTGTGGGTCATATTATTGCAGCTTTTCACACAACAAAAGTGTGCCATTTTTACAATGAAAAGAAGCCAAAGAAGAAACAACTCTGCACTGATACAGAGATTGTTTGGATACCTCACAAATGGCGGCGACACCCATAATGCACTTCGGTTTTCACGAGTGTGACGTCACCTGACAAAGACCGATAGAATGAACTGGGCTAAGCTAAGTGCTAACAAAGTTTCGCCGCAAGACAGAGCACGCACTGAGACGAGAGAGGTATGTATCAACTCGTCTTAGTTAAGAGAATAACATAGTTTAATATGAAAAAACGGTGGAGTATCCCTTTAACTGCAGTTTCCAGCTGAAATGAAAACAGTGGCAGTAAAACACCAACAATTTTTATACCTTTTCTCACAAATAATAATAACCGGGGCAGATTATCAATTAAGAAACGTAACCACTTTTTTGTGTGGTTCCATTCACGTACTATTTTATGGCCTCAATACACTTTTACCTAAGTGCATGATTTGCAAACTAATACATTTTGATGTTTGCTTCAAATTATCATCTTTGTATGTATGGCTTTTCTGACAATAAACTTGTTCAGTAGCTCCCCTGATACTGACACTGCACTTGTGATGAGGAACGCTTGAGTGCGAAACCTATAAAACAAGAGTCACGATAAAAGAGCTCAAAAATGGTAGAAGCAAGTTAAAATGGCATGGTTGCTCCAAGAAATGTGTTTTTATCTCACATTTGCTTTTGTTAACATTATCGGTTAGTTTTAGAGAAGGGTTTAGTGTAGGTGTAGGAGGTACATTATTTGCCATTGCGATAGAGCATTAAAGGGTTAGTTCACACAAAAATGAAAATACTGTCATTTATTACTCACCCTTATGCCGTTCCACACCAGTAAGACCTTCATTAATCTTCGGAACACAAATTAAGATATTTTAGTTCAAATCCGATGGCTCCATGAGGCCTTCATAGGGAGTAATGCCACTTCCTCTGTCAAGATCCATAAAGGTACTAAAAACACATCTAAATCAGTTCATGTGAGTACAGTGGTTTAATATTAATATTAAAAAGTGACGAGAATATTTTTGGTGCGGAAAAAAAAAAAAAAAAAACGACTTATTTAGTAATGGCCAATTTCAAAACAATGCTTCAGGAAGCTTCGGAGCACAGTGAATCTGTGTATCGAATCTGCAGTTCGGAGCACCAAAGTCACGTGATTTCAGCCGTTTGGCGGGTTTGAACCGCGATCCGATTCATGATTCGATACACTGATTCATAATGCTCCGATGCTTCCTGAATCAGTGTTTTGAAATCGGTCATCACTAAATAAGTCGTTATTTAGTTTTTTTTCCGCACCAAAAATATTCTCGTCGGTTTATAATATTAATAGTGAACAACTGTACTCACGTTTATTTAGATGTGTTTTTAGTACCTTTATGGATCTTGACAGAGGAAGTGACATTACTCCCTATGAAGGCCTCAAGGAGCCTTTATGTTCCAAAGATTAATGAAGGTCTTACGGGTGTGGAACGGCATGAGGGTGAGTAAAAAATTACAGAATTTTCATTTTTGGGTGAACTAACCCTTTAACCTTTTAGTGTTTTACTTTACTGAACTGCTGCAAATACGTACAATAATTCACTTTCATCTATTTCTAAAGAAAATGAATGTGCTTTTAACGCCACTCACTGGACATTGAAAGTGTCGCAAAATATGCAGGAAGCAATTTCATTTCATGTTGCAGAAATGTTGCCACTGGCACTTTTTTTTTTTTTTTTTCTGATGAGTCTGGGTTATTTAATTGATGTTTTTACAATATGTTTTTCAAGTTAGCTTATATTTTGCAAGTTAACTGCTTGGTGTAATAGTTTAGCATAATGCTAGAATAACAGCATGCCCATTTAGCTTGGGACATTATGGAACAAAATGTTCGGAACAAAATTAAGTGTGCGTAGCAAGAGATGTCTGAGTTCGTGTACTTTGCTTGAGTATTTTTCAGGTTTAACAGCTTAATTTACTAGTATACTTTCAGAAAACCTAATGACAGCAAAGCCACTACAAATATCAAAACTATAAATAATTCAAAATTCTAAAAAAGTCAACCTCACTAAATGACTAATTGGTTATAGGACAACTATTTAATCAGCTGGACCATCCTTAACTGATTTACATCACAAATTGCTATCGTTATCAACAGATGTTCAATGTCAATAATAAAACAATAATTTCCTCATTTTATATTTATTTTAAGTTAGTTCCTAAATGTGGTAAATTCATCAGCTGAAGCTTTTTGAGTTTTTTGGAATATTCAAAGTTCAGGCCGCATTTTGAAAAGCTTTAAAAACGTTTAAATGATCTATAGATTTATTTGTGAATGAGTCACTTGCTATAAAAGCTTCCTATCTTTAAATCAATCGATCTGGTCACCATGCAAACAAAAATATTCTGTTGGCATGAATAATGTAACCAAATATTCAAGATATCATTTGACCACTCATATTCGGGGGGACATGTCTTTCTCAATAACTATGGTTACGGTTCTGTTTGATAAAGGGCTGAAACTTGCAGCACGAACTTCTTCCACTAGACTAATGGATCAGGTTAGCTCAATGTACTAAGCTGATACCACAGACCGCAGATAGTAAACAGTTCCTTGTTTACAGAGTGTCCTGCATTGACAATAAGGTGCTGTCAGGCTGATTGCTCAACTGATGATTAGATTACTCATGGCAAGTGTACACGGTAACCTGATCTATAGCAGATACATGAAACAGATCTGACCATGGATGTGTCTGATAAGAGGAAATGCAGCATACATGACAATGGAAACATTAATTGAGTTTTTGTGGATCCTAAAATGGGATTGAGAATTAATATGATTTAGAGGTCTTACATAATGATCTGAGCTGTATCTATAAGAACCATTGTGCAAAAGAAGTATACTTTAGCATACTTTTAAAAAAAGTACTTATTACGGAAATAAAATACTTTATACTTAAGTGAATGTAATGTGTTCAGGATACTTCATTGCATGTTAATTCCAATTAAATAAATATGTGTTATTGTTTACATTAATATTTAGCTGAGAGTTCTTTTGTGACCCACTTAAGTAGGACTTAAGTATGCCTTTATGTAATTTCATAATTATTTCTATTGTCTTTGAAATATGGTTAAAGTGCAATTCAAATATATTAACTTTATATGTGATATTGAATAACAGATTACAGGGCAAATTTTAATCAAGTAGGCTACTTAATATGATTTAAGTATTCTAGTCAGCACATCAAAACAAGTACTAAAGCACAACAAAAATAATCAGCTATTTAATTTAATAAAAATAATTAGCTATTTAAAATAGCACTTTAAATAAACCTTCTAATTTGACATTATTACAAAGTGCACTTTTAAAACTGTACTTAAGTGTGTTAAGAAACATTCATAAAAGTTTATTCTCTTTAAGTACACTTGTGTCCTTTTATTCAATTAATATTTTTATCAGCAAGCACATTTTTTTCTTTTTTTAATATATACGATTTGAAGTGCACTACAGACATCCAGTACAATTAGGCACAAGGTCAACTTTGATTTAAAAAGACAAAGAGGACAATATTTAATGAAAATGTTCATTTGGGTAGTGGAACGGGAATTTTTAAGTTTAAAAAGTATATGTACAGTATGTATTACATATACATATATAATACAATGTATAGGGGATGTCCCCATTTATGTATGTATGTATCTATGTACACAAGTCTGTTGTGGTGCCATACATTTAGTTCTCTTTAATACATGTAGTACAAATATTTAATGAGTCCATAAATAAGCAACTGTAATATACAAGAATTAGAAATAAATGTTTAATGTAATTTTAGATGAAGTGCAGCAGGTCACACTATAGGACAGTGCTGTCACTGCTCGACATGTCAACGTCAGCTACCCATTTCCTATTGCTGAGACGCTGAGACACTGACAGATGAAGGTTGGTCACTGAACATGGTCTGTTGATCTTTGGATGAATTAAAAGACCTCCCAGTTATTTTGGCTACTAAGTATTTGATTCTTCAAGAGCTGTCCAGTGTCACACACACACAGTACACTGCCAAGTCACTGTCAAGCTAAACCACAGATGTCTCAACGCCTCCGGGAAATCTATGACTTTTTCTGAAGGCTGTGTAAGTTTAAGTACACATAAACTATCCAAGTCTCTGCTGGAAAATCCAGTTTAAGCTGGTTGCAGTGTTTTGGAACATAGTAGTCGGGTCCTAGCAGCTGGTCATTAGATGGTGCAAGACAGTCATTAGCTGCTTGACCAGCAACCTAAAAATCAGTGTTGCCCCTTAAGCTAGTATGGCCAGCTGGTAGATGATTTGTTGCTGGTCCACAATGATATACCAGCTTTAGAAAGCTAATGACCAGCTTAGACCAGCTCAGACCAACTAACGACCATTTTAGACCAGCTAATTTCGTGACTGGACCATAACTGCCAGTAACCACACACCGCTAATGACCAATTAATTAAGAGCGAGTTTGAGCAGCTAATGACCATCTTAGCTAGAAGTTCGCATGTCAGCTAGCATCTTAAACTGGATTTACCACCACGGTGTATTTTAAATTCTCTCATTATGATTTACAAGGCTGTTACTGTGATTTATTATATTTACTATGATTTATAATACTGTAATTTACATGTTGGATTATAGCAAAATAACAAAACACGTGATGTGTTTTTATTATTATTATTAGCTATTATTATACACGAAATGTATAAAAATAGCCTATTTTTTACAAGTCAAATTCACATATCTTTGCTCACGGATCCTGCAGATGAAACATATCAGTGTAGCTACAACATGGGCGACCTAAAATTCATTTATGATTTATTATGCCCATAACGCATATTTGGTCAGTCTTGTATGGGGAACCTGAGCAAAATGACAGCTATGAAAAGTTTTATGAACAAAATAAGTTGATGGAGACGAGATTTGACGGTCTGACATACCTATAGTGGTGATAACCGTGATGGCGAAATAAAAGGAGCCAGCGAATCTCCACTGGACTCCAGCCTTATGCGGCTTCAGCTGCAGCACGACCCGCTCCAGCTCGTCAAAATTGACTTTGCTCAAGTTGTACTTGTCCATGAGCTCTCGCTTTCGATCGTCCAAGATCTTCTTTTGGGTGATCTCCATCTTGGACTCTAAAGCGTCAAAAACAGCCGCTCCGACGAGCAAATAAGTGAAAGTGCAGATGATTAACACGAGGGTCCTGATGTTTTGTCTCTTCATGGTCAGAGCGAATGAAATGAGCCACAAACTTTGAGGACTGACGATGATGAGGAAGCACCGGGCTGTTTCATTGCGACGGGGCTCACTGAGCTGTTCCTTCAGCACCACGGGTGCACATGTGCCTGTTGAGTCAACAGATCTCAGCCTTGTTTCATCTTCATAACCTCCCAGTGGTACAAAGCAGACAGTTCATTTATAAAGAGATTTTAAAGGGGCCCCTTCAGATAGATGATTTCCAAAGCAAATCCTATTGTAGCTTTTTATTCATTATTTATTTTGCTTTTCTTAGCCTATATATATATATATATATATATATATATATATATATATATATATATATATATATATATATATATATATATAGGCTACATTATAGAGGGTGGGTTCCATACATCAGGTAAAGTGGGACAAATGAGATTCATCAGAGATTCATCATTCATCAAAAAAAAAAAAAAAAAACATTTGCATGACATCATAGTGGAGGTGATCAAGCTTCAACAACTGATCTCACAAAGAGTACAAGAAAAATCCTTTAGCACAAACTGCTAAACAATTTTATTTACAGGATCTTTTTAAGGACTAACATGTTAGAAGAAGTGAGACAGTAGCTTTAGGCAAAGCTTTTAAAACTGTTCTGATGGATTTGTATAACAAGCATTAGGAACCGTATCATACAACAGTTTTTTTCAGGACATCTCCTGATATCTGGATTGTAGCTGTGCTATATGAGGTTAAGTGGTTTTCCTACAACATGCTGGTCACTTCTGGTCAGGCTTGGGAGGGTTACTTAAAAAAATTATTCCGTTACAGTTACAAATTACTTCATAAAAAAAGTATTCAGTAATGTAATCCAAGTACCACAATATGAAAGTAATGTAATCTGATTACTTTTGGATTACTTCAAGGTCACATATATAAAGAAAGAAAGGGGTCAACTTTACTGCAAGAGGTCAGCTTTATTGTAAATAAATTGCATTTTTAAATTTAATTTTAATCATTTCTTTTCAATTTTTGCAAGTTTTTGAATGTTACACATGCTATACTTTTGAATGGGTCTCAACAATAGAAATATTTTAATCTGATAAATTATCTTGCAATATTATTATCATTATTTAGAACTTAAAAATAGGCTTATAAAAGTGACTTAAGATCATAAACAAACTGAACAAGCTCGGATCAAACATTTCTGTTCATGAGTATTTTGCTTATATTTATATATATATATATATATATATATATATATATATATATATATATATATATATATAAAGGGCTATTCAGACATCTAGTGGCTACATTATGGTATCACAGATTATTTTTTAGTCCTTTGATAAAGAAAGTGTTTTCATAGCTTTCATAGCAGTCATGTTGTTTGCATTTTATTCTTTGAAAACAAAATAGCAGTGAAATTTTGATGAATTGAAAGCGTTTTTCCCCGCGGGCAGCATCGTTTCAACTAGCAGCAGTGATTCAATGTGCGTCTGAGGAGATTGTAGACGGGTGTTATTTGTGCATGCACCAGCAGGCAAGCAGTGCTTAATATGGCAAAAATAATGATTTATTTAGTTTTAAATGAAACCATTGTAATCCTGATAGTATTCCCCCTTTTTTCAAAATGTAACAGTAATCTGATTACTGCATTTTTTGACGTAACTGTAACGAATTACAGTTACTGGATTTTTGTATCCTGATTATGTAATGCTGTTATATGTATTCCATTATGTAGTCCTCTGTTTCTGGTCTTGAACTGGTCCAAGCTGATTTAGATGGACTACCAGGTTGTGGGGCTGAAATCAAGCTGGTAGACCTTGATTGAGCTGGTTAAAGCAGTTGTTGGGCCACAGACTTAACAATATTATATAACTATTGTAATTTTGCATAGAAGAAAATTGTTCTTGATTGTTTTCTAGTATTTCATATGCTCAATTATCACATGAAAATTGCATTAAACAGTCTAATCTACCAAAAATGTCCTAATTTTGTACACCACACCATATCATTTTAAAAATGACAATGCTTACAGAAATTCCATTGATGCTTGTTGATCAATAACTGAGAATTGGGCCCCCCGACCTGGTTTCTCCCAAGATTTTCTGCTCCATTTCTGTCACCTGATGGAGTTTGGGTTCATTGCCACTGTCGCACTTAATATTCAGCAATATTACCGATTTGACTGCACCGACACTATCGGATGAGAACTGACCTGAGCTGGATGATGACATCACTGTTTTCTCCAAAGCTGCTTTATAGCTGAATTGAACTCATTCCATAATTGATGAACTTTTTACACAGTTATTGAACCGAAATGAATGAACACTGAACTGATTTAAACTGAATAATTACATAATGTTCACTATAGTCATTTCAGAGCTGCTTTATTCAACTCTGTTTGCCGCACTGAATCAATATTTTCCTGTTTATAAGTGTAAAGCTGCTCTGAAACAATCTGTATTGAATAAAGTGCTATATAAATGAAGGTGACTTGACTTAATGTAATGAACTTTCTTTGTATTGTTCATTCTAATTAGATTCCCTCCGTTTCCTGAAGGATGCAGTAAGTGAGACTAAATGAATTAGGAATGTGATACTGTCAGCTCAGATAATCAGCCCTGCTGGCAATGCCCAGATTCAGACAACAGATGTCACAGATATTCCACAATAATGAGCTGCAAAATACTGCCAACTTCACCTGGATGAAAATACAGCTAACAAGCAGCTAATCAAACCCGAAATACAGTAAAACAGGTCTTTAATTTATCTTTTTTTTTTTTTTTTTTTTTTTTTTTTGCCATTTCTCATTTCTTATAGTTAGGTCATATAGCCTAAAGACAGAAACATAAATGTAGGTATTTCTCATGAGTAAATGGGTCAAAGTACTTCCACTCTTAAGTGGGTGCTCATCTAATTACTGAATATCAGGTGAATGAGGTACATGCGGTGACTGTCCATGAGAGGGCGTAGTTGCACAATATATCCATAACGTGCAGTAATTCCAAGCCTCTTTAACGCATATCGAGGTCATCATAACATAATGCACCAATTTATGTTGAATGTCAGAATGCATTCAATTATGTATGAACAAATAAAGGCTTGAACCTTTACTTATTAGGACCTGATGGCAGTTGCAATGGAAACACATGCAAACACAACCAGAAACAAATATTTAACCTTAGGGTGAATCTACCACACTCTGAAAAGAAAACGCTGGCACTTGTTTGTATTTTAAACTACTTCAACTTTCAATTACTGTTTGACTTATCCACACAAGTGTTTTTTTCTTCTTCTTCTTCTTTCCCAGAGCAATTCAAAACTCTGCAGGCCTGATTTACCAAATATGGTCCTCTACCGAAAGAGTCAGTGAAATTAGAACGTTTCATCATTTTAAATCGACAGATTACAACAATAATTTCAGTGGTACCAGTATTCTCCCCAGTCGACTGCCTATTCCCGGCTTTAAGCATAATTACACGGACGCAGAGGGCATGTACTGCCGCTCAAGTTACCTTTGGTAGATAGACTACAGCTGGGCGGTCCTTTGACGACATGAGCTACAAAGTCACTAGAGAACAAAGTTTGAAATGAGTCCCTGCAAAACAAACCTGTACAACACAAACTGAGCGCGCGATCAATAATGGATTCAGCCAAGCGGGATGAACACATGAGCGAGCACGCCGCCAACCTACTGGGGACAGGACAACGGTCAAAACGGACACAAAACGCCACAAAAACAAAGTCAAGATATGTGAAAATCCTCTTTGCGGTAAGCGAAGTCTCATGGACGTTATGGAAACTAGGTTAAACAAGAAACTCATGACTGAACCTTTAAGTAGTAGGCTAAGTGTAGTTTGCGTAAGGATACAGAATAAAGGTTGTCTTTTGTTATATTCTTTATTTATTTGAAGTAAGTTTACATACACTCTTAAAAATAGAAGATTTTTTTTATTGGCATCTGGTTCAATGAAGTACATTTTAACATCTATGGAACCAATTCCATTGTTCAAAAGGTTCTTTATAGTGGAAAAAGAGTATCTAAATGTTCTTTACACTAAGAAAAAATGTTGTTTTAAGAACTGTTCACGGAATGGTTCTTCTATGCCATCACTACAAAAACCTTTATTTTTAAGAGTGTGTCTTCCCACAAGACCAATGTATATTATAGTATAGTATAGTACAGTATGCTATAATATAGCAGATAATATGGATAATTTAACTTAATATACTACTTAGATACTTAGGCACCAGTGGAAATTGATCAAAAAAAGAATAGAAAAGGTGTATTTTCTTAGATGCAGGTTATGTGTACATTTCTAAGAGAATTATATTGTATCTAACAGAATTTTGTTATAAGAACGTTCTCCAAGTATTCAGTGTTGGTTCTTGGAATGTAAAAAAAATGTCCAGTTTTCTTGACGTTAGTGGAACGTGTTTTAAAATGTATGATGTTCCTCAAATGTTCTTTCAACATTCTAGGGACATTGATTTGTAACATTCCAAGAACATGAAAATGTCCAGTTTCCTTATTGTTAGTGGAATGTTATTTAAATGTTAGTATGATGTTCCTGAAACATTCTTTTAAACATTCAGACTCCACTGTGAACAAGCACTGAAAGAAGGAGAAATAAGAACACAAACTAAGACTTTCTTCAGCCTTAGATAAACTGAAGATAACAGACATTAAATTTCTTAAGATCTGATTAAACAACTTCACTGAGTTTTAGATGTTGATGTCTTATTGAAAATGTTTCGTTTGAGGTCACCATCATGGAGATCAGCGTTCACTTTAGTTGGGCTCTTGAGCCTTGACATTTGAGTTGTTTCTTTATCAGCAATTGCAGGTGCTTATGAAAAAGTTTCTGCATTGATAAAGCAGATCAACATGTCCAGGGCTTGCCTTGACAATAAGGACTGCCCTGTATATATTTGATATTTATGTAATTTAATATAGTTAACAAATATTACACAAAGAGCGCAGTTTTTCTCCAAATATTAGCATGATTACAAATGTTTAATGAACATTTAATTTACAATAATATACAAATAATGTAATGAACAAGAACTTAATATCAAGTGACTTACATTTAAGAAACCAAATCGTCTGTTTCACTATTTCGCCAACAAAAGTAGTTCCAAAGTCCACAGAATTGTTTTGCGTCTCTGCGCAACACTTCTTGAGTGAATTAGCCGTTTGAATGAATCGGTTGAATCTCAATGATTCGCTCATTAACAGTGAACAGACCTACTGGCTGGTTTAATTTCACGTTTAAAGTGTCTTCATTTTTTTTTTTTATAATTTCAAATAACAGTATTTAACGTTTTATATTTTCAACATTAAAAACATTTTTATGCATCTGTAACTGTTCTTGACTGATTAACTTTAATAAAGTTTAATCTATTCTATAGTTATATAGTTATACATTAGATTACAATTTCTGTACCTGAAAATCTCCTGTTTAAACCACTTGAAAAGCACCATTTATTTTATTTATATGTTTGTTCTGTTGTATTTATTTGTGCTATTACTCGTAATTTGATTATTTGTTACTATTTTATTACTTACTGTTTATTTGTCTAACAATACTTTAAAAATAAGTTAATCTAGTAGCTTTTGGTGTCATAACCCGATTTATTGAGGTTAACTGTAACAAAGACAATGAAAACAATAAATATGCTTATTTTATAGGCCCATTTTCTTGTCTTTTACTTTATTAATTTTTTTTGTTGTGGGGCAAGAATTTGACTGGGCCAGTAGAAAAAATCCATAGCGTTGAGCCCTGATGTCTGTTTTTAGTAACTGGCAAATGATTGCATTAAACTTGTTTAAACAACCGTTTTTTCTGTAATTGCTGACTTAAGGAACTGAAGCATTATTGAAGAGGATAAAAGTAAACCAATGTGAAAATGATAATCATATCACTATTATTTAGAGAACGTTCTTATAACAAAATTCTGTTAGCTGGGATGTAAAGTTTTTTCTTTCTTTCCCCCCCAAATTTCATTTTTGTTTTTGTAAAGTAGCCTATATTTGATCATTTGTGCTGTTAGATAGCTGAGATTTAGCTTATCATAATTTTTTCAGGGTCCCCATGGTCAGTGAAAGCTTGGAAAGATAGGGGAGTCACAGAAATTAATAAAAAAAAATAAATTAAAGGTCATGGAAGTTTCTACTGTACAGCACAGTGGTGAAAACAAGTAACAACTGGCTGCACCAGAGCTTTGGTGAAATGTTGGTCATTAACTACCTCTTGAAGTCTCACTGTGTAATATAGCATTACAGCATCCCTTTGAGTTGATATAGTGGAGTTCTCTTAAGGTTATTCCCAATGAGGCTTTTTAGGGCTGCAAATTGCAACAATCCATTGTTTTGATATTTCTAAACAAGTCTTATACCAAATAATCAGTTTATCAGATAAATTCCAACATGTGCAAGTTTAAATTTGTGGCTGGTTTGTGTAATTCTTATAGTTGATTTTGGCAGCTTTAGGTTAAACTTTAAACGTTAAACTACGCTAGTGTTTGCTAGCATTGCTGTAATAATCTTTTTTTTGGAAGAACTATTACTGTAAAAAGAATGCTAAACGATTTGACAGAAAATAATTGATTTTTGTTTAGTGTGACATACTAAATTCAACAAAGCTGCTTATGCATCATGTAGTGCATCATTAAAATTTAACTTTAAACCTTAACAAATGAAAAGTGTGTGCAGTGAAATCTTGCTCCCTTTCATCTACTGCACAACAGTCACAACAGTTTGAGACGTTCAGCATTGTAACACCTGTGGAAGATGATGAGGAGGGGAAATTTACACACAAAGAATCGGAAAGTCCAGATTAAAATATAAACATTTTGAAAATAAATAGCCCATTAAGTCTTTAAGTATTTGGTGCTGTAGTGAATACAAAAATCTGAATGGCTGTTTAAAACATTTAAATACTGTTCAGAAACAGAAAGTAGCGCAGCTGCTTTAATTATGGGGTTACTGGTGTAACAGCTGCATCTGCTGCATCTGCTATTTCCATCACTCGTTCCGGCATGCTGCTCATGTGTGTTGTGCTTGTTTTCATCAGACCTCTTTGATTGCAGCATACAGCTGTGTTGTGCAATTTAAATGGTTGATGGGAAAAGTATTCGTAAAATGCATTCTAAAAATCAGAATAATTAGTAATAAATAATTATTCACAGTATTTTGAATTGCCCACGATAACAATATTGTGCATGTTCAGTATCATGATATTTCGTACTACCATATACCAGCACATGTCTGCTATAGTGTATGTGTCCACAAGAATTGAACTCATGACCTTGTGGCATGGTAGTGTGATGCCATGCAGTAGACTTACAGGGCCAATTTATGTCAAGAAAACCAAAACCTAGCCCTATCCTTAACCATTTTTTCCTAAAATTCAAGCAAATTATATTAAAGGATTAGTTCACTTTCAAATAAAAATTCTAATAATTTACTCACCCACATGTCATCCAAGATGTCAATTTCCTTCTTTCTTCAGTCGAAAAGAAATTAATGTTTTTGATGAAAACATTTCAGGATTATTCTCCATATTGTGGACTTCAATGGACTCCAAACTGTTGAAGGTCAAAATTAGTTTCAGTGCAGCTTCAAAGGGCTTTAAACGATACCAGACGAGGAATAAGGGTCTTATCTAGCGAAACGATCGGTCATTTTCTTAAAAAAAAAAAATAAAAAATACAAATATGCTTTATAAACACAAATGATCGCCTTGCAAGTGCTTTGGCATTCTGCCTTCCATATTCTTCAAAAAGCTTACGCTGTATGTCCTACGCCTTTCCTATTCTTACGGAAAAAGTTATCAGGAAAATTTTATTTCAAAGTGGACTAATCCTTTAATGCAATTATAATAATAAATTCATTCTTTACTGAATTTTGTAACTGTAGTTGGATTCTCTTGTTTTTGTTTTTCTGTAGATCCTTCTGCTCGCCTTGCTGGCTTTAATTCTCACAGTCATATTTATACTGAAACTCCGCTGCAGTGATAAAGGTACAATATCAGTTTTCTACAGTTTTTTTTTTTTTTTTGTCATAACTGAATCTAGCCCAGCCTTTGACTGAAATCATTTTAATTAAAGGTCACCCTTTATAATCTATATATTACATACTGTACACTCACCAGCCACTTTAAATGAACACTCCACATTTTTTGAAAATAGGCTAATTTTCCAACTCCCCTAGAGTTAAACAGTCGAGTTTTACCGTTTTCGAATTCATTCAGCCGATCTCCAGGTCTGGCGGTACCACTTTTAGCATAGCTTAGCATAGTTCATTGAATCTGATTAGACCGTTAGCATCTCGCGCAAAAATGAGCAAAGAGTTTTGATATTTATTTAAAACTTGACTCTTCTGTAGTTACATCGTGTACCAAGACCGACGGAAAATTAAAAGTTGCGATTCTCTAGGCTGATATGGCTAGGAACTATACTCTCATTCCGGCGTAATAATCAAGGAACTTTGCTGCCGTACCATGGGTGCAGCAGACGCAATGATATTATGCAGCGTCTCTCACAAAGTAGTTCCTAGCCATATCGGCCTAGAAAATCACAACTTTTAATTTTCCGTCGGTCTTAGTACACAATGTAACTACAGAAGAAAATATTGAAACATTTTGGTTATTTTTGCGTGAGATGCTAACGGTCTAATTAAATTCAATGAACTATGCTAAACTTTGCTAAAAGTGGTACCGCCAGACCCAGAGATTGGGTGAATGGATTCGAAAATGGTAAAACCAACTTTTTAACTCTAGGGGAGTTGGAAAATGAGCCTATTATCAAAAAAAAAAATTCCTTTAATAGGAACACCTTGCAAGTACCAGGTCCCCTTTGCCTTCAGAACTACCTTAACTCTTTGTGACGTTCAACAAGGTGCTGGAAACATTCCTTAGATTTTGGTCCATTATTGGCATGATAGCATCACACAGTTGATATAAGGCAGTATGGATCCATGCTTTCATGTTTTTTATGCCAAATTCTAACTCTACAGCAGCAGAAATCAAGACTCATCAGACCAGGCAATGTTTTTCCAATCTTCTATTCCAATTCTTTTCCAATTTTGGGGAGCCAATGTAAATTGGAGCCTTGGTTTCCTGTTCTTAGCTGACAGGAGTGGCACCTGGTGTGGTCATCTGTAGACCTTGGTTGTAACAAGAGGTTATTTGAGTTACTGTTGCCTTTTTTCAGATTGAACCAGTCTGGTCATTCTCCTATGATCTCTGGAATCAACAAGGCATTTTCTCCCACAGAACTGCTGCTCGCTGGATATTTTCTCTTTTTTGAACCATTCTTTGTAAATTCTCGTTATGTTCATGGAAATCCCAGTAGATGTAGTTTCTTTTATACTCAGATCAGCACGTCTGGCACCAACAACCATGCCACATTCAAAGTCACTTAAATTATCTTTCTTTCCTATTCTGATGCTCAGTTTGAATTTCAGCAGATCATCATGACCATGCTACATGCCTAAATGTATTGATTTGATGCAATGTGATTGGCTCATTAGATATTTGCGTTAATGACCAGTTGAACAGGTGTACCTAATAAAGTGGTTGGTGAGTGTAAAAAGTATATAATCTATAATCACTCTTTTCAATCCATTGTGTAGTCACCTTTAAATGATTTTAGATGTCACTGTGCATAGGAATGAAGCTCTGATTTACTATTATATTTGAAACATTATATTTGAGATATAATTCTATCCACATGCTCTTTATTTTGTGTGTTTTCTACCTGATAGTTACTGATAGCTGTAAAAATCGCTGCATATCCAAGAGTCGTGATGCTAACGCAGCTTGCTACTGTGATGCTGCATGTGTAAATGAAGGCAGCTGCTGTCAGGACTACAAGGAAGTGTGTGTGGAACCAAGTAAGTGACATTTATCTTTCTTTTGCACTTTCTTTAACTCTCTTTTTCTCAAGGGCCTGGTATGCTCATGGCAAAGAATTTTTTTCTTTCTTTACTTATGGGCAAAAATAAGTTTAAAATACCTTTTCAGCGTTATACTGTAAGCGAACCTCCCCATGCCGTCCACACTGCTTAGAGCATCGTTTAGATGAATATGTGAATATTTGCTGCATGTTTTCCTCTCAATAACAAAAACACAACAAAAATTACAGCAGTGTGGTTCTTAGTGGTAATTAATATAGGCTTATATTAAAATATTCTGACAGTGAGACTTGGTAACCACAGGTAAAACCATACATGGCTACTCACTACTACCACTGTCAAATGATATTATATTATATGTTATATAGGCCTGTAAAAAAAAAAAAAAAATGCCTAAATGCATGTAAAAACTATACACAGCTTCACAAAGAAATGAATTATATATTCCTCTACCCACCTAATAAATATATTGCAATATAAATGGCTACAACAGGTTATTCAATATAAATATTCCACATTTCCACAATCCATGGTAAATGGATTGTACAGTTCATTCATGGTAAATGTTTGTAAGTGTGGTGATTTTTGTCTTCTGTCTTCATTCATGGCAGGTTTCTCCTGTTTTCCTCATTGTTGGGAATGTTGAAGCTGTTTCATCTGATTTAAAACTAGTTTAATCATCAAGTGTTTTTGTGGTTTGTAATGATTTGTCAAATTGAAACGTTTCTTACTGGATGTCGCAATGGTGTTTAATAATGGTGACTGGGTATAAACATAGCTCTTTTAAGCTTTTATTCCATTATCCACCTTGCCATGCTGCGTAGTTCAAAGTAAACTAGTGAAACGCCTGAAAACAGCGCTATTTGTTCTGTATTTGTTGTTACTGATTGAAAAACAAGTTCAGATGATTCAGTGACAGAACGGTCCGAGTGAATCAAAATTCAGATAGTTATGCAAGCGCGATAAGGGTGAATGTGAACGTTTCAGATAGTTATGCAAACGCGTTTGGCCAATTCACGTAAAAGAATCAAGACAAAAGAATGATTAATTCGTCAATGATTGGTATTGCTGGTTCAGTCGACAGAAATATATAACTGCTGAAATATTTGCACGGAAAACATTTCTCAGGTCAGTCGGAGGAGCGTGCATGGTATGAACAGTGCAGCTGCAGGTGCCACTGTGGCCACCCAACCCTATCACATGAGAATGCGTATCAATAGTATGTGCGTGTAATCTCGTAGAATATATACGCCAAAATGAGTTTTAGCATGCATATGATACGCACTTTATGGTGTTCAAATAATATGCTTGTTAGTTTTGGGTAGGATTAGTGGTGTGGGTGCCCAGGGGCCAGATGAAGATGATTGGTGGGCCGGACTTAGCCCACGGGCCGCCAGTTGAAAAGCCCTAATCTAGGGCAAGCATGTGTTAGTCTGGATGGACAACACAGTGGTGGTGGCATTTTTAATTGCCAGGGCAGTATCAACTCATGCCACATATCGCAACTCTCCTGCTATCTCCTCCTTTGGAGTCAGCAGCGACTCCAAACCAACTTTGTTTTGACCTGATTTTGTTTTTGAAATTATATCACACCAGTTCGTTCTATTGCTGTTCTCTATCCCTTTGGCCCTATTTACACCTAGTATTAACATGCATCTCATCAAAGGCTTTAGATACCAGGTCGATGCACTCATATTACTATGAATGGGAGAAAGTGAGTCCTGCCTTCTAAATAAAAGGACCAATCACCATTTGGTAAAGTCTGCATCAATGCAGCTTGCATTAGTAGCGCTAATTGCTATAGAAGCAATCAGTGTCCAAAGAAGCACGCTTGGGACAACACATGCGCATGGTCCAGCTTGAAATAAGAACATAAGAAATAACATTTATGAGACAGTTTGAGATTACAAGATTTCCTTATTCAAATAGATAGGACTTAGTCTTGAATGCCTGAAATAGCTGCCAGGACTTGTTGCAAATATGGCTGCCGAGTAAACCGGACTTTCTTTGAAAGGGACCATGATCTGACTGTTCAAATTTCCTGGAGTCTCTGATTTCATCACTTCATGACGTAAATGTGTTACTGCATGTTGATAAAGCACAAAAAAGAACAATATCATTATACTCACTCTTATGTCTTTCGAAATCTTTAAGACTTTCTTTCTTTGGAATGCTTCCATTATGAAAGTGAATAGTGATCATGTGAATGGCAGTCTGTTCCTCATAAAATTATGGTATGGCTTCTGGTAATATAGTGAACAAGTCACGAGGATGACTTTTATGATGCTTTTTGTCATTTTTGGAGCTTGTCAGCCTCATTATGCTAAACTTCCTCCTTTATGTTCCACAGAAGAATGAATGTCACAACAACAGGATGATTAAATGATAACAAATTATTCCAAGAAGACCGTTATTTTAATATATATTAAGCAACACAGTGGTGGTGGCACATTTAATTTGCAGGGCGGTATCAACTCATGCCACATATCACAACTCGCCCGCTATCTCCTTCTTTGGAGACGACTGTTTCATGCGTATTTGGAGGAAGCTGACTTTGCTCTCTGTTCTCCAGACTCCAAAGCTCTTGGAAAGCACGATTTGTGCGAAGCAGGCTAGTTGTCATGGCAGCTGAATAAACAAAAAACCTCACCTGGTCAAAATGTATTAGTCAAATGCAAGCCAGACACTAAAAGGAAGGACATTGTTATATTTCTTTTTATTAAAATTTAACAAAAGCATTTATTAAAATTATGTGCGATCTACCAGCATTGTCTTTGCGATCTAATGGTTTATCAACCTATTGGGCACCCCAGCTCTTTGGTATTTCCTGACCAAAACTCCGCTTGGCACAGATGCCCTGTTGTACAGCTGGCCCCGGGGTTTGCGCATGTATGCGTTCCCCCCCCAGTGAGCCTGATTGCACAGAAACTGTGCAAGGTCAGGGAGGACGAGAGCAAGAGCAAGTCTTGTTGGTTGCGCCTTACTGGCCCTTCCAGGCTTGGTTCTCTTGCTCCTTGCATCAGCCCCTCCCTGGCAAATTCCTCTGATGAAGGACCTTCTTTCTCATACGAAGGGCACATTTTGGCACCTGTGCTCAGACCTCTGGAAGCTCCATGTCTGGCCCCTCTACAGGATGTGGAAGACCTGAGTGGACTATCACCAGTGGTGATAGACACTATCACTCAAGCCAAAGCCCTCTCTACCAAGCGGCTGTATGCTTTGGAGTGACTTTTTTTTGCTAATTGGTTTTACTCCCAAGTTGAAGACCCACAGAGGTGTGCTGTTGGGTCAGTTCTTTATTTCCTGCAGAAAAGGCTGGAGAGACTGCTATCCTCCTCCACCTTGAAGCTGAATGTGGTCGCTATAGCAGCACGTCACGATGCATTGTATGGTAAGTCGTTAGAGAAGCATGACCCGATCATCAGGTTCTGCAGATGCACAAGGAGGTTAACCCTCACAGACTACACCTCATTCCCTTTGGAGACCCTTCCATGGTGTTAAGAGCCCTGCAGAGTGCTCCAGTCAATTGAGCTCACATCCTCTCTGTGAAGGTGGCCCTCCTGACCTGAGTGCCTTTAGTTCGGCCCGGCATATTCTCATGTTGTCCTGAGACCCTGGCCTGGCCATGTTCCCAAAGTTCCCACTACCCCTTTAGGGATCAAGTGATTAACTTGTAAGTACTTGTAAATGTCATTTCTTTGGCAAACCAAATTCATGGCATGCCGTGCCCCCTGGGGGTGTAAGTACACTCCATTAAGGGTTTCAAACTGACAAAACCAAACCACTCCAATCTGGCTTTGTTGGTACCATGATGCTGGTCATCTCTGTCATCTCAGGCTTTGATTCTGAGTTTTTTTGGAGCATGTGCACATGAATGCA
Organism: Chanodichthys erythropterus; assembly: GCF_024489055.1. Taxonomy (NCBI): domain Eukaryota; kingdom Metazoa; phylum Chordata; class Actinopteri; order Cypriniformes; family Xenocyprididae; genus Chanodichthys; species Chanodichthys erythropterus. The sequence goes on along the minus strand of NC_090224.1, from coordinate 23,876,987 downwards.
TGACATCAGTGGCAAACAGCCAATCACATGCCTTGCAACAGATTGAAACTGTGATTCACTTCTCGCGAATCAAGAGAGTCAGTGCAATTCAAAACTCTTTTGCTGGAGGTTAAGAGATTTGAAGAAAATGAAGATTTTAAATGCATTTACACTGAAGAAAATACTTTTCCATGAAAGAGGACAAATAAAATAAATTTTAGTTAGTTATAGTTAATAATATAAATAAAATAAGTTATAGTTGATAATATATAGTGATAGAGACTCAAACATGTAAGGTTACATGTAGGCCTAGTGTTGCAAATATGGCTGCTGAGTAAACTGTCTCAGATTTCATCACTTCATGACGTCAGTGTGTTACTGCATGTTCATAAAGCACAAAAAAGAACAATATCATTATACTCACTCTTATGTCTTTCGAAATCTTTAAGACTTTCTTTCTTTGGAATGCTTCCATTATGAAAGTGAATAGTGATCATGTGAATGGCAGTCTGTTCCTCATAAAATTATGGTATGGCTTCTGGTAATATAGTGAACAAGTCACGAGGATGACTTTTATGATGCTTTTTGTCATTTTTGGAGCTTGTCAGCCTCATTATGCTAAACTTCCTCTTTTGTTCCACAGAAGAATGAATGTCACAACAACAGGATGATTAAATGATAACAAATTATTCCAACCATACTGTTATTTTAAAGGGGCCATGAACTACATTGTTTTATTATTTTATAATGTTTCCTGGGGTGCACTTATAATGTTAGTATGCCTTTTACATCCAAAATTATCATAATTTATAAAAGGCATTTTTCCTACCCTGATTTTAGCCCTCTGGTTTGAGCGCTCTGTTTTAAGGGCTGTGTCTGCTGTGAGACTTCAGTGTAAATGCCCACTGCTGTGATTGGCTAACATCTTTCCATTTGAAATAGCCAAGTATTACTCTCTTTTAGCGTGTTTTTACTATTACAACTCTCAAGGTTGACTAATCGTGAAGTGTTGCATTACATTTACATCTATGGCATTATATTTAGATTGCAGCATGAAAGGTTGCAGAGATGAACACTGTGTAGCCGATCCCAGACATGTTGAGCGCATGAAAGCCGTGATCTCATCATTCTGCTACTCAATTTCTGCACACTAACAAATGTTTTCATCTTCACTAACAGTGCAAACACGATATAGCTAAAAGATTTGTTGAATAAAACGGGAGTTTTGCTCATCAGTCACTGATAAACTGGCGCTGTTTGATTGACAGCTTCAGCACGCTGCTCCAACGATTGCAAAAGGGGGCTTTCTTTGATCACTTTCTTTATATAATTTAATCACTGTTAAATAACAGATTATTTTCATCCTAAGAGAAACAACGCAAGTTGACGTTTAGTCACTGGTTTGATTTACTGACACACAGACTGTACTGTACATGAATCATTACATATCAGATCAGGCATTGTAATTAACAGTTACTTACATGTTGCATTACTGTCAAGTCCAGGCACTGCACAATATTTTGTAATCTTCAACGGCATGTTTATTGCTTGGTTGCTCAATCTGGTTTAGTACCACATAGGCCTATGCTACTTAGGCTACCTATTCTATTGCATGTCATGCATGAATCGGTGTGGAACAGGCAGTGATGAAGTAGGCCTTGATCTTCTGCAGAGGCGGTGCTTGCTGCCCTTTGACGTCATGGATCCCCACTTTGTAAATCCTGTCGTTTGCTGGGTCTGGTGTCAATTAAAGCTTTTATTCGACTAACAAGGAACTTTTACAGGATATTCTTAAAGTATGATGACCTCTTATGTCAAAAGCTCAAGGAAAATTTGATTTCTCAGTTCATCATCCCTTTAATATATTTTAAGCTGCATTTAACAGGCAAAGTTAAAACCAGTGCAGTAGTTTTTTTGTTGTTGTTGTTATTGTTGTTGTTTTTTTTAAACAGATGAGTACTTGTAGGTAGTTCTTCACCACGGCCCAGAACACATTAGGCAAGGCAAAGTAAGGCAAGTTTATTTACATAGCACATTTTGTAACATAATTAAAAGTGCTTTGTATCTTGAATTTAAATTGGAGATAAATGTGAGCGGCCTATCACTGGATCTAGATAGTTAAAGGGGTGTGTCAGGAAATTTGAGTAAACTTGAAAAAGTGACACAAATAAATGATGGTTCAAAGTTATTTGGGGTGTAGACAGAGGCCAAAAGCAGTTTTGTATTGTTAATATTAATAAGAGCACATACAGATCTTCCATTTGCTGTACGCTCTGTGTAGTCTATAGACATCTGTAGCATCCTGTCTACTAAAATCAGGACTCCATTTGTTTTAGTGGTATGAGTGCGTTACTGCCTTGAAACTTTTATTTTGAAAACGATGGACATCAATAGTTTAAGTCCCTTGAATTACAGCTATGGATACATGTTTACTGTGATGACTTCGTCAGTGGTGTTGCCAGAGTCTCATTAGAGCAGTGTTTCTCAAAGTGTGGGGCGTGCCCCACTGGTGGGGAATAGAGACATGACAGGTGGGGCGTGACAAACGAGAGGAAGTTTGGACATTTTTGTGCCCATCTCTTTTAACCTTTTGAGTCCTGTCCCACATATGGCACTTTTATTTCTTTGCCCCTGAATGTATGGTCCCACATATGGGATTTATAACGTTCAGTAACATCACTTATCTGCCAGATTCAAACTGTGCTTTCGCGCTTTGGCTGGTGCTGAGCCAGAGATGGACGCACTCAGCAGCGCTTGTCATTTGTCACAACTATGCAGTGTTTTTAACAACATAATATTTATTTTAGCTGTCAGACATTTAAATATACATAAGAACTAGTAAAACCATACTTTGAGTTTGTAAAGTACATACTGATGTCTATGGAAGCAGCAGTAACAATCAATTCAAAAATAATTTGCCGACATGTTTTATTCATATCAAACACACATAGAAGTAACTATAAAGTTTACTCTATTTTTCTCCCAGATCACCGGACACTTACATGGATTTCGGGAAAAATTGATGAATTCTATCTGACTGACAGGGCTCGCTGAACTGCTGCGCAAACAAACACCGTGACGCCATCTCGCATTATAGATCAAAATCATTTATTGACATTTTTAAACAAAACACTCACTTATACATATTTGAGAATCGGAATATCAGATAGTTGATGACATGGTAAGCAAGTTTGTGAATATTTTGAAAAAAAAAAAAAAAGGAGAAACGAAATAAAAGCGTTACATCTGTCATACAGTGTTTATTGTGGCTCTGGGCGATCAGCGGAGGCGTGGCGTTGCTCTGGGCGATCAGCGGCGGCGTGGCGTTGCTCTGGGCGATCAGCGGAGGAGTGACTTGGTCCACGAAGATCAACGGTGGCTTGACTTGGTGTTGTTGTGATGGTGGCCGCCATCTTGTGAGTGTCCTTTGGTGCAGCGGCCATTACATGATTAAGTGAGGTGTCACATTTTCTTGCAACACCCACAGTAAATGGAGAGCCCACAGTCAATAATGCATGCTCCAGAAAAGGACTAAGTGAAGAACGGGGTCCCTCACGAATCAACTGTGACTTAAGTGGCTGATTAACGCCTTCACAGAAAAAGTCTATGAGCACACAGTCCGGCAGGTCTGAACAATATGCAATGTCCATGTACTCCTCAATGTAATCCTCCAGCGACCGTGAGTTCACCAGGAAAGCTGCCGGATTGTTGTTGCGGCGAAGTCTTCTGTAACGAAAAGGGACTCATGGTAAGATCCAACTGCAAGCTTTATTACAAAAGTAAGCGTGATGGTACAGGCAGGGTCAAAGCAGAAGCAAACAGGAACAGCAAGGTCTAGGCAGAATCGTGGTCAGGATACAGGCAATGGGTCAGGGCTGGCAGATAACAAACGTAAATCCAAAACGGAGCAAAGGGTCCAAAGGGCTGGCAGCAGAGTATCGTAAACAAGGAACAGACAGGATCAGAAACAGGAAGACAAACAAGAATCAGGAACGCTCAGAAATGTAACAACAGTTAACAAGACTTTGCAGTGAGGTGGTGTGAGTGAAAGTCCTTTATAGTCCTGTTAATGTACTGCAGCTGGGTGTGGTGATTAGTGATAGTGATTGGTGGAGTGAGTGCAGGTGATTGGCAGAGAGGATTATGGGTAATGTAGTCCGGGAAGTGACAGGAGCAGACGGTGATCGTGACAGGAACAGGGCCTTAAGTTCAATTTTAAAAAGTGCACTTTGTAATAATGTCAAATTAAAAGTTTTACATTAATTTACATTTTTAATCATTAAAATGTTTAATACACTCCTGTTGTTTAAAGTAGAATATACACTTTTTAGGTGTTGACTAACATACTGTCACGGACTCATTCTGTTTTGTTTTGTTTGTCATCTGTCACATGTTCTCCTTTTTTGTTTTATCACCATGGACACTAAAGACCCTGGTATGCTTCAAATGAAATTGAAGAACGAACTGATTTGACGTCATTTAGAAGAAAATCAGGTCAAAACGAAGTTCGTTTTTTTTTTTTTTTTTTTTGCTCCAGCTGCAAAACGCCTTCGTACTACCACCAAACAAAAAGTGATTGTAAGCGTTGAGCTTAAAAAAGTTTCTTTTCTGTTCCTGTGTTCAGTGTTTTTGTTTTCCGTTCTGTTTTTACCGCTGTTGGCACTATGGACTTTTCACCAGTTCACCTCATGTGCCTTGAGCAGGGAGATCGCTCCCTCGAGGAACATTTAACGGATTATTTGTACCTCGTACCTCCGACCAACTTCCTGGATGACGCCCTGTGCTCGTTCCTGATCGCCGGACTCAACACCTCCACAAGAGTGTAGTTATCCGGGAAGGGACCTCGAGGGAGCTTTGTCACATTCGTGGAGTGGGTGCTGTCGACAATGAGGCCAGCCCCACTCACAACCCAGTACACAACCAAAACCACCCAGATGGCAAAGATCGGCAGCATGAGCCCACTGCAGGCCACGTGATTAACTCCGCCGCAAAGTTTGAGTCAGCGCCTGTTGGTACGACCGAGCTGAACCGCGCGATGGAGCCTGAGCAACACGTGTCTGACCAGGTGTGCGAGCCGGCTGCAACATCTATCGCCAAGGGAGTTCTAGTGGATATCGAGGGCATGGAAGTGAGCCCCGCCCACCACTGAGAGTGAGTTTTTGGATGCTACACTGGACTTCTGGCATTTTGGAGAAATTGAGTTTTTTTTTTTTAACTATCGTCATCGGAATCTGTCAATCATGTCCCTAATTCTCTGTCCCCACCCATCCTCTCTCTCCCACCACCTCTCCAAAATGCCTGTGAGACTGTTTCATTTCAAGTGGACTTCTGTACTACCCTTCAAGATCCTTTTCAGTCCCCAACCAGTTCTGCTACCCTGTCTTCGCTGTCTTCTATCAGCCCCTCTGTTCCACCTCTACACCGCTGGACTGTTGGAGTCGCCTCTTCCTGGGCTTCGGGAGCCCGTGGCTCTGCCTCCGAGCTCTGCATGCTTCACTCCACTTCGACCCGACATCCTGACTCCCACGCCTGTGCTCCTTCCACCCTCAATGTCAGCAGTGACCATTGGGCTTTCGGACTTGCTGGACTCCCTTGGTACGTGGGCGCCCTCCACCCCTTTGGCTGCGGCTAGCTCTGCCCTCCCTTAGGCTCCACCTTTGCCCTCCCTCAGGCTCCACCTCTGCCCTCGATCGCTCCAGCTCAACCTCAGCCCTCCGGATTCCTGCTTACACCTTGGGGGGTCGTCGCTGCGGCTCCGTCGTGGTCGTCGAGGTCATCAGTGTCCCGTCGCATCATCGGCTCTCTGGCTACGCAGTGGGCTCCACATCCCACGTCGACATCGCCTTCTGCCATCGCCATGACGTCATCCAGATGTTTCCACCATGGCTCCTCCCTCCAGCGATGCTGCCGTGGAGCACAGCTCTGGTTGTGCACTGGGGTATCATCAGCCTGTCCCTGTTCAAGGTCACCCTTTGGATCACGCCACCTGCACCACCCTGGACTTTTATGTTCCGCCCCCTCCAGGTTGGCTGTCTGCCTCTGGAACCACCACCTGAATACATTTCCACGGTCAAATCTGCCTGCTGCTGCCATCCCATCACCTCCCCTTCTCTCGAGCCCTCCACCGTGTCCTTGTCTCCCAGCACCCTCCCTCCCTCTTTGGGTTTTTCTGTTTTTGTTACAGCGCGAGGTCGCACCTACTCGGAGGGGCCGTAATGTCACGGACTCAGTCACATTCAGTTTTGTTTTGGTTGTCATCTGTCACATGTTCTCCTTTGTTCTGTTTTCCCGCCATCATCTATCACCATGGACACTAACGATATTATCACAGCTGTTTGTCAATTTGGTTAATTGATCTGCGTATTTGAGTTCCTGTTTTCCCTGTGTTCTTTGTCCGGTCTTGTCTATTCTGAGTTGTGTTGCGGTTCTGCCTGTTCCTGTTGGATTTCTCTAGTAAAGACTTTGTATTTGTATCTTATCTCCTTCGTCGTGTGTTCCTGTGCAAACAACCCTGACACAAGTACTTCATTATAATTTTAATGGCAGCCTATAGTGTTATTTGATATTACATTTAAAGTTAATATATTTTAAATGTACTAAATTGCAAATTCATCATTACAAATGTGTAAATACAAATATATTTAAATATGACATTAATGTCATTTCTATTGAAACCTTTAAGGTGAAATATGTAGAATGTTTTTTTATTTTTTACGTTCTTTTAACAGAGTTCATTTTTCATTTACTACTATTAGTGTGCCATTCAGCCAGAGGATGTTTAACCAATGTGGGACCATGACTGATGAATATTACATGGGTAAAGATATTCATCTTCAGTTACAGAAGTGCATACAAATTTAAGATGTGTTAAGACATGCCTTCCAAAGCACCTGTAAGACCCGTGTTTGTGATGTTCGAGTTGGGGGAGGCACATCGCACAAATGGGGCGCTCGCAAGTTTGTTTGAATTTTTTATTTATTTTTATTTATTTATTTATTTTTTGCCACTAGTGTCACAGAAACTATATACCTTGTGTATTTTAGTTTACCATAAATGTTTGTCAGTACATTTGGTTGTACACTTTAACCATATTTTGAAGATTACTGATTACTGAAGTCCTACTTAAGTGGGACAAAAAAAAAAAACACTCTTAAGTTCAACTAATTTCATTTAATATAAATTTAAACTAATATATTTTTTATTTCATTGTAAATGCAATTAACTTTACATTCAATTTTCAAAAAACTTTACATTGTTCATACTTAAAGGATTAGTTCACTTCAGAATTAAAATTTCCTGATAATTTACTCACTCCCATGTCATCGAGATGTTTATGTATTTCTTTATACAGGCTAAAAAAGTTTTTTTTTTTTTTTTTTTTCAAATGACCGATCATTTCACTAGACAAAACCCTTATTCCTTGGCTGGAATCATGTACTGTAGAGCCCTTTGAAGCTGCGCTGAAACTACAATTTGGACCTTCAACCCATTGTACCCCAGTGAAGTCCACTATATGCAGAAAAATTCTGGAATGTTTTCCTCAAAAACCTTAATTTCTTTTCGACTTAAGAAAACAAAAAACATAAACCTATTGGATGACATGGGGGTGAGTAAATTATTAGAAAATTTTAATTCTGAAGTGAACTAATCCTTTAACTATTCTTTAAAGTATATATTGTTTCTGTAATCAATACTCTTTATAACAGTATGCTAATGTGTACTTTTCTCAAAGGATTGTGCGTTTCTGATTACCTGATATGCATTTTGAGTAATTGGATCTTAATACATTTTGTTCACACCTTCATTTAGTGCTGTTCTCTAATGAATGGATCACCCGAGACGGTTGTTAATAATAGGTGTAAACTCTTCTTTGGGTCATGACACTGTAACATCACACTCTTCAGTTTGAGGAAGCCTTAAGTTATGTTTTGTTTTTCGGTAGACCTGCAAACCATCTGTGTTTGTGTGTGTCTGAGATAGAAAAATGGAAAATGAAGTTATTTAAAGTGTGTGTACAGACACTGACCATTTATGCAGGGCTGGAACAGCCCAGAAAAGTTTGGCTTTGCAAACATTGGAAACAAGAATGTCTGTACCGTCAACACCCACCTGTTGAAATTCCCTCACTACAGTGTTAGAGCTGTGCGGAGTCACTGTGGGTTTCTCCAAGTTTGGGCTCAAAGTCCCTCCCTGTAGTTTTTTTTTTTTTTTTTTTTTTCCTGATGTTTTGAATCAGTTCCATTTTTCCAACACAGTAGCCAATTGTTCCTCCCCATGGCGCCTGCTATGTGCACTGCATGTGTGGAATGGGTGGATTTTGCTTTTATTTGGTGAATTGCACATAAGGGATCAATGACTTTCGTTTTGCTGACACAGATTCTTTTCCTGTCTTGCTGTCTCCTCCTGTCTCATTTTTTCACATTTACAATACTATAGAACTTCATTGCCAGTAAAACAGATGCAGCTGTTGCTATCATGCATGCAAAAACCCACAGACCTACAGAATGTTTGTGTTGCTTTATCTCATGTAACATCTTTGCCCTAAAATAAAGATTCACAAATATAACTCAAGATAAGCACTTCTACTTACTGCAAACACAAATGTACATAATCCTTATCTTACCAGCAGATGCTAGACCTGAGCATTTGTGTAAAAAAAAAAAAAAAAGGTGGTTTCTTTGAGAATTGTCATTTACTCACCCTCATGTCTTTGTAGACCTCTTATATATTTTGTATGTGGAATATATTTTTAAAATATTCCTCGTTGTTTTAGAAAGTCTTGCTGTTTTTGAACCCCGCTGACCTTCATTGTGTGGACAACCATTTGAAACATTTACAAAATATCTTCTTTTGCATTCCAGAAGAAAGAAAGCAGGGATATGCGATATGTAATATGTTGCTAAAAATATGTTATATCGTTACTTGAAAGCATAACAAACAAACCAGCATAACCATAACCTGATAATAATATACGTTTAAATAGTTATATAGTTATAAATAAACCTAAAACTTATTTTATTTCAGATTCAGATAGTTCAATGTTTCTCATTTTCATTGAGTGTAACTTGATGTACCAAAATAACTAAAACAAAAAATAATACAAATAAATGGGTTGACCTATTATTTGTATTAATTTTTAACTGTATTAATTTGTCACTATATTATAGTTTTTATTAATATTTTGAATTTTTATATTTTAGAATATAAAATATTTTAGATTTTATTATATTTTAGATTTTAAGTAATTTTGTTGTTTTTATAATATATTTATAATATCTAAAAAAAACTAATAAAAATGACAAAACACAACAAAATTACAAATTTCTGTTTGTAAATATGCTCTATGATCATATACACTATTCTATACAGCTCTGAAGGCTTGTCATATATACTAAATCATCAGCAGTTTCTATTGATACTGCACTGAAACATTTATTTTCTGTGAAACTGCTTTGAAACAAAATGTACATTGCAAAGCACTTGAATCGAATACTCTTATTAGGGGTGCAACGGATCAAAAAACTCACGGTTCGGATCGTTTCTCGGATCAGAGTCACGGATCGGATCATTTTTCGGATCAGCAAAAAAAAAGACAAGACAAATAAACATAAGTTTTGTCTTTTTGTTTATTAACACTTTTAAATTATTAAATTAAAATATATAAAAAAATATATAAAATGTGATGAAGTGGGCGGTTATCGTCACATAGCTCTCCGTTCCCCTGGACGTCCACCCGTCTGTCGTGAGCGCAACAGAGGATGCTCGGGATAGTTCATCCACAACTTTTTTCTTCTCCTGCTCATAAAGATCTGGCACAATCTTTTCGCTGAAGTGGGTGCGCGACGGGATGTTGTAACGTGGCTTAAGCACTTTCAGCATGTGTTTAAAGCCCTCGTTTTGCACAACCGAATATGGCCTCATGTCTGCACCTATAAACACACCGATAGCGTTTGTGATGGCTTTAGCCCGGTCTGATTGTGCAACAAGGGGCTGCTTAAATGCCGCGGTGATAAGCGGTTGTTGAGCAGCCTTCGTTTTCACTCCTGTCAGTGAAACACCGGTGTGATGTCGCTTCAAATGCGTGGCTATGCTTGATGTGTTTCCACTGTGATATGGCTTTCTTGTGCCACAGTGCTCCCATACAGGGGATTTAAATGACGCGGGGCATTCAAGCTCCTCCGTTCCTCTGCTCGCCATGACCACGCTGTGTGTGGACTGAATATGCGCACAACTTTTTTTTTCATAAATCAATCCGCGGATCACGTGTGTGCCGAACCGAAGATATTGATCCGAACGGATCACGGATCAATGATGATCCGTTGCACCACTAACTCTTATATTCTTCCCACATCTTCTGTCACGCTGTTTCTCACCATCAGTCATTGTGTTACAGGTCAAAGCTGGACGTGTTCTAAATTCCGCTGCGGTGAGGAGCGCTTGGCGAACAGCATCTGCTCCTGTTCTGCCGACTGTGTGAAAGTGGGTGACTGCTGCTTTAACTACAAGAGCACATGTGAAGGTACATGACATGCTTTGCTCTGTATTCCATAGCTGTGTATTTATTAGTTGTCATTTATGTTGTATAAGTGAAAATAAAGACATTTTAAATTGATGCAATTGTATAAGATTATTAAGCTGGTTAGGTTTATTTCTTAGCATTGAACAGACATGTATCTGTTTTGTTGAACGGCTCATCATGTCTATGAAGTTGTAATGGATTTGAAGGATTTGCCTTTGAAGTTATTCAGGCCTGGAATTCATCTCCCCTCAGCAGGTTAGAGAGCAGTTTCCAGAGAAGCTTCCCTACATGGTGTTTTCATGGCCAGTTGTTTTTCTTTTAAATATTTTCACAAATGTGCAACTGATTATTTTAAGTCACTTTTTGGGCATGATGGATAGAATAGTATCCAAATCGTATTATAGCACTATTGTTTTCTACTAGTCATCACACATTTGCTCAAGTAGATTGGATCTTAAAGTCTTGCACTAAAAGCTATTAAATATTTCCACTTTTATTACCCTGTAAAAAGGAGACGGTGCCATCACTATATAATGTAAGGGAAGTTGTCATATTGGATCTGCCAAATAGCGAATTATAGACTTTTCAATAAACTTTAAAAAGTCCAACAGAACAACGCTTGTGAAAAAGAAGTGTGTTGTATTGAATGTGCATCGTATTTCAAATCTTAAAAGTATACTTTAAAAACAGCACTTGCATGCAGCCAATATAATATTAATAAAAATAAGTCCACTTAAGTGTACTTAAAGAGAGTGCACTTTCAATAGTCACAAAAAATAATACAAGTTTCACTTCAAAGTACATTTTGAATCATTGTTTTAATAAACTTTTGTGATGTTTTAAAGTACGCTTATTTTTATGTGTTGACTAACATTCTAAGCACGTAAGTACTTGATTATAATTCTAACTGTAGTGTGTTGTTTGATGTTACATATAAAGTTCTACACACACACACACACACACACACACACACACACGTTTGTTTTGGTGAATTGTGGGGACTTTCCATAGAATGCAATGCATTTCATACTGTACAAACCGTACTTTCTATCCCCCTACCCTAGCCCTAAACCTAACCATCACAGGAAACTGTGCACACCTTTCTCACAAAAACATCATTTAGTATTTTTATTAATTATAAAAATACATTGTGGTCCCCACAATGTAATATAAACAAAAGCGCGCACACACACACACACACACACGCACGCACGCACGCACGCACGCACGCACGCACGCGCGCGCGCGCGCGCGCGTCTGGATTACTACAATTTGTCCCCATAAGAAAAGGTTTACTTGTAATCCCACCCCCACACACACATGCCTATACCTGACATGGAAAAATATGCTGTAATGTTACTTTGGGGATCTAGTTAACAAATTAGTCTAAATTAAGAGAGTTTTGATGACACCAACATTAAAAAAATGAAGAAGAAAAAACATAGCCCTTGTTACAACTAGCCCTGCTCTCCCCTTTGTTTTTGCAGTATGTTTGTGTGATTTGGCTGTAGCTGAAATGAAAGCACTGGAACTGATCTTCGAACCCTTTGAAAACACATATGGCTCACATATTTAGATGGCTGTGTCAGCTCATAATTCCACTAGTTGTCTTACTTCAGTAACACTTATTTACACAATAGCAACCATGTTTGTTCCTGTGGGAGCATTAGCCATTGACAGCTAATTAATATTACTTGAAAATAAGCTGCATGGACTGTGTCAGTCTGTTTGTATCTTTAGAAGACTGTGATGAAGTTCCAGTATTGTTTTTTTTTTTACTTTGGCTTCTTTCGTGATTATGTTTGAATGCTTGTGTAGTGTTATCATCTTACCACGGCAACAAGTCCACCCTCTCCCTCCTTCAAAAAAAGCTGAATTGTTCCTCATCACCCTTTTATTTCTCTTTCTCACTGTTAAGTCACTGAAAAATCTTGGAAAAATTAACCCTGAAAGAACAAATACATCTGGCCAAAGTTTTGAGTTACTAATACTTGCTTTCTCTTCCTCCTTTCTTCACAGGTGCAAAAACTTGGCTTGAAGAGGACTGTGAGGACATCAGGACTCCTCAGTGTCCTGCTGGGTAACAGACTTATGTTTATAAATTAGATCTGTGGCTCTGTATCAAGCTCTGTATCAGGTTAATATCCTTATCTCAAAGCTTAGAAATGACAGTGGCATCTCCATCTATAGTTAATGAGTCATTGAATAGTTTCTAGAAACACTGTGTCTGTTGGCCACCACGTCCCTTTGACAATATGTTTTTACCAACTTTTGGGTTAAAACAATATTTGTTTCCTTTGAAAATGAAATCCCTGACTGCATCTGAAAGTGAAAACAGCTGCTTAATGGTTAGTTTGCCAAGGACTGCAGTCATTTTATATGAGGGGAAACTAGTTTCAGTCTAATGATCTAGAATAAATGAGCTGTAATCATGACCAAGCAAATATTTAATTACTACATTGTTGTCTATTTGTTGTTAGAAATACAATCATAATGTCAAAGAATAGACATAAATTAATTCATTTACATTTTCAACCACTCAATATGACATGATTTTTATGCCTTCCACCAATCACGCACACAGTATTATGGAATATCATGTTTTATTTATTTGTTTAAAGGTGCCCTAGATTCAAAAATTGAATTTACCACGGCATAGTTAAATAACAAGAGTTCAGTACGGAAATGACATACAGTGAGTCTCAAACTCCATTGTTTCTTCCTTCCTATATAAATCTCATTTGTTTAAAAGACCTCCGAAGAACAGGCAAATCTCAACATAACACCGACTGTAACGTAACAGTCGGGGTGTACGCCCCCAATATTTGCATATGCCAGCCCATGTTCCCAACATTATGAAAGGCATTAGACAATGGCAGAACGTCTGGATGTGCACAGCTGAATCATCAGACTAGGTAAGCAAGCAAGAACAACAGCGAAAAATGGCAGATGGAGCAATAATAACTGACATAATTCATGATAACATGATATTTTTAGTGATATTTGTAAATTGTCTTTCTAAATGTTTCGTTAGCATGTTGCTAATGTACTGTTAAATGTGGTTAGAGTTACCATCGTTTCTTACTGTATTCACGGAGACAAGCGCCATCGCTATTTTCATTATTAAACACTTGCAGTCTGTGTAATTCATAAACACAACTTCATTCTTTATAAATCTCTCCAAGAGTGTAGCATTAGCCGTTAGCCACGGAGCATAACCTCAGAATCAAATGTAAACATCAAAATAAACACTGTACTTACGCAATTAGACATGCTGCATGACAAACACTTTGTAAAGATCCATTTTGAGGGTTATATTAGCTGTTTGAACTTTTTTTACGAGATTTAAAGGGCCACACACCCTGAATCGGCTCATTTCTAATTATGCCCCAAAATAGGCAGTTAAAAAAATGAATTAAATCTTCACAGACACTTCACAGACACATTCAGGGGACACCTTAGACTTATATTACATCTTTTTTAAAAAAGTTCTAGGGCACCTTTAAAATAACTATCTTATTTTAACACACCACACCAAGGCTGCATATATTTGATCAAACGCAAGACACTGCAAAGGCACAAGACGCAATCACTATGGTCATACACGTCCGTCTAGCCCGTGTTTACAATGGAAAAGTACGTTCTGTGTGAACAGACTATTTAATAATCTGATTGGCTGCAGGATGAGCAGAGGCCAATCAGCTTGTGCCATGTGGTAATGAAGTGATTGCTTGTAGATTGCATGTAAAGGACCTAGCCTGTGACATCTAGAGTTTCATGACTGAACTAGATATATGCCATTCAAAGGTCTTAGTCCATTGAATTTTTCACATTTTAATGTTTTTTCTTGTTTTGTTTTTTCATGACAAATTATATGAGAACAACAACTTCAGTAGTTGAAGTGAAAAAATAAACATGATTTTGGAAATGTCCTAGTATTTAGATCACCAGTGTACTTATTTGATTAGTTGTCTAGAAATGGTATTTATTGTATAACAATTATATATTTTTTAACTGTCTGCATCCTAAAACTTACTGTGCTTTTGCAAGATTAAATTAGCTTTTAAATCGCATGTGGACTCAGACTTTTAAATGGCACTGTATATAAATGCATCTATTTAGATGAACGGAGAGATGTTTAGGCGTGTGTGTGTTTATGTCTGACTCTGGGTAAATGGACTGTGTGGTCAGTGTTGTCTTTACCATTAGCTATAATAAACTCACTCTGAAATACATTCAGCTTTGCCCATAGCGTAAACACAAATAGAAAACTTAATGAGCCATATGCTCTGTTGAGAAGACTTTAAAACACTTATTGCTGCCATTGCATCTCATCATAAAAACACATTATGAGGTGTAGTGGGGAGCCATAATAATTTGGAAAATATAAAAGTAATATTCAAGAAAATTGTGCATTGTTTTACAGTGGGCTTGCTGTTTCATGCTGTTTCCTTTCATTTTATAACTTATTTTATTATAGTTTGAAATTGAGTAGTCTCACAATAAATCGATCTACTGTTTAATGCATAATTCTGTCTTTATAACAGCACAATCTTCATTTCAGCTTTGTAGGATATGGTTACGGATGGCTGATGGGTCTTTTAGGAGATGTGTGGAAGCAGAAGGGAATGCTAATTTAACTTTATAGTGTTGACATTACACAAGGCAGTAAGACAAAAACAAACTGTAGGGATATTGCTCCTTTGGTGATATTTTGGCACCTAAAGTCTGTCTATAAAAACCAGTTAAAAGCTTTATGATCAAAACAAATGGAGAGCAATAAATACAAAAAAAAAAAAAAAAAATACAACCGTTAGAGCACGCAAGCTTGTTTCTTACTTAGAGCTTTTTCAGTAAATCAAGTCGATTTCAAAGCATGTTGGTTGTTGGATTTGGCATTTTGGGTGTGACATGATGTTTTGGGCTCTGCCTGTAGACATACACCAACATGTGCTGTTCTCTGGGTGAAACTGTACTCATGTTTCCTATTGCTATTTTTACTTATGCATGGGCACTTCAACTAAAAATGGTAGCTACTCTTTTTCCATGGCATGACAAGCATTTCACAAAGTTTTTTTATTCTTTTTTTAAAGTTAATTTATTCTTTAACATTTTTCTTTAGGTTTTCTAAACCACCTCTGCTGCTGGTGTCTCTGGATGGATTCAGGGCAGGATACATGACAGCGTACAGCAGCCTGCTTCCTGTCATCAGCAAACTCAGTATGTCATATTAGCACAAAGTTTAACCCTGGCTATATTAATGTCTCTTATATCTGTTAGGAGCATGTACTGAACATTGTGGTAATAAAACATTTACCTCTTCATTTACAACTTCACTTTTAGCAGTCTGATAAAATGAGTCAAATATCATTTAAATCATTTTAAGTCATCTTGAAACACCTTTGGAAGTTTGCTGAGGCCCTCTAGTGGGCCCCGACCCCCTGGTTGACAACCACTGGTTTATATGAGTTAGTACACCAGATTAAGTGGTTGAGCTAATGTCATGTTTTGGTCATCAGGGAAATGTGGAACCTCCACGCCATATATGCGACCTGCTTATCCCACCAAGACCTTCCCAAATCATTACACCATAGTGACAGTAAGTGACAGGTTGAAATTAAACCACAATTGCTCATGAAGAACAACACATACATGTCAAAATGTAATTACAGTTGTTGTTGTTGTTGTTGCTGTTTCTTTCTTTAGTAGTTTATATGTGTTTGATTTGAATCTCTATTTACATCAGTGAGGGTACCGCAAGACTAGTGGTCTTAAAGGGAATGAAAATTCTGTCATCATTTAGTCACCCTCAAGTTGTTCCAAACCTGTATGAATTTCTGTCTTTTGTTGAACACAAAAGAAGATATTTTGAAGAATAAGGGAAACCAAACAGTTGATGGGCCCTATTGACTTCCGTAGTATGGACAAAAGAAAAAATACTATGGAAGTATATGGGGCCCATCAACTGTTTGGTTACCGACATTCTTTAAAATATTTTCAGCAGGAGAAATGCGTTCATACAAGTTTGGAACAACTTGGTGGGTGAGTAAATGACAGAATTTTCATTTGTGGGTGAACTATCCCTTTAAAGACTCCCTGTGGTGAAAATCAATATTTTAAAGTTGCCGTAGAACGTCTTTTTAAAAGATGTAATATAAGTCTAAGGTGTCCCCTGAATGTGTCTGTGACGTTTCAGCTCAAAATACCCCATAGATTTTTTTTTTATTAATTTTTTTAATTGTCTATTTTGAATGAAGTTGTTTATGAATTATACAGACTGCAAGTGTTTAAGTGTTTAAGTGTTCTTGTCTCCGTGAATATAGTAATTAACGATGGTAACTTTAACCACATTTAACAGTACATTAGCAACATGCTAACGAAACATTTAGAAAGACAATTTACAAATATCACTAAAAATATCATGATATCATGGATCATGTCAGTTATTATTGCTCCATCTGCCATTTTTTGCTATTGTTCTTGCTTGCTTACCTAGTCTGATGATTCAGCTGTGCACAGATCCAGACGTTAATACTGGCTGCCCTTGTCTAATGCCTTGAACATGGGCTGACATATGCAAATATTGGGGTCGTACATATTAATGATCCCGACTGTTACGTAACAGTCGGTGTTATGTTGAGATTCGCCTGTTCTTCAGAGGTCTTTTAAACTAATTAGATTTATATAAGAAGGAGGAAACAATGGTGTTTGAGACTCACTGTATGTCATTTCCATGTACTAAACTCTTGTTATTCAACTATGCCAAGATAAATTCAATTTTTAATTCTAGGCCACCTTTAATGTTGTTTATGTCTATATAGTGTTTTTAATATGCTTTAAGACAAACCATGTGCAAATTTATCAGTCAAGACTAAAGACAGTCTCAAAAATGCAGTTTGAAACGGCCTCTTTTTCCTACCATCACAAACATGTCACCAATCCTGTCAATGTGCGGGGCGGGGATTGTTCTATCATTATTTCCAAGGATGCTGATTTTTTGAAGGGGGCTGAGAATGCAAATGGGAACATGGTTTGTGCAACATTACATTAGCAACACATTATTAGCTGTTTGATAATGTAGTCAAACCAAAGGCAATAATGAGTATAATAAAATGTTTTTGTTTGCAGGGTCTATATCCAGAATCACATGGAATTGTGGACAATAAGATGTATGATGTCACTCGCAATGCCTCTTTCAGTTTGAAAGTTGCTGAGAAATTCAACCCCTCATGGTACCTGGGTGAACCAGTGAGTAAATGCACACAGATGAAACCTAAAAAATCAATATGCACTGATTTAAGTTAGGACATCAGCAGTAATTATCACAACTCTCTATATAAGCTCTCTATATCTTTTCGCAATATTATGCAGTCACATTCCAAAAATAAAGTAATCAGAAAGTCAGATTATATTACCTAATATGTGTAGTGTAGTAGTAGTTAGTTAGTCACGTAATGTTAGTTACTACAATTTTTATCATGTAATTTGTATTCAGTAGTGGGCTACAATTTGAGAGTAATTTACTCAGCACTGTCTACATATATACAGTACATTCACATAAAGCAATATATATCGTATATACAGTGGGTACGGAAAGTATTCAGACTCCCTTAAATTGTTCACTCTTTGTTATTGTAACGAATGGAGACTCAGGCAGGGGATCCAAGTGCAGCGTTTATTTACAGTGTAAGCGTGGTCGTACAGGCAGGGTCAATCAGGATCAGACAGGAACAGCAAGGAACAGGCAGAGTCGTAATCAGGAAACAGGCAGTAGTCAGGACAGGCGGATATCACTCACAGAACGTTAGACAAGGCAGAGGTCAGGACAGGCAGCAACGGGTAAATAAACAGGAAACAGGCAAGAACGGTAACAACAGACAGACAGAATATAAACGCTCAGAGATGATACACTGGGTAATCAAGACTTCGCGATCGGATGGTGTGAATGAGAGTCCTTTATAGTCCAGGTAACAAGCTGCAGCTGGGTGTGGTGATTTGTGAGGAGTGTGTACATGGCTGTATGTGGCGACAGTTGATTGGTGTGGAGTGAACATGTGACTGGCAGGGAGGATTGTGGGAAGTGAAGTCCGGGAACTGACAGGAGCAGACCGTGATCATGACAGTTATATTGCAGCCATTTGCTAAAATCATTTAAGTTCTTTTTTTTTTCCTCATTAATGTACACACAGCACCCCATATTGACAGAAAAACACAGAATTGTTGACATTTTTGCAGATTTATTAAAAAAGAAAAACTGAAATATCACATGGTCCTAAGTATTCAGACCCTTTGCTGTGACACTCATATATTTAACTCAGGTACTGTCCATTTCTTCTGATCATCATTGAGATGGTTCTACACCTTCATTTGAGTCCAGCTGTGTTTGATTATACTGATTGGACTTGATTAGGAAAACCACACACCGGTCTATATAAGACCTTACAGCTCACAGTGCATGTCAGAGCAAATGAGAATCATGAGGTCAAAGGAACTGCTTGAAGTGCTCAGAGACAGAATTGTGGCAAGGCACAGATCTGGCCAAGGTTACAAAAAAAATTCTGCTGCACTTATGGTTCCTAAGAGCACACTGGCCTCCATAATCCTTAAACGGAAGATGTTTGGGACGACCAGAACCCTTCCTAGAGCTGGCCGTCCGGCCAAACTGAGGGGGAGAAGAGCCTTGGTTAGAGAGGTAAAGAAGAACCCAAAGATCACTGTGGCTGAGCTCCAGAGATGTAGGGAGATGGGAGAAAGTTGTAGAAAGTCAACCATCACTGCAGCCCTCCACCAGTCGGGGCTAGTGGCCCGACGGAAGCCTCTCCTAAGTGCAAGACACATGACAGCCTGCATGGAGTTTGCTAAAAAGCAGGACTCCAAGATGGTGAGAAATAAGATTCTCTGGTCTGATGAGACCAAGATAGAACTTTTTGGCCTTAATTTTAAGCGGTATGTGTGGAGAAAACCAGGCACTGCTCATCACCTGTCCAATACAGTCCCAACAGTGAAACATGGTGGTGGCAGCATCATGCTGTGGGGGTGTTTCAGCTGCAGGGACAGGACGACTGGTTGCAATCAAGGGAAAGATAAATGCGGCCAAGTACAGGGATATCCTGGATGAAAACCTTCTCCAGAGTCTTGTTGGAAGGTAAACCTTCGGCCCAGTCTATGACCCTAAGCACACAGCTAAAATAACGAAGGAGTGGTTTCACAACAACTCAGTGACTGTTCTTGAATGGCCGAGCCAGAGCCCTGACTTAAACCCCATTGAGCATCTCTGGAGAGACCTAAAAATGGCTGTCCACCAACGTTTACCATTCAACCTGACAGAACCGGAGAGGATCTGCAAGGAGGAGTGGCAGAGGATCCCCAAATCCAGGTGTGAAAAACTTGTTGCATCTTTCCCAAAAAGTCTCATGGCTGTATTAGATCAAAAGGGTGCTTCTACTAAATACTGAGCAAAGGGTCTGAATACTTAGGACCATGTGATATTTAAGTTTTTCTCTTTTAACTGATTTAGCTGTTGCTGCAGCACATTCTGCAGTGTTTGAACAGTTTGAAGCAGTCACACTATCATTTCTTAAGGAAGTAGTGCAACAAATGAAAATTACAAATTGCCCTTTGGACTTTGTTCCAACCAAATTGCTAAAAGAGGTCTTTACCACTGTAGGGCCTTTTCTGTTGGTTTTCATTAATAAATGTCTCAGCTTAGGATATGTTCCTGCTGCTTTTAAACACGCTGTGGTTAGGCCTTTACTCAAAAAACCTAATCTGGATCCCTCAGTTTTGTCTAATTTTAGACCAGTTTCCCACCTGCCCTTTCTTTCAAAAGTGCTAGAAAAAGTTGTTTTTACACAACTATATTCTTTTTTAGAAAATAACTCAGTTTTTGAGAAATTTCAATCGGGATTCAGATCGCGACATAGCACTGAGTCCGCACTGTTAAAGGTGCATAACGATATTGCTCGGTTTGTTGATGCTAAGAGCCCTGTTATTTTAGTATTACTTGATCTCACAGCGGCTTTTGATACAGTGGACCATGAAGTCCTTCTGTCTCGCCTTAATCACCATGTTGGCATTCGGGGTACTGCACTTCAGTGGTTCTCGTCATATTTGACCAATAGAACTTTTTCTGTCGCGATTGGGGACTCGTCCTCTTCCACCTCCTCTCTCTCTTGTGGGGTGCCACAAGGCTCTATTCTCGGGCCTGTTTTATTTTCACTTTACATGCTGCCTCTCGGGTCCATCATAGCCAGGCACAATATAGCTTATCACTGCTATGCAGATGATCTGCAAATTTACTTGCCTTTGAGCCCAAAAAACACTGACGCAGTTGAGTCACTAATTGATTGCATTAATGACATTAAACTATGGTTAGAGCAAAATTTCCTTCATTTAAATGAAGAAAAGACTGAGTATATTTTATTCGGAGAGTCTGTAACTTCCGACTTTAATGCGCTGACTTCAAAGCTTAGACCATCAATCAGAAATCTCGGTGTGACTTTTGATAGTAGCCTGAAATTTGATAAACAAATTGACAGTGTGGTTAGAGCTAGTTTCTTTCAATTACGTCTCTTGACCAAGGTCAAACCATTTCTGAATCGCTCTGATCTTGAGAAAGCTATTCACGCTTTTATCAGCTCAAGATTAGATTATTGTAATGCACTTTATGTTGGTGTCTCACAGTCATCCCTCAGGCGCCTTCAGCTGGTGCAGAATGCTGCAGCCCGTCTTTTAACCAATACACGCAAACGTGAGCACATAACTCCGATTCTCTATTCGCTCCACTGGCTTCCAGTTTCTTTTAGAGTTGATTTTAAGATACTTTTGTTTGTTTTTAAAGCTCTCAATGGCCTTGCCCCTCTTTATGTAACTGAGATGCTGGCTCTGTATCAGCCAACCAGGGCTCTTAGGTCAACAAACCAACTTTTACTGGAAGTCCCAAGGTCACGGTGCAAACACTGGGGTGACCAGGCTTTTTCTGTTGCTGGGCCCAGACTCTGGAATAAGCTCCCCGCCGATATGCGCACTATCACTGACCTGGGCCTTTTTAAAGCTAAGCTTAAAACTTATTTATTTAGACTGGCTTTTAATATCTAGCAGTTGTGCTGGCATTTTGTGTATTTTGTGTATTTTTTATTCATTTTCTTGTTGCTTATTAATTTTTGTTTACATTGTTTTGTTTTTATTGGAAAGCACTTTGGTTCACCTTGAGTGTTGTAAAGGGCTGTATAAATAAATGTTGATTGATTGATTAATAAATCTGCAAAAATGTCAACAATTCTGTGTTTTTCTGTCAATATGGGGTGCTGTGTGTACATTAATGAGGAAAAAAAATGAACTTAAATGATTTTAGCAAATGGCTGCAATATAACAGAGTGAAAATTTTAAGGGGGTCTGAATACTTTCCGTACCCACTGTATACTCTCAACTGCCTGAGTTTTTTTTTTTTTTTTTTTTTTCTGACCCAGTGTTTGGAGTTCTATTCTGTTCTGCCCCTCCTTTTTTATTATTTTGGTTTGTTTCGCCCTCTCATGGGTTGATGTGCCTTAAAAACAAATGGTGCAACCAAATTAATAGCAGACTTGGAGGAAAACTAACTAGTAGTTATTAAAGCCTGTAGTGTGAACTTTACATCCTAATTTAAGAAGGACTGGTAAAAAAAAAAAAAAAAAAAAAAAACATAAATAGAATCTTTTATATTTTTGCAATAAAGGTATCTAAACCACAATATGCTGGTGACCTTACCTTGTATTTCTAGAGTTTATCAACCCAGAGCAAACTTGTCTTCAGCGCATTGTTTATGTAAACATAGGACGCTGGTGTCTGATCAACCAGCTTCATTAGAAAGACAATGCCATCCTAAATCAACCTGGAAATTCTTCAGTAACGCATCCTTTCAAATTTGATTGAGCCTCTGGTAGGCACTGCTTGAAGAGTCCTGATGTTCTTTTGGATCACACTATTCTGGACAAATCACTCTGGAACTTGATAGAGCCGTTTCTTCATCTCACATTTGTTCTGTTGTTGTCAAGATAAAGAATGACAGAGTGGAACTTTCTTCAAGATTTTAAGGTAGAAATCATCCAGATTGCTTCCTGTATCAGTGTGGGACAAGAGGAACGTTACACCCATCCTCTGTTACCACCCTTATCATTATCTTTAGAGCTCACCAAACTGTTTGAGGGTAATGAAGGGTGGTGCACAGATGTTGAACACACTGCAACCTACTCATGTTTGCAATCAAACATGAAGCAAATGGTCAAAAAGTACATCCTGTTTGGATGTATTTTGTATTCTGTTTGGTGCCAACCAGGGCTTCTGAGCTCCTCACTTATCCCTCTAGTTTTTGTGCCCAACTTTCAGCTATACTCCTTTGTTTTGCCCCGTCCATGGTGCTGAAATATGTGCAGTGTGAGGGCTTCTAGTTGGAGATGTAGGAATTGCTTGAGAAAAGTGGCAGTTGTTGCCATTTAAGACTAAATATTTTAACTAATGGTCTCTTAAATGTGCAAGACGTTCACACTCATTGGTAGCCCGTGTTACTTTGAAGACTGGGTTAGAATCTATCCTATACATTGCCTTTTATGGTAATTACAGAGAGGCCTTTGTGGTTTCTGAATGTAGGCGTGCATGCTTGAATTTTTAGTGCTTCTTTATGACCAAATGTACTTTACTATACACTGTGTTCCAAATTATTATGCAAAAGACATATTTGTAGGATTTCAGTACAATAAACATTGAGATTTTATTTTTTCAAAGAAAGTGTGTGTTTGTTTGTTTGTTTCTACAATCTTTTTCGAAAACTGGTATCAATCTCAGACAGGTTTGTTCATTAGTTTGCCAGGTCTTCTTAGGTAAATGGAAACCCTACTTAAAGAGATTGTTCCACATTTTTAAGCAAGTCACAGTTCTCATGCAATATGAGGAGAAGAAAGATCTTTCTGAAGATGAAAATCATGAAATGATGCAATGTTATGCAAAAGGCATGACAACAACTAATATCATAAGATGTATGTGTAATTTACATCATAAGAACTTGGTCAGATAAATGCTTATTAAGTTTGTCAAAAAAAAAAAAAAAAAAGGAAAAAAAAAGGACAGCTATAAAAAAAGCCAGTGTTGAACAGCAAACAGGTATTTGAAGTTGCTGGTGTCTCTGGAGTCTCAAGAAGCTCTCCATGCAGGCTGGCATAGCTCACAAAGAGAAATGTTTACAGTGGGTTTAGAAATACATGAAGACTCATTTTTAAATGGTTTTATTCATTAATGAAAGGCACACTACAATGATGGTCACATGGATGGATTTCTGGATGGTTGGTGAGTGGGCACCACATTCCAACAAGACTGTGACGTCAGCAAGGAGCTAGCGGGTGGTGATTTGGGCTGGAATAGAAGTGAGATGGAAGGTCCCTTTAGGATCACTGAGGGTGTCAAAATGACTTCTGCAAGATATGTGAAGTTTATAACTGACCGTTTTCTGCCATGGTATGAAAAGAAGGATAGTGCCTTCTGAAATAAAAGGATTTTCATTCAGGACAGCACACTACCCCATGCTGCAAAAAAACACCATGGCAATAAAACTATTTGAAAATGTATTTCTGCTTTATCTGACTGAGTTCTCTTGTGCTGTAAATCCAAATGTTATGATAGTTTGATAATTTCCATTCAGTTTTCACACAATATTAGTTGTTTTCATGCCTTTTGCAAAATCATCTTCAGAAAGATCTTTCTTTCTCCCTATATTTAGGGATGCACTGATATGAAAATTTTGGCCGATACTGATAACTCTTTATATTAGAAAGCTGATAATGGATATATTGGCTAATAAATCTAAATCCAAATTTCTATATAATTTTTGAGAGCCTGATTACAAAAACAAAAGTATCACCATTAACAGCCATGTCCTCAGCACACAACTAAAATGTTCTCATTATAATTTTTTGTATCCTATATGACAGACCTGCACTATATGTTGTACTTAACTGTATTTTCCTTTTGATGGAATTTTCAATCATATTTCAAGCAATTCAAAACCATCATTGTGAACCGTGTGCATCTGAAGTGTCTCAGCTAAAGGAAATAATCCATTATTTATCGGCTTTAATATATCGGCCAAATTTTATTATCGGGCACATAACAATAACATTAAAAATGAGCATATATCGGCCGATACCGATATGGTGGCAGATATATTGTGCATCCCTACCTATATTGCATGTGGAACAACCTCCATTTACCTAAGAAGACCTGGCAAATTATTTAACAAACCTGTCTGAGATTGATACCAGTTATCTAAAAAGATATGGTGAAATAAAACAACACTTTCTTTGAAAAACTAAAATCTGAATGTTTATTGTACTGAAATCCTACAGATATGTCACTTGTATATTAATTTGGAACACGGTGTAGTAGTGACCATTTTTAGTTTTTTTTCTTTTGTTCTTCCAAAGGAACTGTGAATGAAGCTGGATTTCCAGTTCCTTATTATTGTCGTTAACTAAAAACATAAAGAATCATTAATATAATATTAATTAATAATAGAATATAAACATTAACTGAAATAAAATAAAATATAAACAATCTTAAACTTATTTTTTCAGCTTGTTTCCAAGTCAACATTTCTCATTTTTGTTTAGTTTAATTTGAAATACTAAAATAATTAAAACTAAATAAACTAAGACTAAAATCTATATAGCCATATTAAAAATACTAATAAAAATGACTAAAACACACAACAAAATTGCTAAAAAATTAAAATAAAAATATAACAATAAAAACTAATTCAAAGTATTAACAAAAAATATAATATTATATCACTGATACTAAAATAACAGCCTCAACATGAATCAAGAAAGCAGAATTGCAGAATGTTGGTACAAGTAATGTGTTACTTTTGTTGCAAGTAACCTGCAATACTTTTGTCTTATTTATTTATTTTTGTTTTTTAACTTTCAGTTGACTAAGGCTCTCTCCGCAGGTTTTTTTTTTTTTTTTTTCTATGTGGTGTTTTATCTTTTCTGCACTTCATCTTTTGTCAGCACTCTCATTCAGCTCGTCCTGTGATTGTCTTTAGGTTTGGCTCACAGCCATGAGAAACAAACTAAAAACGGCAACATGCTTCTGGCCCGGATCCGATGTGAAAGTCAATGGACAATACCCAAATTTCTGGATGAAGTATAACAGGTGGATATTTACAATACAACATTGTTTTAACATTGCTATTAACTGGATTTTAGCATTTTAAAAATCACAAAACATTAGGGTTGTGACTGACTATAATTCACATCAAAAACTAGGAATTAAGAGCAACACTTCATATTACAGTATACACATAATATGACTGAATGCAGGCTTCTGCTGAAACCAGTACAAGATATCAGGGTTTTTAGTTACAGCCATCAAAATTTGGAAAACAGAGTTCATATGATTTAAATAATGGGCATCAAGATATGAATTCATATGCTTTTAATATGCTTCCTGTTCTGATCTGAAAGAGCAAAGATATACTGTTTTTTTGTTTGTTTGTTTTTAAGGGACATTTCTTTTGAAAAGAGGATGGCAAAAATATTTGAATGGTTGCATTTACCAGAAGGAGAAAGGTAATTTATTTGTTTATTATATTGTTTATTTACATTATCATTAATAATTTTGTTATAAATTAGGCCTATTGATTTAGTTTGTTCTGCCTACACTGTAAAAACCTGTAATTCCTACCATAAAGAGCTACAGTATTTATGCCTTATTTAACCCTTAAAAATGTGTTTTGTTGTTATAAATTTTAAAAAGTGGTGTTAAATAATATTTAAGTTGAATAAAATCAGTTAATTTAGATGTTATTTTTTAGTTTTTTCCATTGTATATACTCTGTTTCAGGCCAGACTTTTACACCTTATACTTTGAAGAGCCTGATTCTTCTGGTCATAAATATGGACCAATGAGTAGCCAGGTAAACTGAAGACAAATCACATGTGCAAAACATGTGAACCTCAATTTCTGTTTAGTTCGGGGGCAAATGTCTGATTAAATGAACTTGGTTGTTGCTTTTTTTGTTGATGAAGTGCATGCAATACAAGACGATTTGAAATGATTGATATAACTCCTATCAATGGTTTGCTCTCATGACTGCAAAGAAGGAACGTAAAAGCCAGTATTTTATGTTGTTTGGTGTTAGAACTCTTAAATACTGTACATAATCAGTATGGTGGTGCTGGTGAAAAGTTTTCATTCAAAATTGTGATTAATTTTTATGTTGCAGGTAATTGAGGCTTTACTAAATGTTGACAGACTTATTGGGTTGTTGATGAACGGTCTCAAGGAAAGACAGTTGCACAAATGTGTCAACCTGGTTCTGGTCTCTGACCACGGTAAGTACTGTGATGGTTTATTGTGTTTATCACGCGTAAGTTGCTGTCTGTCGGCTTAAATCACTTCAGAGTTCCTACTGACGTTGCAAATGCAACCAGAAAAATGTCCCAAGTGGAAAATTTAGTTCTCAGGGAACCACCCTGGTGGCTAGTTCCTATAACTACCTGTTGTGAAAGCCTCTTCAGTAGAATATTAGTAGACTGTCTGCTTAATATCTGCTTACTTTATTTTTATGCTCCCCCAACATTCTACTGACTATAAGTAACTTTGCAAGTACGTCAACTTATTCTACTAACCCAAACTCTAACCCTAACAATCTACTAATACTCTAATGAGAGTTAACTGACATGTTCTGTAGGTGCAACTTACTTATAGTCAACCAAATGTCTAAAGAAGACCGTCAAAATAAAGTGTATACAGACATCCTAGTCTAGCCTGCTAATGAATAATAATTATCATAAAAACTTACAATGCCTAGTATTCGGTCAAGTTACAGATAGCAGTTGACAAAGCAATAGCAACATAAGCAAATTGTTTTTGTGTCGAGACATGACCACTTAGCAGAGCTTCCTGAGCTTCAGACACAGACGACACACCCATGAGCCAAAGGCTGCAGCCCAGAAACATCCCGAGCACAGCAATGGAAAAATAAAAAAAGAAAATACAGTCAGAGTCTCTGTATACACCAACACACAGTTCTAGTGGATCATAAGTAATGATTGAGAGGGATTATTTTTGTAGGCATAACATTTTATATTATTTATCTGCATTTCAAGTATTTTATAAAAATTGAACTTTTTTTTATCTAAGGTTTTTTTTTTTTCACTTTTACTAAAAATAACAATCAGACATTAGTAAATATTTATTGCAATTATGTATTCCCAGTGAAGCCTATTGCAGTCGTTCATATAACTGTAGTATTAAATCTGTCATATTCATGTCATGTCATGAAGGTATATGCAATAGTTCTAATATTACTGTGGCATGAATATGGCACTGTAATTTTAGCTTTTTGTTGGAAAATTTGGAATTGGATTATACAGTGTTCTATAAAACATTTATCTCCCACAAGTCATTACATCATTTAAAGAGAAAAGTACTTCTCCAACAACAGACCAGTTCCCCCCAGGGATATTATAGTTAACTAAAGGCCTGTTCACACCAATAACAATAACTATATAATGTGTACATCAACGCATAAGCGTGCTTCAGTTTATCTTCAGCCGCTTTAAATGGCCCTGTTTCCACCTGGTATTAGGGCTTGTCCACTTTCGACCACTTCCAGAGGTAGTTGAAAACTAATTAGACCGGATTGCTTTGGTAGTGGAAATGCTCATGTGGTTGATTGTGTGCAAACAGCCACAAAAGACCACCTACTGATCTATCGTGTAAACATTATGAGAAGCAGACAGGATTTAAACTTTGTCAGACCCAAGTTTGGCTTGAAGACAAAAAAAACGTAGCAAAAACACAATGTTCTCTCACCAGTCCCGATTTCTTCACAGCATTCAGCACGGTATTGTGGCTATCAGAGCAGATATAAAAGCTAATGCTCTCCGTATGTTTTCCCATCTTCTCCGGGCGTGTTTATATGTGAGCTTATTTTTTCCATACAAGGTGGAAACATGTATGTGTCTCCCTTGTCCACTTGCGATCCAATCAACCAAAATGCATCTTAATACCAGGTGGAAACCAGGCCTAAATGTCGCTAGGTGACATCATAAAGGCAATTTCAATTATCTATATAAATATATAAATATAGATCAGTGGGTGAGATAAGAATCTAGATAAGGTTTGTCCAAGAAGTTGCTAGATTTGTCCCTAGGCTTTTAAAAAAAAGTCTCAAATGGGGTCGGGAAGTCGCTAAATCTAGTGACAAAATTGCTAAATTGGCAACAATTAACAAAACTGGTTGCAAACAAGATGGAGATAAGCAGAATCTTTTCATAGCAGTTACATTTTATTAACACTAATGATTTAAAACAAAAACAGGAACAGAACAACCATATTAACCAGACAAGAACAGACAATCAACTGAAAGAAACACAGAGCTTAAAGGGTTAGTTCACCCAAAAATGAAAATTCTGTCATTTATTACTTACCCTCATGTCGTTTCACACCCGTAAGACCTTCGTTAATCTTCAGAATACAAATTAAGATGTTTTAGTTGAAATCCAATGGCTCCGTAAGGCCTCCATAGGGAGCACTGTCACTTCCTCTGTCAAGATCCATAAAGGTACTAAAATTATATTTAAATCAGTTCATGTGAGTACAGTGGCTCAATATTAATATTATAATATTATGCTCCCTACGGAGGCCTCACGGAGCCATCGGATTTCAACTAAAATATCTTAATTTGTGTTCCAAAGATTAACGAAGGTCTTACGGGTGTGAAACGACATGAGGGTAAGTAATAAATGAGAGAATTTTCATTTTTGGGTGAACTAACCCTTTAAATACATGGGCACATGATAATGAAATTATTGAGAAACCATATAAATGAGTACAAACCCAGGAAACAGAATTAAAACACGTGCAAAACAATAAAAAACGAACACAGGCAAGATCCATGTGACAAAATCAAACTGAGAAACTCAGATATCCCTTACTAATACATGAACTAAAATTAAAATACAAACAGAAAATAAAAATTAGATCTCGATGCTAAAATATCACAGGTTCCCACCTAAGTTCAGAAGTTCTTCGGCAGTGACATCTGTTTGACGTGTGTCTTTATTTGCGATTGGGCAAATTAAAGGCGTGTGTGGGATTGCACATGTGTCTCCTGCCCTTGAAGTGTGCCATGAGGCTTGCTAGCATGCTAATTTTGACTCTTGGGTTTTTAATTGTATGTGCCGCTCTGAGTTTGTGGTTGGAATGATTTTGAATGCATATTGAGCTTGTATGTTTTGGTGTGCTGCACTTCAGTTGCATCACTGATGTTTAATTAGTACTCGCTCAAGAATATAATGAGAGAAGAGGAGGTTTTGCTGTAAGCCTTTTCTGTCAGTGAATTATATGCTTTCTTTGATGCATCAGTGAAAGAAAAAAAAGTTGAATGTTGTAATACTACAGTGAACTTAATACTATGTTTTAAATCAATAGTTCAACCAAAAAATTACTCACTTCATTTACTAACATTGTTTTGTGAAAGAAAGAATTCGGGGGGTGAATAAATCATGAATTTATGAACAAAATTGAATGTGCAACCTGTGAAATATTAGTTCATTTTGAATACTTCTGTCCTTCTCTATCTATAAAACATGCAGGGATGGAAGAAGCATCATGTAAGAAAGCTGCGTATGTCTCCGATTATCTGGATAACATTGATGACATCACTGTCATCCAGGGCCCTGCAGCGAGAATCCGACCAAGGCGTGTGCCTGATGAGTTCTTCTCCTGTAAGCAGATAGATTTGGCACACCACACAATAGTGCTTGTGTGTCTGTTTATGTTTTGTTTTCTGTTTAATGGGTGTTTCTTCAACTATGAACTTTTTGCAGCAGTTGATTATTTGCAGATTTGCTGTAAAACTTGCAGGTTTGCGGTATAAAACTCACATTTTATCTTTAAAATGGGTTATTCATTATTTTTTGCTAGTTTTTATATATGCCACACATAGACTTTATTTTTATACCCTTATATAAAGCATTTAATTCTTTGTATAAAAAAATAATGTTTACAGAAAAACTATGATGATCTAAATACATCATTATATAAACATATATAACTTCTATAATATATATTATTATATTTTTTATATATATTTTTTTCCCAATTCTTACAATAATTGTAAATAAGTTATTGTTGTTTACCAAGGAGACAGCAGTGTCAGTGAAGAACATGAATATGTAAAAATAATATAAAAAAAATATATGTACACTGTCAAATATTTGGGATCAGTAAGATGTTTTTGTTGAAAGAAATAATAATAATAAAAAAAAACATCAAGAATGCATTAAATTGATCAAATGTGACAGTAAAAACTTTCACATTGTTACAAAAAAATAAATAAAATTTTCAAATGAACACTGTTCTTTTAAACTTCCTTTTCATTAAAGAATCCTGCCTGAAATAAACACATTTTCCACAAAAAAATATTTAGCTGAACATCTGTTTTTAAAATGATTAATATTAAAATATATTTCTTGAGCAGCAAATCAGCATATTAGAATGATTTCTGAAAGATCATGTGACACTGAATACTGGAGTAATGATGCTGAAAATGCAGCTTTGCATCACAGGAATAAATTACATTTTAAAATATATTAAAATGGAAAACAGTTATTTTAAATTGTAATAATATTTCACAATATTTTAATCAAATAAATACAGCCTTGGTGAGCATAAGAGACTTCTTTCAAAAACATCTTACCACCCCCAAATGTTTGAATGGTAGTGTAAAAGTGTAAAATGTGGGTCTAAAGTGCTCATAGTTGAAGAAACGCCCATCTCTAAAAAGTGTTATGTCCATTAAATGTAAGTCAAACGATCCATCTCTTCTCTTTTCCTGCATTCATCTGGCAGTTGATTATGAAGGTCTGGTGAAGAACCTTTCGGTATGACCCTGTCACAGCATCCCCACACCTCACTTATAGACCACATGTTCTGCTTAATCATGCTGAAACCTTTATTCTTTCCTTTTTTCTTTCTGTTTGAAGTGCAGAGATCCTGATCAGCCAATGAGACCGTATCTAAAAGAGCACCTCCCCAAACGGCTTCACTTTGCAAAAAGCATCCGTATAGAGAGAGCACATCTCTACATGCAGCCGCAGTGGCAAGCTGCACTGTGAGTTTGACGCATATCATGTCAAAATGAGTGCTATAATGAAGGAAATCAATATCCTATAAAACTTGATGTGTTTATTTAACCTTTTGAAGTTTTTGATCAATGTGCAAACCGTCCTGTGTCAAAATGGTAACTAGAATTTGACTAAAAAGCATTTAAAGATTTGGTTACACTTTATTTTTGATAAGGCACTAACTCTCATTAGAGTATTAGTAGTCTGTTAGGTTTGGGTTTGGGTTTGGGTAAGTAGAATAATTTGACTTGTAGTTGGAAAGTTACTTAGAATGTCTGTTGGGGGAGCATCAAAATAAAGTGTTAAAGGGATAGTTCACCCAAAAATTAAAATTTGATGTTTGTCTGCTTACCCCCAGGGCATCCAAGATGTAGGTGACTTTTTTTCTTCAGTAGAACACAAATGATGATTTTTAACTCCAACCGTTGCCGTCTGTCAGCCGTCTAAATGTAAGTGAATGGTAACACAATCTATAAGAGTCAAAAAATATGCATAAACAAATTCAAATGAAACTCTGTGGCTTGTGACGACACATTGATGTCCTAAGACACGAAATGATCGGTTTGTGCGAGAAACATTATTTATATAATTTTTTACCTCTAATACACAACTATGTCCAACAGCATTCAGCATTCGGTTAGTGAGGTCTGATCGCGCTCGGCAGTAAGCTCGACAACGGCAGTAATGTCTCGCGCAAATACTTCAATGAGTGCTAGACATTACTGCTGTTGTCAGAGCGCGATCAGACCTCACTAAGCGAATGCTGAATGCTGTTCGGTTTCTCGCACAAACCGATTGTTTCGTGTCTTAGGACATCAATGTGTCGTCACGAGCCGCAGGGTTTAATTTGAATTTGACTATGCATATTTTTTTTACTTTTATAGATTGCGTTACCATTCACTCGCATTGTACGGCTGACAGACGGCAACGGTTCAAGTTAAAAATCATAATTTGTGTTCTACTGAATAAACAAAGTCACCTACATCTTGGATGCCCTAGGGGGTAAGCAGATAAACATCAAATTTTCATTTTTGGGTGAACTATCCTTTTAACAGATATTAAGCTGAAAATTTTCTAATACTCTAATGACTGCTAGTTGACCTGTAGTTGAAAAGTACATAAAAATGGACAAATGAAATAAAGTATGACAGAAGATTTTATATATATATACCATTTAAGCTACTGCAATTTTTGTAAAGTATTTTTTCTTCCTCCCCTTGGTCAACAGCAAACCGAGTGAAATTAAATACTGCACTGGTGGCTTCCATGGTTCAGATAATGTCTTCAAGAGTATGCAGGTTGGTTTTTAAAATACTATCATATTCAAAGCACTTGTCTTTTATTATATAATTAAAGGTGCAATATGTAATATTTTTGCAGTAAAATATCCAAAAACCACTGTTATATATTTTGTTCACTTGAGTACTTACAATATCCCAAATGTTTCCAACTACTTGTAAATCGTGAGAAAATTGCAGTTTTAACCAAGGCTCTGAGACGTGTGAGGAGTCGCCTGTCAATTGCGTCCTACCCGCATTACCCTCGGTTTTATTATGTAGAAACCATGGAGACACCAAAGACGCTTTAATATATTACACGTATTAATAGACAAGGGCACAACTGTTTGGTTACGTTTATAGACAGAAAACAAATTGTTGTTATATAGCTCAACACATTTAGTCTTATTGTTTAAATCTAATTTTCTTGATTTTTTGCGAGTACCATGCTTTTCCATGCCTCAGAGAAAAACAATTTTTTGTGAAGTAGCTAACATAGTATAATCAGATGCAGCTTTATTTTTAGTAACAGTAATACAGAATTTTCTCCATTATACAACACGTTTTAAAATGAAATACATGCCATTTTCAACACAAGCCATCCAGCGTTTAATATGATATTCTAAAATCGATCTAGCTTACTGCAGTGTGTCTCAAACAAGTGTCTCACAGCAGCCACCGAGCGAACGCACAGAAAAATGTTATAACATCATTTTCAACACTCTCAAATGTATCTAATATGATAAACAGAGCTGCGTTACCTCATACTCATGACTCAGAAAAGTGGAAGCAGCGCCGGCAACTGTGGCATAATAAAAGTTCCGCTGCTCGTGAGGTGTGTGTTGCGCAATCACTCCAGCGGCCTCATTCAGCTCCCACAACACTCGGTCCTGCTCTGCTTCATACTACAGTAACGTTAATAATCGCATCCATGAACATGATTTCTTCCCAAGTCCTATCCCTATTCTTTTGCACCGTCCGTTGAGGTGGAGACCACATGTCCCAAGATTCCGCTCTCAAACTTGGCATCATCAAGCTACGCCTTTGTTTTGAATAGGCCTCTAGTGACCTCTAGTGGACAGAATTCTTACATACTGCACCTTTAAGTAAATAAAAAAAATATTGATATTGATGTTTTTTAGCAGATGTTTTTTTTATGTTACAAAAAGGTTTTCTTGACCCATTGTGTTGACAGGGGTGGTTTAAAAGCCTTCCTTCCCAATGGTTAGTTATTTGGAGTGTCTATTTACACTAAGTGCAAATAGCGTCTCTTGCTGACAAACACTATTTACACTAGCTCCGTCCACCAATGTCTGGTTGGGCCACTCAAGTTTTAAAAAAGACTTAGTTTAAATAGCATCTATCGCTATTTGCACTTAGTGCGGACCCACTTTATATTAAGTGGCCTTAACTACTATGTACTTACATATAAATTAATAATTTGATACAATTCACTTATTGTGTACATACATGTTTTTACAATGTACTTATATTTTAAAAACACCTGCATGTAATTACATCTGTAATTAATTTCTGTAATTTCATTTATAATTACACTGTTGACCCATCCCTTACACCTTACCCCTACCCTTAAACCTACCCATACCACCAGAGCTTTCCCTATCCTTACCCATATCCCACCTCAATAGCAGCAAAAGTGTTTTGCAATTCAATATGAACCCAATAAGTACATTGTACTTATTTTTTGATGTAAGTACATAGTAGTTAAGGCCACTTAATATAAAGTGGGACCCTTAGTGCAAATATCCGCTACCTTAGTTATTATTACTTGTTTAGTCTCAGTGGCTTTTTTTTTTTTTTGAAGAAGAAGATAATGGTTGGACTTGCCCCATAAGTTCTCAGCTACTTTTCATGGCTGTTCCAGTGTTTTCCCTTCCACACCATCAACATAAACCCTCTTCCACAAAATTAAGCATTATCCCCTAAATCCAGAGAAAATATTGCTTAAATCTGTCATAGACACCAATAAACATTTCTGCTTGAGGCTCTGTTCAAATGCTTCTGTGCTGGAATGTAATGAGGTTTAGGAGACCAAGTACTTTGATGGGGATTATACTGAATTCATATTAAAGGATCTGGGTAAATTCCCATGAAGGGGATTATGATACCCTGGGTCTTTCAACAAAAACTGAGAAAAATCCAGACATGCCCTTTAAATGAACTCTTGTCCATTGAGAATAACCCCCTTGTGCCAGATTCACACTTACTGTAGTAGTTCCTTCAAACTGGAAGGTGTTCAGATTACAGTTTTAAACACACACTCTAGCCACATTTTGGACCTTTGACAGAGTCTTGTTTATGTCTGTGACGTGTTTGTACTTCTAGCCATCTGTGCCCCCGGTTGTCTAGGAATGTGGTTGTCTAGGAATGTCTAATGCAGCTGGTAGGGCTTATGAAAACATCTTACAGGAACTCTTAAGAGGCAATTATCTACCTAGTTAAGGTAAATTGCACAAACAGGGATGTTTTTTTTTTTTTTTTTCTGACAAGGGCATTGCTTTAGGCCATCTTAGTGAAAGTGAAATCTCCTGTTAGGAGGAATGAGGATCATTTTCATCTTTGTTACTTGTTGTCAAGGAAATGAGATCAGTCTAGTTTCCACTGCTCAAATGTTGAGTGTTTCAGCCAGAGGCGAGTGGAATGTGTGTCTCACTGTGACTGCAATGGAAATCAAAATAAGTGTTTTTTTGTTATTTTTAGCTGCGGTCTGTGTTTTTGAAGCTATTGTGGGTGTTTTGTTGACATATCCAGGGGCCCCAAATAGTACTTGGACACTAAAGCCACACTTTAAAAATGTCTAATTTTCATTGAATTAAACAACAAAGAAATAAACAAAGTGTTTGTTTTTAAGAGTGATTTTAGTTAACTAAATGTTACTGTTTGCAGGCCATTTTTATCGGGTATGGACCAGGAATCCATTATAAGACTACTGTGGCTCCCTTCGAGAACATTGAAGTCTACAACCTCCTTTGTGGTAAATGGTTTTCTGTTTAGTTTCATGTACTTTTGAAAGAAGTTCCTTTCATCATTTCAATCAGATATTCCAGTGTTATGGTTCATATCCTCAAGCATACTCCTGGAGACCCTCAGGACTGGGGTTTGCCTGATGTTACGAAGTTTGGCTGGTTAGGATGTTTCAGTTAGCTGCAGTAGATGCTGTAATGATGATGATAATAATAATAATAATAATAATAATAAGTTTAATTTAAAATATGACAAGATCTCTGAGTTAAAATGTGTCAGAATTTTATTATCTTAATTATGTCAGATTACACTTAAGCAAAACATGGTCAGGTCAAAGTGTCTGAATAATTTTTGGTTCCAAATTTTTAGCAGTTTTACTGGTAGTCCACTGTATGAAGAATTTTTGGGTATAATGTCACAGTTTACTTTATTTTACTATCCTCACTTACATAAATGAACTATAGTGACCTGCACCCACTAGTAAAAATATATCAAAAATGTCTGGATAATTTTTGGTTTGACTGTATAGATCGCTTTTCCAGAGCTCAAAGCGCTTTACAATCATAACATAAATACAAGAAAAACAGGATAATACAAAAAAACAATGCAGTATACATATCAAACATCACAGACAGTCATGGTATCAGAATCAAATGCATAGTCCGGAGTGAGAAATATAGTTATCTGACCAAAAATCTATGCAGCATGAGCAGTAGAGTGAAAATTTAATAATCCAAGTAGTCCCTCATGTAGTGGGTACACCAAGCAACCCACATCGAACTGCATCTAAATGCACGCCACAGAGCCCAAATGAGTTTAAATTTCAGGACCTCAAACGGCAAAACGGGAACACTGATGACATCCTTCACAGAGCCCAAACGAGTCTTGTCTTTGTCAGATAAATACTGCTCTGATCATCTTATCATTATATTTAAAAAAAAAAAAAAAATAGTAGTTAGGTGTAGCCAAGTACTTTTTAAAGTGTAGATTGACGGTAGATGACTACTTTAAATTTGTAACTTGACAGCCTGCAGTTTCAAAGCTTCCCCAACACTGTTGCATACTGTCTGGTTTCGTCACCCACTCTGCTTCTCTATTCGCTCTAGTTACATTATATGTAAGCAGTCTGAAAAGATATGTTGGAGGCCACAAATAGTATCTGTCACCAAGATGTTATAGGGTTGCCAACTCTCACACAGACACAGGCTTTCAGGCTCTGTCTCATGCTACCCAAATAAATATCATGGCAAATAACAAGGCAATGCAAAATAAAATAGTATGACCCAATTTGTCTTTAACTTTATTAGTTTAATTTGGGCCGCTTGGATGCTAGCAGACTTTTACTGTTTAATGGAATCGAAATAAGCATTCCCACTCACATTACAATTATGCACTTACTAACATTTCATTTATAACCGAATTGAACTACAGGTAGCTATAACTTCAAAATGTGCATATGTGCATGTCACAACAGACATAGCGAGAGAAATGAAAACAATAATTTAGATTCAACACTTAGATTGTGCCTTTGTTTCTCCTTATTACCTATAACTTAGTAGTTTTAAACTTTCTGTTTTAAAAATGTGGACAAAAAAGCTTTGTATATCCTACAACAATTTTTACATACTATAACATGTAAGTCTATATACTATGCCTTTCTGGTGTACAATGTTGAGCTTACAAAAGTAAATATGAATTTTGGTTTTTAATAAATTAGTCAGTAAGAGATTGTTAGCTGTTAGCGATTTAGCTGTTAATATTAGCTTGCAAGCTAACCATCATATATGTTAAATGGTTCATTCATTCAAAAATTAAAATTCTGTCATCACTTACTGTCACGATCACCATCTGTTCCTGTCATGTTCCTGTCACATCCCGGACTACATTTCCCATGATCCTCCATTGCTCATCACCTGCACTCACTTCACAATCATTCCACACTAATCACCACACCCAGCTGCAGCTCATTATCAGGACTATAAAGGACTTTCACTCACACCACCTCACGGCGAAGTCTTGTTGTCACTTGTGTCACATTTCTGAGCGTTTCCTTGTATCCTGTTTGCCTGTCTGTGATTGATTTTGCCTGATTCCTGTTTTACGACCCATTGCTGCCTGCCTCGATCCTTGCCTGTACCCTGACTACGACTCTGCCTGTTCCTTATTGCTCCTGTTTGTTCCTGTTTGACCCTGCCTGAACGACCACGCTCACTTCTAATAAAACGCTGCAGTTGGATCCCCTACCTGAGTCCCGCCTTCGTTACAGAAGACTTCGCCATACCCAGATCCAGCAGCTTCGGTGAGCATGTCCAGCCTCAGCATGGACCCAGCATGGTGTCTCGTCAGCCTGCGTCAAGGTAACAGTACTCTCGAGGCACATATCCAGAAATTTTTGGGGATTGCTAATTTATCTGATCTGCCGGACCACGCCCTCATTGACTTCTTTACCTATGGATTAAACGAACCATTAAAGAACTGCTTACTTACCAATGGTCCCCGAGGGTCGCTCATGGAATTTCTGGACTTTGCCCTGTTCACTGTCGGTTCACTTTTTACTGTGGGTATCGCAGAGGAATGCGACACCACAGTGAATCACGTCATGGCGGCCGCTAAAGAGAACACTCACAAAATGGCGGCCACCACAACAACATCACATCACGTCTCCGCTGATCGCCCAGAGCAACGTCACGTCTCCGCTGATCGCCCAGAGCAACGTCACGTCTCCGCTGATCGCCCAGAGCAACGTCACGTCTCCGCTGATCGCCCAGAGCAACGTCACGTCTCCGCTGATCGCCCAGAGCAACGTCACGTCTCCGCTGATCGCCCAGAGCCCGTTCCAGCCAGTGTATCCGTTCCCGAGCCCGCTCCAGCCAGTGAGTCCACTCCAGTCCAGCATGCTTTCCCTGTCAGTCCTGTGATGGCCAAGAGGGCTGTCTTCACTTTTTATGTCTTGGCTGTCATGCGTGCGTGGAGGATGTACTCGAGCTCTATGGACTTGGGAGCAGTCTGCCAGCCCGAGCCCGCTGTTGTCCCAGAGCAGCCCGCTGTTGTCCCAGAGCAGCCCGCTGTTGTCCCAGAGCAGCCCGCTGTTGTCCCAGAGCAGCCCGCTGTTGTCCCAGAGCAGCCCGCTGTTGTCCCAGAGCAGCCCGCTGTTGTCCCAGAGCAGCCCGCTGTTGTCCCAGAGCAGCCCGCTGTTGTCCCAGAACGGCCTGCTGCCGTCTCAGAGCAGCCGTTTGCCCCGCTGGCCGCTTCGCTCTCAAGTTCGCCGCTTGCAACGCTCTCAAGTTCGCCGCTTGCAACGCTCTCAAGTTCGCCGCTTGCAACGCTCTCAAGTTCGCCGCTTGCAACGCTCTCAAGTTCGCCGCTTGCAACGCTCTCAAGTTCGCCGCTTGCAACGCTCTCAAGTTCGCCGCTTGCAACGCTCTCAAGTTCGCCGCTTGCAACGCTCTCAAGTTCGCCGCTTGCAACGCTCTCAAGTTCGCCGCTTGCAACGCTCTCAAGTTCGCCGCTTGCAACGCTCTCAAGTTCGCCGCTTGCAACGCTCTCAAGTTCGCCGCTTGCAACGCTCTCAAGTTCGCCGCTTGCAACGCTCTCAAGTTCGCCGCTTGCAACGCACCTCAGCTCTCTGGATGCGATGGACAAGATGGCTGTTTCGCCAGTGCCTACGGGCAAGATGGCCGCCCCTTTGGTGTCAAGGAACATAGGGGGTGTTCCAGCCATCGAGTCCGCTCCAGAACCTGTGCTACTTGCCCTGCCAGCGCCCCACGAGCTCCTTGTCCACGAATCGACCATGGCCACCGTTGATTTCCCCAAGAACTTTTTGGGGGGGGGCCATATACCAGAGGGTGGGGAGCTTGTGGGTGGGGACCCTGCACGGCCGCAACCATCAGCGTGCTCCGAACTGCTAGGGCCGCCCATGGACTATAAACCCCTATGGCCATTAATGGACTGTAGGCCACTAAGGCCATGTATGGACTCCGACCTGCCGTGGCTGCTCAAGCCGCCTGACCTGCCGTGGCTGCCCAAGCCGCCTGACCTGCCGTGGCTGCCCAAGCCGCCTGACCTGCCGTGGTTGCCTGAACCACCCGATCTACCGTGGCCGCCCAGGCCACCTGACCTGCCGTGGCCGCCCGAGCCACCTGACCCACCGTGGCTGCCCGAGTTCCAGGGGCTGCATTGGAGATCCCGTTCCTGGCTGCTACTAGATCTCCAATGCACCCACCCCCCCCTCCCTAGCTGTTCCTTCACGTCGCGAGGACGCGCCTTCCGGGAGGGGGGCGTTATGTCACGATCACCATCTGTTCCTGTCATGTTCCTGTCACATCCCGGACTACATTTCCCATGATCCTCCATTGCTCATCACCTGCACTCACTTCACAATCATTCCACACTAATCACCACACCCAGCTGCAGCTCATTATCAGGACTATAAAGGACTTTCACTCACACCACCTCACGGCGAAGTCTTGTTGTCACTTGTGTCACATTTCTGAGCGTTTCCTTGTATCCTGTTTGCCTGTCTGTGATTGATTTTGCCTGATTCCTGTTTTACGACCCATTGCTGCCTGCCTCGATCCTTGCCTGTACCCTGACTACGACTCTGCCTGTTCCTTATTGCTCCTGTTTGTTCCTGTTTGACCCTGCCTGAACGACCACGCTCACTTCTAATAAAACGCTGCAGTTGGATCTTACTCTGAGTCCTGCCTTCGTTACACTTACTCACTCAAGACTTTAGTTCATCTTTTAAACACAAATAAATATATTTTTAATGAAAGCTGAGAGATTTTTGTCTCTCCACTGAAAGTTTGTTTACCCAAAAGCTTCAAAATGTAAAGAGATCCATATGAATTGAGTGGTTTAATCAAAGTCTTCTGAAGAGACACAATCACTTTATATGATGAACACTTAAGGCTTTTATCCCCATATACACATTGATCAGCGAAAATATCAAATTTGGACAGTTTCTAAAAAGTGCATCTAGTATAACATTAGGGTGAAGTATTTGGTTAAGTTGCATTAAGACAAAATTAAAAAGTAGCGTTGGATCCTTAAAACCTCAAATATTCATCCAATGTCGTCAATTTCACTCCAGCCAGGCAACCAAAGTTGGCAACCCTGATGTTATAGATGGATGCTGCATCTTGGTAATTTAACCAAAATGAATATTTTGTCATCATTTTACTCACCCTTATGTTATTCCAATCAAGTATGCATTTCTTCTTCTGCTGAACACAAAGAAGATATTTTGAGTTTTTAAGTTTCAGTTCCCATTGACTTCCATTATATATTTTTGTCCATTCAATGAAAGTCAATGGGAACCGAAACTTTAGTTTAGTTTACTTTAGTTTCCAACATTCTTCAAAAAGTCTTCTTTTGTGTTCCGCAGAGGAATGACTTACTAAGTCATCCAAGTCAGTTAGGATATGAGCGTGAGTAAATTAATACCCATTTTATTAAATTATCCTTTTAAGCTAGGCTTAGCATTTGCTACAGTATATGGGCTATTCTTGGCTGCTTCCCAATAACATGATTTCTGCTTTTTTTTTTTTTTAGATTTGCTGGGTGTTCCTCCTGCTCCCAATAATGGCACCCATGGCAGTTTAAACCATCTGCTGAAGAACCCACCCCATCAGCCGGTGTACCCCGCAGAACGCTCGGCTCCATCCAAATGTGATAGCGTGACCCTACGTGACCCCCGGGACTGCACTTGTGACTCCCTTACTGAGGTTGAGGTTGGCATCAAAAACATTATTCAGGGCTTCTACTTTTTTCATTCTGGTATTCCTAAACATGTTAATCTTTATCTGTTCTTATATGGTCGCAGACAGCAGAGACAAAAAGCTATGATAGTACTAAAATGGGGGCTTCTCATATCTTTTATTAACATCAAAGGCCTTCCATCCAATCAAACTCTGCGGTAGTTTGATACAAATTAAAAGTCAAATTGCACAGAGGCCAACAGGGAGAGATTGCATGAGGTAAAAGAAACCAATCCAGACTACACTGAACATCAGGAGATCACGAAGCAATCAAAAATCATTTGTTAATGCATTTTCAAAAGAGTTTGTCTGTCACTGAAAGGTTCTTTGGGGAACCAAAAATGGTTCTTCCATTGCATTGCTGCAAAACCCCTCCTTTGGAACCTTTGTTTTTAAGGATGTTATATAATTTTGCAGGATGTATCAGGGTGTAATTCCCACTTTAATCAAACTTAATTAATCACTTTATTAAAACAAACCCTGGTGCGAATTATATATGAATATTATATGTGATATGCAACACGGACCAAAGACATGTAAACAAACCAAAAACAGAAAGATGAGACCCTAAAAATATATCCAAGCACACATTGTTTTGGATGTTCGGTAAGTTCTGTCTCAGAATAGGCAATACGTCATAAAATCCGACCAATCAGGTTGTAAACATATCCCTATGTCTTTAGGTTCAGTATAATTTGGTTTCTGTGATAAAATTGCCAATGTGAAAGCTAATTGGACCAGGACCAAATCTGGACCAAACAAACCAAACTACAAGTGTGAACGCACTCTTAAAGGTGCTAAAGAGGATGTTTTGTTTTATACATTTTTGCAATATTACTTGAAACTGTCTTTACTAACTGATAAGACTATTTATTAGGTGCACTAAAAGGAATAATATTAATATACATCATCTGTACTGTGCACGAGGTAGGGCCTTAAAAACATCAGCCAATCGTTTACGCGCCATCGCGTAAACGTTTGCCCCTCTGACTTGTCAATCACTGCCATGATGTTCCTTGTGCGAGACGTGCGCGGCTGCGCCCTCCAGTAACTTTTCGCACTCTACAGGCGCCACATGCGAAGTTTTTGTCAGGAGACAGGAGTAACAACTGCAGATTACCTGTGGTGAGTCCGACATAATGAATCCACTAACACGACACATGAATGTCGGTGGTAAACACTCGTGTTCCAATACTCGTGGACGAGTTTTGGGAGGCGTTCCCTCGAAATGAGCTGTGAAGGAGGGGGGTAGTTCTTATGCATGCGCTCATTTCAATAACTCACTAACAGTCTTTGGTTTCTCAGTCGACGAAAAGATCCTCTTTAGTACCTTTAAAGTGCCCATATTATGCCATTTTGAAGGTTCCTAATTTTGTTTTGGAGGTTTCCTACAATAGGCTTATATGCATTCAAGGTAAAAAAAAAAAAAAAACTTCCATTTTCTCATAATATACATTTGCACATCACCTAATTTCTCAAAGAGCCTAAAAATGTTTAATTCGAAGATTCAGGCTCTCTAAACCCTTCCTTACGGCAAGCCTCCTCTGCTCTGATTGGTCAGATGGCCCAAACTCTTCCAGGCCTCAGCTACACTGTTTGAGGGTCAAGATACATGTCGTTCACGGACAGCCAATGAAGACCGTAGGCTGATATTATGCAAATTTGTTACATTGTTGCGTAGGTCTTTCTTTTAGGAGACAAAAACTTTTATTTGAGATGCATTTTGATCTTTAAACTTTGCAGACATTTTACATTCACAAACAGCTGCATGAAAGGTATTATTCGTAAAAGCATAAACGTACGAACTTTGATGCAGGTCATGATATTATTAATAGATTCCAATGCTATATTTAAGGACATTTTTGAGCATGCTTTAAATGACTTTTTCTAGACTCAGACTAGTTCCCTTTAAAGGCCAAGCAAAGGCTTTAAACCGAATGCCTGCCTTGTTTTGTGGTATAATCCGGTGTGTCTTTTATCTGGCTGTTATTAGATGACTCATTCCTAAGGACAGGATGGGTTTCCTCTTGGTTCCACCCAAGGTTTCCTCATTACTTTTGAGGAGTTTTTCCTCGCCATTGTTTCTTTGTGCTTGTTAACAGGGGATTTAAGCCTCAAATCTTGTGAAGCACGTCACCGTACACATTAAATTTAGTTGCATTGCAACCAGAACGGCATTAGACTCATTGACTTGGAAAGCCAATTATATTACCTTTACCATATTGCAATTCTGAAAAAAATAAGTGGCTAGAAATGTAGTATGTCATTCAAACATAAAATATGGTTCAAAGGAAAATAGTGGTGTTTTCAGGGTTTTCTGGCCTTTAGCATTAGTAATCTTCCAGTTAATGTTGTTTTGGATGTCATTCCAGTCTCTGCCAGAGAGTTATGATTGTTTGTTTCTCTGTGTTGATCCACAACACATATTCACTCTTGGCTTTGTGGTGTTGTCTGAAGTTCTTTATTTTTTCCTGTGGTTTGTCACAATCACATAGCTTTCCAGTTTTTCCAAAGGGAAGTGAGTCAAGCCACTTGTGCTTAACCATTCTAAAAGATTTATTATACTCTGCCAGTTAAAACTTCTGGGGTCGGTTAGATTTTTTTATTTTTTATTTTAATAATTTAATACTTTTATTCCACAATGATACATTAAATTGACCAAATGTGACAGTAAAGACTCTTACATTATTTAAAAAAAAAAAAAAAAAAAAAAAAAAAAAATTGGTGTTATTTTTTAACTTTCTATTCATCAAAGAATCATGAAATAAATATCATGGTTTCCATAAAAATATTAAGCAGCACCGCTGTTTTCAACATCATTCAAAACAATAAATGTTTCTTGAGCAGCAAATCAGCATTTCTGAAGGATCATGTGACACTGAAGACTGGAGTAATGATGCTGAAAAATAAATTACATTTTAAAACAATATTAATATACATTTCAATGAACTTTTTCAGGTGAACCAACTGAACCAGCGTCTAATCAACTCAAGTTCGAGTGAGTAAACCATTTGTCAGAAATAGTTCACATCGGCACTGTTTTTAGTGACAATATCATCGAGTGAAACTTTCTGTTTGAATCCTTTTATAGACGGCAACTTCAAGCCTCTTCATCTGCCTTACGGAATCCCGCGTGTCCTTCAGGAGCAGTCTGATTACTGTGTACTCCAGCAAAGTGCGTACATCAGCGGATACAGCAGAAACATCCTGATGCCCCTCTGGGTTTCATACTCTTTGAATGCAACGGTGAGATTAGTCTTACGACACCAACTATCACTTAACAGGCACAGTTGTTTTTTTCTTTGTTG
Organism: Chanodichthys erythropterus; assembly: GCF_024489055.1. Lineage (NCBI taxonomy): Eukaryota > Metazoa > Chordata > Actinopteri > Cypriniformes > Xenocyprididae > Chanodichthys > Chanodichthys erythropterus. The sequence continues at coordinate 23,831,993 of NC_090224.1, read as the reverse complement.
ATGTATTTGAAACATCGTGTACAGGCTGGTACATAATGCTACTTGCTATTGCTAGTCGGAGGTGGTATGAGGAGGAACAGTCTTTTTATAGAGTGCACTTTATTATTTGACAAAAATTTGGACACGCCCATGAGAGCAAGACGAGTCATGTAGTGTATAGTGTCCTCCCAAAAGTGACTGTAAATTTAAAATGCGTACCGGTTTATCTGCTAAAAGTTAATTTTGTCAACTTTTAGGAGTAGATTAACATGTGGATGAGTGCTAACAGATATGACTTAATTGTCATGAAGACTTACACAATAGCTCATTTTAAGCTGTTACAATATTGCACAGCAGGGGTTTTCTTTTAATGTTTTACTGTAATTCTCGCAAGATGTCCAGTGGGATTTGAACTACACCCTTTTTCAAATCATTACAGGCCTGTAACTTGAAACAACATTTGTGAAAACAATACAACAATACACATAAGTATACTTTTTACAAAAATAATATACTTTAAGAGAATATGCTTTAAGAGAATACACTTTAGAACGAAGTGAATGCAGTGTTGAAGGTCAAAATGACAGTTTCAGTGCAGCTTCAAAGGGCTTTAAATGATACCAGATGAGGAATAAGGGTCTTATCTAGCGAAACAATCGGTCAATTTTCTAAAAAAAATACAATTATATATGCTTTATAAACACAAATGATCGCCTTGTACGTGCTTCTGCTTTCCGTATTCCCTATTCTACTTATGGAAAAAAACAGAACTGGCACTGCATTCGTTCCGTAAGTTGAATAGGGAAGGCGTAGGACATATGGTGTGAGCTTTTTGAAGAACACAGAAAGCGGAAGCACGTACAAGGCGATCATTTGTGTTTATAAAGCATATATAATTGTTTTTTTTTTTTTTATATATGACCGATAGTTTCGCTAGATAAGACCCTTATTCCTCGTCTGGTATCGTTTAAAGCCCTTTGTAGCTGCACTGAAACTAATTTTGACCTTTAACCGTTTGGAGGTCATTGAATTCCACTATAAGGAGAATAATCCTGGAATGTTTTCATCAAAAACCTTAATTTCTTTTGGACTGAAGAAAGAAAGACATGAACATCTTGGATGACATGGGGGTGAGTAAATTATCAGGAACATTTTATTTGAAAGTGGACTAATCCTTTAATTGCATATTTATAGATACATGACAATGTATTATAGTTTAAATTTTTTTTAATGCAATTAGTTCAACTTTGAGAAAGACACAAAGGCATTTAATTTCATAATTACTGCTATTATCCTTGAAAATGGTTTGTGTACTGCCGAATATAAACAAATAATAAAATATATTAACTTGAATCAATTAACACACTACAGTTAAAATAATCAAATATTTTACATGTGCTTTAGTATGTTAGTCAACACATCAAAATAAGTGTATATATTTAAAGCATGACTAAAGATTATTGTAGCATTGATATACAATGTGCTTTAAAGTAAAATTTTTAACTTGACATTATTACAAAGTGCACTTTAAGTACACTTAAGTGCCCTATTATTTCATTAATATGTTATCTGCAAGTGCTTCTATTTTTTTTTTTTTTTTTTTTTTAATATACTTTTAAGATTTGAAGTACACTATAATTGCTATTAAACACAAGGGAACAATTTTTCACAAGGGAACTTTGTAATGACATTCAAAGAGGACGGTGTAAGAGGTTTAATGGTGATGCTGAAGGGAGGAGAGGGAGGCCATCTCTCATATTATCTGACCTCACAGAGCATGTGCTACTCATTATGTGGGCCAACCGCAGAGTAAATCACAGTCTCTGGCATCAGTGTCACACACGCTGACACTCGACACAACGAGACTATGACAAACTGTTGCTCATCGAGTGTATTCTCAGCCTCGTGCAGTTCTTGTTGTGTTTGTATTGTAATTCATGTGAATTAGCTTAAAGTGGTAATTCATCCAAAAATGATTCTTTGATTTATTTACACTCATACCTTTACAAATCTGAATAAGTTGCTTTTTTGAAGAAGTTTTTGAAGAATGCACTTGCCACTCTTTTCCAGATAATGAACTTGAATGCATACTGGAAGGATTCTTCAGTTTTGACGTGAAAGCTTAAGCCCAAAGTCTGCTTCAGTTTTTTACATGTATGCTAATGTACACAAATGAATGCATAGCCTTTTAAAGTATACTTTGTTTGACAGCAGGTGCTTCTCAAAAGGAAGACTGCGTCCTACTATAGCTGCGTCCACACTACCATTGATACGCAGCAACAAAGCGACATGATCCTATGTAGGTGACAGGATGTAGGTCTGTTCAGTGACATGACAAAAAGTGCGTCCGACGTCATTCGGCGCTGTGCAGTTGGGGACAGAACTCAAAACAGAGCAGTCAAGCCGACACTTTCTGCTTCCCGTAGTGACGCTCGCAATGTGTTTGGGTACTTTATCACAGGCAAAGGGGATTAGATGCAATATTTGTCAAGTACGTTTTCATGAAGCAATAGGAACTTGTACTGTTTAATATGGTGCCATCTGTACAATAATGTTCATCATAAGCCTATACTATTTAAATACCAATAAAGTGGGTCTATATATTTTTTTATCAGTGTTATTTTGATAAACATGATATATAACATTATGGTTACGTGAAGTGAGTTTTTACTGTAATAAAAACACAGATTTGTGAGCATTAGCATTGTTGTCATCTGTGAATCCAGCTGTGTCATCATCAGAGCTCATGCAGTCGCTGCGCCGGCTGAGTCAGCCATCTGCTCTTGAATCGCTCTCGCTGTACTTTGAGGCCATACGTCAGTGACCTGACGTCGACGTTGTCTCAAGTCGTACACAATTTATTTATCGCGCTTTATTTGTAAATGTTTTATGCGATATTCAAATTTGCACATAAGTTAAATTCACAACTTTGAATGGCATTAAGCAGCTATTGGCATTAAGTTTTGTAGTGTAAAACAAACAGCAATATGATGACGTTGAAAGTTGTGTAATGTATGGGCGGCATTAATTCATAAGCGGTCATCAAAATGGGCGTCACGTTGCCATTTTAGTTTGTTTTTGTTGTTGTTCCATCTAGTCTTTTTCTTTTTTCGACTGTGAAACAAGAGACTGGGGCAATGTTGCCACCTTGTGGACCAACTAACTAGTGCAAAAAAAATTCAAGGGACATGGGCGAGATTAGCACACACAGTACACATTGAAATTTACGTCACATGCACTGTACTGAAAAAACTGAAGTGTGCATTGGGCTTCAAGCACCATAAATTGTGCACTATATTCCGAGTTTTCTGACACCAGCCTGTGTGTGGAACAGACTGAAAGCTAATATGTTAAAAGTTAACAAAACAGGAATATTGTCAGCAAAAATGGCTCTAATTTTAGCTTGTTCCTTAAAGAAAGCTACTGAATGTTTCAATCGTTTTTTAATGGTGTTTTTGTCATTATGGAGCTTGACTGTGACAGTCCTCTAAGGAATGACCAGGAAATTCTTCTTCCAAAAAAATAAAAAAAAAAATAAAATAATGTGTTATGTTCCATGGGAAAAAAAGAAGTTGATGATACATCATGATACAAGTTCAATTTTAGGTGAACTAAATTAAATTATCTTTACAGTAAACTATCTTCTGGCTTTGTTGACTCAAGACAATGATATCACAATTTTGTCCACAGTGGGAATTCAGGCTTCAGGTCTGATCTTGCAGTACATTTTTTGTTGTTGTTTTGTATGGGAGTAACTTTAAGGACAAGCATGACACACAAAAGACTACTAAATCATCCCGTTCCGGAATGTTTTAAAAGTTGAAATGTTAAGCTTGTATTTTTGTTAAAATACTTATTCATAATTGAACTGTAAAGCTGCCTAAATAGTCTTTATTTGAAGTATATGCCACTATTCAAATCAAGATTAGTGATCTGTTGCTTCAACATAAAGAAACTAGCATTTCTCACGAGGTTTGAAAGATGTTTCAGATGTGAATATTTGGAAATGTCTGTTTACTGAATAGCAATGAGGACATTTTCACTGTTATGTTTCTGTCAAGATTTGTATCATACACTTGAGTGTTTTAATTATCGAGTAAGAACTATTTCCTCTGATCATGGATTTTCTTCTCTCTTTGTCAAATAAAGGTTAGCATCCATCTCCCAGCAGACACATGTGTGCGTGCTGATGTGCGTGTGCAGGCCAGTTCGAGACAGTCCTGCTCATTATATAAGAACAATTCAACTCTGACCTTTGGCCTTCTGCATCCACCTAGTGAGTCCAACAGCATATCTATATTTACTTTAAGATCTTTAAACAAAACTCCCAATTCATTTCCCTTTCTGCCCTCTACTGCTTTTGGGAGAAAGTCTTAGAATTCAATTAGAGCTGTGAGTGATATTTTTTTGAGCTGTTTTAAAATTGTATTTGAATTATGTACATTATGTTGCCATGGATAATAGGGAAACATACACTAGCATTATAAAGTTTGTGTTCGGTACAATGTTTTGTTTTTGAAAGTCTCTTATGTTCACCAAGGCTTTATTTGTTCAAAAAATACAGTAAAAAACTAATATTGTGAAATCTTATTACCTTTTAAGATAACTGTTTTCGATTCGAATATCTTTTAAAATGTAATTAATTCCTGTGATGTATTTGTATTGTATGAATTTTTCTGAATTTCAGCATCATTAATCCAGTCTGCAGTGTCACATGATCCTTCAGAAATCATTCTAATTATTAACAAGAAACATTTCTGATTATTATTGTCAAGCTGCTCAGAGACACAAAGGTTGAGGATCCAAATGCAGTAGTTTATTAATGGGTAATCCAAAGACGTAATCCAAAAAACAGGCAAAGGTCAAAATATAGGCAAACAATAACAGAGTCCATGGCAGAGGCAAAATAAGAGAAATCCAAAGGAACCAGGCATAAAGTAAAAAAAAAAAAAAAAACATGAACATGAGAAACCAAAGACAGAGTGCTCAGAAATGCAGTGCTGACACATACAAGACTTCGCAATGAATGGCTGCATTTACACTTGGCATTAAAGGGTTAGTTCACCCAAAAATGAAAATAATGTCATTTAATAATGTCAAACTACGTAAGACTTATAAAATTAAGATATTTTTTGTTGAAATCCGATGGCTCAGTGAGGCCTGCATAGCCAGCAATGACATTTCCTCGCTCAAGATCCATTAATGTACTAAAAACATATTTAAATCAGTTCATGTGAGTACAGTGGTTCAATATCAATATTATAAAGCGACGAGAATATTTTTGGCGAGCCAAAAAAAAAAAAATGACTTATATGGTGATTGCCGATTTCAAAACACTGCTTCATGAAGCTTCGGTGCATTATGAATCAGCGTGTCGAAGTAGTGGTTCGGAGCGCCAAAGTCCCGTGATTTCACCAGTTTGGCGGTTTGACTTGGGAAAATGTAGTCATTGAGGGAATGACAATAGTCTGGGTTGGAGTGCCCTCTGGTGGCTATCAAAGGCACTCCAGCTGGTGATTGTGACAATTGTCAATGTTAAAAACAGTTGTGCTGCTTAATATTTTTGCAAGGCTGGTGATACATTTTTTTTTACAGGATTCTTTGATGAATAAAACATTCAAAAGAACAGCATTTATTTGAAATTGTAACAGTCTTTACTGTTACTTTTGATCAATTTAATGCGTCCTTGCTGAATAAAAGTATTAATATCTTTCAAAACTAAAATCTTACTGACCCCAAACTTTTGCATGGCAGTGTAGTGGTCATTGTACAAAAACATTTAACTTCTCAGTTCTGCAATTTGGCTAATCAAATTCAAGTTTCTATGTAATAAGCAAGCTGTACTGTACTGATAGCAGATTATCTTTCTTCCTCAGACTTCAGCCCTACAGGAACTGAGCCAGACTCCTTAATTTCAAGCAACATGGTGCCCATGTTTCCAGCTTTCAAAGGTAACCTGTGTTTTATATTCAGCTTATAGCAAAACGCACAGTCAGACTACAGTGAAACTGTACCTGATAACTGGGCTCTGTTTTCTATTTGCTTAGTATTTTCTGTTTTGTGATATGTTATGTACACTTGCAATTTGAAGGTTTGTTCTGGCAAGAACTGCATGGAGTCATGGTCTTTCTTCTGACTGCCCATGTGAATATTTCTAAAATATTTGCTGTTTACTTGTGCACTTTAAAAGTCAATCAAAGGTTTTTTGGCATGTTGGTACAAGTCCAAATTCTACCCTTAGTGACCCCTGTCATCATTATCTATTTATTATTTGTCTGCCAAAATACTGTAGTTAGGATTGGACGCACATAAATTAATAAATATGGGTCTGGAGTGTCATTGTCAATAATCATCAAAAAATGAATTCAGAATGGCTACCAGATGGCAATAAACATATTAATTGTTTTTCTCAGACAGCTATAATTCTGCATACCAACTTGTAAAGTAAGAATTACCAAGTTTCTATTTGGAAAAGTGTAATGGAATGAGACTAGAAGCCAGAAAATATCATGCAGAAATCATCCATAACAACATAAAAGATTTTGCCCAACATGATGGCACCTGCTAAACTTTTGAATGACTTTGACTTATTAAAGTATTTTATTTGCATAAAGTGAAAGTTCCTACATTACAAGATAATAAAAATCATGGATGCATAAGCATGGGTGTAAAACATGATCTTATACAGTGCTGTAAAAAGTATGTCAGCCTACTAAATATATGTATTATTGTAAAAACAACTTGAAAATCTATGCTTTTATTTATATATTTAATGAAGATATGCAACACTCCCTGAAAAGGTAAATGCTGCTCAGTTAAAGCTGTTCTATGATTAGAATCGGTTGATTACAGCTGAATTGAGGCCAGCCCGCATTTATACCAATATCAAAGAAAATAGTCTCACAGGAGGAGGTGACCTGCCAAAAACACCTAGGAATATTTAAAAGAGCATCCAGCATGCAGTTTTCTCAGCATAATTTTTTTGCATTGCTATCAGATATATATATATATATATATATATATATATATATTAGTTTTAGTTTTATCTTGAGTTTACAATAACTGTTATAACTAAACTGAATAAAAAAAGCATAAAAATAGAAAATTGTTAATAATGCTATAGAGCAACATTATACACACATTATACACATTATACCCTCCTATTTAATTGGATACCTTTCTGTACCAGGGTCATCTTTGAGTGGATCTGTAGACACATTTAAAATGTGTCAGTGATATGTCATATAAATTGTAATAAACAGTAGTAAAATTCCAGTAGCTATCTGTATTTATAGACCATATTGAGTTACTTACGCAATATGCCATTCAGACCTGTAAACCAAATTAACTGATGTTTTGCTTTAACCTCAGAGTCTCATCATTGGTAATTGCAACACCTGTGTATGGTAAACACTTTCTTCATTCTGTGTTGTGCAAGTGTTTAGATCAGAGTGAAGATTACCAATTTCAGTCCTCCACTAACTCACCCCCACCCCATGACTTTCATGTAGAATTCATGTAGAAAACTCTGTATTCCATTAGAAGTCATTCTTCCGATAGACTAATTAGTACTGATGAATTTTAGTGCATCTACAGAGTCATAATGTGAAAATGAATATCAGAATGTGTTTGTGGTTTGAACTTTTAAGTTCACCAGTATTTCATAACACATATATCTGTTATCAGTGATTGGCTTGATTACACAAAAGTTTATAGTTTATGCATTTATCATAGGCATATTATTCAAAAGAACCCAACTAAACATGGTTCATTAAGATTCTTTTTTCTCCCATTTCTTTGTGGCTCTTTTGCAATAACTTGTTTGGTTTCAGTCAGTTAAAATGCCTCATTTGTTCCTTGGTGAAGTTAGAAACATATCAGGATTATTAAAGGGGTCATTACATGAGAAATCAAATCAATCAGTTTTAAGAATGGTAAAGAATGATTCCAGTTTTATTTACACTTGAACTTGGTGCGGCACGATTACAAACCACTCTCGAACTGTGCTGAACTGTGCTGATAGAATTAGGGCAAGTTGTGGCCTAATGGTTAGATAGTAGGACTTGTAACCCGAAGGTCTCAAGTTCGAGTCTCAGTACCGGCTATATAAGCACTCTCAAAAGAGGATAAATTTGCCTTGATCTTTTGACATATAGGAGGTCTTTGTACCATTAAAACATCCTGCAGGTTCCATATCTTAAAACGTCCTCCTGATTATAAACAAAATATTTATTAATTAAGCTCCAAAAACTGCTCGTTTGGATATTACGGGATCTGTGACATCACATGGGCGAATACATTTGCATATGATTGCCTCTAGAGCAAGAAATCAACGTACAGTTACATATCATTGCACCATAGGCCCCGCCCACTGGCATTCAGCCGCTTAATGACTGACATTTGCCTATACTGGATGTGAGTGTTGTGTCAAAAGGATAATAACCCATTGTAATCACTGATCCTGGATTGCGTTGGAGGATTATATGTTTATTCAGAGCATTTTGTTTTGTAAACGAGGCACAGTATAATGGAGAGTTTGCAAAGAAACTGTTGTTGAAAGATGAAGCAGACAACTGTATTGGATCTGACAGCAGCTGCATCACAAACTGTTAGTAAATGACTTAATGCTTTGTCTGCAATTGACTGTTTTAAATGATGGATAATGTTAACAAAACGCTTACTTGCATGCAATAGCGAGTTGGCTTTGATACTGTTTCCTATGCAGTGACGTTAGCCAATCACAACAGTGGTCATTTACTGACAAGCCTTAAAGAAGCTGCCACTAAAAACCCTTTAAAAATGAATAATTTCAGAAAGAGGGTCAGAATGAAGGTTGAAAGTAACCATTTTTCCGCATATACACTATATTGCCAAATGTTTTGAGATGCCTGCCTTTATGTGCACATGAACTTTAATGACATCCCATTCTTAATCCGTAGGGTTTAATATGGAGTTGGCCCACCCTTTGCACCTATAACAACTCTTCTGGGAAGGCTTTCCACAAGATTTAGGGGTGTGTTTATGGGAATTTTTGACCATTCTTCTGGAAGCGTATTTGTGAGGTCAGGCAGGGATGTTGGCAAGAAGGCCTGGCTCGCAATCTCCGCTCTAATTTATCCCAAAGGTGTTCTATCGGGTTGAGGTCAGGACTCTGTGCAGGCCAGTCAAGTTCCTCCACACCAAACTCGCTTATCCATGTGTTGATGGACCTTGCTTTGTGCACTGCTGCGCAGTCATGTTGGAACAGGAAGGGGCCATCCCCAAACTGTTCCCACAAAGTTGGGAGCTTGAAATTGTCCAAAATGTCTTGGTATGCTGAAGCATTAAGACTTCCTTTCACTGGATCTAAGGGGCCCAGCCCAACCCCTGAAAAACAACCACACACCATAATCCCCCCTCCACCAAACTTTACACTTGGCACAATGCAGTCAGGCAAGTACCATTCTTCTGGCAACCACCAAACCCAGACTCTCCATCGGATTGTCAGACAGAGAAGTGTGATTCGTCACTCCAGAGAACACGTCTCCACTGCTCTAGAGTCCAATGGTGACGTGCTCTACAACACTGCATCCGACGCTTTGCATTGCACTTGGTGATGTAAGGCTTGGATGCAGCTGCTCAGCCATGGAAACCCATTCCATGAAGCTCTCTACGCACTGTTCTTGAGCTAATCTGAAGGCCACAAGTTTGGAGGTCTGTAGCTATTGACTCTGCAGAAAGTTGGTGACTTCTGCGCACTATACCTCAGCATGCGCTGACCCCGCTCTGTGATTTTACGTGGCTTACCACTTTGTGGCTGAGTTGCTGTTGTTCCCAATTGCTTCCACTTTGTTATGATACCACTAACAGTTGTAGTGAGAAAATTTCACGAATGGACTTATTACACAGGTGGCAACCTGCCACGGTACCACGCTTGAATTCACTGAGCTCCTGAGAGCGACCCATTATTTCACAAATGTTTGTAGAAGCAGCCTGCATGCGTAGTGCTTGATCTTATACACCTGTGGCCATGGAAGTGATTGGAACACCAGAATTCAATGATTTCATGATTTCTCCCAATACCTTTGGCAATATAGTGTGTATATATATATATATATATATATATATATATATATATATATATATATATATATATATATATATATATATATATATATATATTAGCAAAAAACTTTATAAGTGAACCTCAAGGAACATATGAAGAGTTTGGTTCCAAAACGCGATAAACGCCATTTTCAGAAAAATTTAGTTTCTGCCAAAATCAGTATTGTATCTGTCGGTATTAAAAAGTCATTTATTAATTTTGTGCAAAATGTGATATCCGTCGTCTTATTCTGTCATGTTTTCTCCCTTTCTTTCCAAAACGCGACAAACGCCAGTCTCCTTTTTCTGCAGAACGCGATATATACGCTCAACCAATCACATCGCACCATTCCACCCACTGTAAACATTAAAAGCTTTTTTAAAAAAGGTTTTTAATACCAGTGTACTCGGCAAATGTGTTTATTTAACTGTGCAGTGACGCCAGATACTCTTTAATTGGTAATGACAAATAATTTATAGCATTAACATGACCTGTTGAATTCATTTTGGGAGCGACGGCTGAATGTAGCCTATTTTTAGTAAAATGCCTGTATATAAGATAAATATTGGCAAATTTTAGACTCTGTCATATATGTGAATCAACTTACTTTGTTGTGTATTTTCAATTTGAAAAATAACTTTTTTATTTATGGATTAATTGCATTTTGAAAAAAAAAAGTGTCATGGATTTATTGCATTTTGGGGGGAAAAAATATTACGTTTTTATAATAAACTTTTTAAAATCATAATGTAGATTTGAATTTTTAATGTTTTTATAACCAAAAGATGCTATGTGAAAGTTTGAAACAGAAAATAGTGGTTTTTATCTTGCCACCTTTTTACTCAAATTAATCAAAATGGAGTTATTGCGTTTTGGAACCAAACTCTTCATATTAAAATAATAATTAAAAAATGATGTCATGACCCTTTTAAGCATGTATAAACAAAATTATGGACAGCACTCTGCACTAACACTTAAATTATGTTTGGAATGTGGTTATCACTATCATTTTCTGATATCATATGATTTCTTGTCATATAAACCACATACTTTCATGTTTGTTCATTGTGTCACTGTTGTTCATGTCTAATGTCTTTGTAACAGATATTTGGAATCACTTCCACAATGTTCTGCTGGTGAAGTATTCACAAGAGCTGAATGGTGTAAACGTTGTGAGCGGACCAATATTCGATAATGACTTTGATGGGAATTATGACTTCATGAACAAGGGATCCCCGTAAGTTTGCATAATGAACCAGTACTGATGGAGTGTGAAAGGGATATTAGCTGAACAGAGTAGACAAGAAAATCCTAGCACTTTCACAAACAAAAATACAGTGATATTGTGAAATATTATTACATTTTAAAGAACCGTTTTCTATTTGAATATATTTTAAAATGTAATTTATTCCTGTTTTGGCAAAGCTGAATTTTGAGCATCATTACTTCAGTCTTCAGTGTCACATGATCCTTTAGAAATCAGTCTAATTTGATCACTGCCTAACATTTTTGTGAAAACCATGATATTTTCCAGGGTTCTATGAATAAAAAGTTTATTCATTCATGTGTAACATTATAAATGTCTTTACTTCCACTATTGATAAACTTATTGCATCCCTCTTGAATAAAAGTAGTAATTTCTTTATAATTATTTTAGATTTATCTTTTCCCAAATGGCACGTAAAAAAACAACAAACTGTGGTTGGTCACTTCACATGGTCCTTTCCTGTTTAAGTGAGCAATGCTTGGCCAGAACCAGAAGTGGAACCAACTTTATGCTTCATGCCAAAAATCTGGTTATATGTGATTAGAAATGTTTTATTAGGCCTAGTACACCATTTGGCAACAGGACTTAGACCTGAAGAGTTTGTTTCCTTATTGGTACCTAGCAAACAGCTCATACTGCCCACTGGTGGCCAAATGTTTGTTTCAAAATGCCTATCACTGAATTCCTCTCTTATTCAGATGATTCTCTTGTTCTTTCAGGAATGGGCCGCCCATCCCTACACATTACTTTGTGATTCTTACAAGTTGTAAGAACTCGTCCCTTCCTATGCGACAATGTGACGGCCCTCTAGATGCTGTGTCTTTTGTTCTTCCTCATCGACCTGATCGTCTGGAAACATGTCATGTATGTAATCAGCCATTCATGATCGAAACCACACTGACCATAAGATTGTACTAAGGAAGTAGTTGAGTAACTTGCTTGTTAGGTAACTTTTTAACTGTTTTAACGGTATTAACTTTCATGTTGTGTAAGTGAACCTGAGACACTCAAGAGTAATTTTAATATTCACTAGACTAATGTATAACATTATGGGATCATGTAGCATTCATTCATACAAATAGGAGTTTAAAAAAAAGTAATAAGCAGATTATTGCCATAATGTTATCAAAATACTAGCTGTAGTGAACAGTGATGTCTTTTGATCACTGACTTTTGAACTGACAGTTTTGGAGAGCTTAAAGTAATAACTACTACTATTAAGTAACTACTAATTGAACTACATTTGTCAGCAATAGTTTTTACCATTTCCCTCAGCCTGAGGTAGCCTGGTAGTGTACTTTACGTGTACGCGAGGATCCGCTAGTGTCCGTGTGACGTAAAAATCGTCATCAGGGGGTGTACGCAGAGGCTCTTTGCGGACATCCGCGTGCATCCCATTTTTTGTGACTGTGCATACTTATCACTGGGCTACAAAAGCACCAACTGCACATACGCTGGAAAAACAACAACTGTGTGAAGAAATCTGTGGACCCTAGCATACACTTTCAGTAGTTAAATACAAATAGTCCACGTCCGTGCTGTCCGCAGCTGTCCGTGTACGTGTCATTTACTTTGAATGGGTGACGTCATGCGTTGCCGAAATGAATTGTGGGTATGGTGTGAATATTGTGCCATAATTAAACAAACAAATCCAGAATTTTGCAAACAAACATGATCTGCTTTGCAAAGGAAAACTCGACTCACAAACAAACAGAAAGTGATGTGCAAATACAAAGGTCAGTTTGAGTGAAAACGCAGAGGAGTAACAAATAAATGTGTTTTACAAATATAAATAAATGAGTCTACATCATATTTCACAAATAAATACAAACCATCCTACAATTGGCATGTAACCTTTGAACAAATACCAAATCTAGTGCATACATATGCTCACCGTCTGTTACGATTGTAAGACACTTGCCTTTTTATGAGATCTCTCGGCTTGATTTTCTCACGAATGTTTGCAGGCAGATTTTCTCACAAATGCCTCTTCCAAAACAGCAGATGGCGCTTTGCTATGGGTCAATTTACAATTTACGGTAGTCTCCTGAAGCCCTGAAACATGCGTTCATAATAATAATATTAATACATTTTATGGTAACACTTTAACTAATGTTAAGCAATGAACCTTATTGTAATGTATTAAATATGAACTAACCATGAGCAATACATTTGTTACTGTATTTACTAATCTTTGTTAACGTTAGTTAATGAAAATCTTGCTTTACAAGAACATGCAAATAAAATACAATGGAATATGGGAAATAAAAGATAGAAACATACATCAAAACACATTTAAAGACCTATATAGTTATATATAAAACAAAATAATCATGTACAGCCTGAAAAAAATAAGTTTACAAGAAGTTTACAGCTGACCAAAATGAGCAGTGAACAGGCGAGTATGATGATTTCTGAAGGATCATGTGACACTGAAGACTAGAGTAATGATGCTGAAAATTCAGCTTTGATCACATGAATAAATTACATTTTGAAATATACAACAGAAACCAGTTAATTTAAGTTGTAATATTTCACAGTATTACTGTATTTACTGTATTTTTGATCAAATAAATACAGCCTTGGTGAGATTAAGAGACTTCTTTCAAAAACATGAAAATGAAAAGAAGCAGATTTGTGTTTTATAACATGTTTTGTTGCTGGCGGTTATACATACAGACATAACTGGAGTAGCCAGAGCGAGCTGAGTGATGTTATCAAGATTGCTGCTGTTGCATTTTGCAGATAATGCAGAATTACCAAACTTTGCATACTTGGTATTGAGAAACGCCCAACTCACCTGTTCACCGCTCATTTTGGTCAGCTGTAAACTCCTTGGAAACTTTATTTTTTCAGGCTGTACGTGATTATTTTGTGTTATATGTATAACTATATATGTTTTTAAATGTGTTTTGATGTTTGTTTCTATCTTTTATTTCCCCGATTTAAAAAAAATTCAATATTAAATAAAATTTCCTGCTATAAAATAAAATGTGTTATTATTATTATTATTATAAATGCATGTTTTAAGGGCTTCTCTCAGGAGACTAGGGTAAATTTACCCATAGCAAAGTGCCATCTGCTGTTTTGGAAGAGGAAGTTGCTCAACTGCATTTCTGAGAATATCTGCCTGCACACATTTGTGAGAAAATCAAGCCGAGAGATCTCATAAAAAGGCAAGTGTCTTACAACTGTAACAGACAGGTGTACATGCCATTTGTAGGATGGTTTGTGTTTATTTGTGAAATATGATGTAGGCTCATTTATTTATATTTGTAAAACACACAACATTTATTTGTTACTCCTCTGCATTTTCGCTGAAACTGACCTTTGTATTTGCACATCACTTTCTGTTTGTTTGAGTCGAGTTTTCCTGTGCAAAGCAGATCGTGTTTGTTTTCAAAATTCTGGATTTGTTTGTTTAATTATGGCACAATACTCACTCCATATGTGGGTTCGGTTGCATCGCTTCGCTCGTGTTGCTCGTAGCAGAAGTTGAAGATTTCTCAACTTTTCAAGCGCCAACGCAGGAGTCAGCCAATCAGTACTATGAATGCAGCTTAACCGAGGCTTTATTCCTTTCACTTTTGGTGCGAAAGGGCTTTTTCGTTTGCAAAACTATAAAAACATTTTTTTTTTTTTTTTTTTTTGTTATTAAAACAAATAAACAAGCAGATGAGAAAAAGTAACACACAAGTAATGTAACGCATTACTTTCTGTAAAAAATAACTTAGACAATTAGTTACTTTTTTAGGGAGTAATGCATTACTTTTAAAAGTAACTTTCCCCAACACAGCTGTTAATTGATAAGTGTAAAAAATCAACATGTACTTTTTCTGTAATTTTATGTAGCAGAATTGTTACCATTTAAATTTACAGCCTGATTGTCCTTTTAGTTGATTTGAAACCATGAATGAAAATATGCATAGCAGTTTTTATCTGCTGCAGTACCCTTGTGAAAAAGAAGTGTGCTTAAAGGGTTAGTTCACCCAAAAATTAAAATTCTGTCATTAAGTACTTACCCTCATGTCGTTCCAAACCCGTAAGATCTTCGTTCATCTTAGGAACACAAATTAAGATATTTTTGATGAAATCCGAGAGGTATCTGACTCCATAGACAGCAATCTAATCGCCATTGTCAAGGTCCAGAAAGGCACTAAAGACATTGTTAAAACAGTCGACGTGACTGCAGTGGTTCAACCTTAATTTTATGAAGCGACAAGAATACTTTTTGTGCGCCAAAAAACAAACAAAAATAATGACTTTATTCAACAATATCTTCTCTTCTGTGTCATTCTCATACATTGTTTACGTCCAGCGCTTCCAGGTTCTATGGATTCTCAGGATTGGCCGGCTCCTGCGTCAGCATCACACGCATGTGCAGCTTTGGCCAATACCGAGCCAGCATTCGGACATAAACTCGGGAGCCTTCAATGTGCTTAACTGTATAAAGATAATGATAAGGAAGAGAAGAGATTGTTGAATAAAGTCGTTATTTTTGTGTTGTTTTGGCACACTAAAAGTATTCTCGTCGCTTCATGAAATTAAGGTTGAACCACTGCAGTCATGTTGACTGTTTTAACAATGTCTTGAGTACCTTTCTGGACTTTGAAAGTGGTGATTAGATTGCTGTCTATGGACGAGTCAGATACCTCTCGGATTTCGTCAAAAATATCTTAATTTGTTTTCCTAAGATGAACGAAGGTCCATAAAAGATTGTTAGTACATTCGTCAGTACACTTTAACCATATTTCAAAGACAATAGAAGTACTATGAAAATACCTATAAAGATGTACTGAAGTCCTACTTAAGTGGGTCAAAAAGCACTCTTAAGCATTTAATATAAATCTAAACTATAATTCATTTAAGGATTCAGCTATATTATGTGTCTGAAAACAATACACTCAGTTCGCAGTTAAGCATATTCTTTGAAAGTGTATTAATTCTGTAATAAGTACTCTTAAAAGTATGCTAAAGTGTACTTCTTTTTCACAAGTGTAAGCATAATATGGAAAAGGGTATTTATTAATCTAAAAAATTCAGGAGATTAATCAAATACAGCTAAGGATTTCTCTCTCATATCTCATTATGCATTTATTTTTTACACTTCCTTTTTTGTTTTACTTCCTTTTTTACTTCCCCAGAATGGCACAGATTACTCATGGCTCCAGGACTGGGTTCAGCTTCACGTGGCGCGAATCAGAGACATCGAGCTTCTGACAGGCTTGAGCTTTTATCATGACCGGATATCTGTTGCTGAAACGTTACAACTCAAGACCACACTCAAAACGTTTTAGGAACCTCATTCTGCTGCATCTGCAGGCCACATTCGGAATGGATTTTTTTCAACATTAAAATGCAGCTGAGCTTTACCAGACTCTGAAACAAACACACAAGTTCATCCAGAGAGTCTTTCAATTCCTAAAATGGAAAAATAAAATGATCTCTGCTTTAACGAAATCTTTATTCTCAGAGGCGATCTATTTATATAACTGGAGAAGAGCTGACTGCACTAGAAACTGCCCAGCAATCTTAGATTAACTAAAATTCTGTTTTTCAAAAAAAAAAAAAAAGTTTTTCAGCACACATATGTTAGTGATTTGTGGTTAGACTTGATCCTGCATTCAGCCAGTTCAAAAAAGAAAAAGTACCTAAAAAAAAGAAACCATATCAAGAGGTTTGGAAAGCCACATTTTCCACATGAATCACTCTCAAAGTGTCACTTGCTTTACATTGTTTTATTAAATTGTTCTGCAACAAATGCAGCAGTTTGTAACATGTCAAACAAGCAAATTCAAGATTTATTTACTTTGTATAATAGTGGCTTTTACTCCCCCTTCTGGCCAAAATGCATAATTACATCAACAAAAGAAGCAAAATGTATGTCACTGTGTATTTTTTTTCTGATGATTTAATTGATTCACTCTCTCAGGTCAGTTTTGATATTAATAAATATGCATCAACATTCTTATTACTTTTGTACGGTACTTTTGTTATTCAAGGTTTACGATGTGTAAGCAGCGATTAGCATGTTGTCTCATTTGGTGAATAATGATTAAATGTTTAATATTTGTGTGTATTTTGTTTGTGCAGTTTGTTTCAAGCGTCACTGTCAATATTATTCACTTCAGTAAGATTTGTACTACAATATGAACATATATTTATTATAAAATTACCTACTACCATTCATAAGTTAGTTATCAATAATTGTATTCAGCAAAGGTGCATTAAGTTGATTAAAAGTAACAGTAAAGACATTTATAATGTTACAAAATATTTCTATTTCAAATAAATGCTGTTCTTTTGAACTTCTTTTTTTATTCAAGTGTGCTATTAGTATACTACTTTTAAACTAAAAATAAAGTATACTTTCAGTCTACTTTTTATGTACTTCACAGAAATATACTTAAAATTGCACTTAAGTATACTTGACTTGTACTCACAGAAAAGTATAAGTATATTTTGAGTATACTTGTCTTTTGATCGAGATATACTTATAAGTATTTTAAGTATGCTTGGCTTGTAGTTGTGTTTAATCATTTGTTTGAGTAGCCTTTTTTTATTTTTTTATTTTTATTTTTTTTTTCAGCTGCTTACACAACAAAATCTTTCTTTATTACACAATTTCTGAAACCTGACACTCAAACACCAGAACCACAAACCAAATTTGCAAAACCATACACTAATTCTGGGCCTTTGACTTAAATTGAGTTTTCAATTTCATAAAACACTTTTTGCAAAAAACAACACACAATTCTCTATGTAATACACAACACTCTACCAAGAAGTTTTTAGATTTCCTTTTCAAACACAAACATGGTTTCTGGTTGATGTATTTCTTTCATCTGTAATACTGTAATCACAACCACAAATGCTTACAGTAAAAAAAAAAAAAAAAAATTGGTTTCAATCTTGCTTTCGCATTCACTGTGAATTTTTCAACATCTCTCTGTGAGTTACTTTCAGTCTTGTACAGAAATGTAAATAGGAAAGAAGAGCTTTAGGTTTTGAATAAGTGGGTGTGTATGATATATCCCAATATAGAATATTATGGCAAAGGTGTTTGCAACTTAAGACAAATGTTTGCTTTTTTGTGTGTGCAGTTCTTGGATTTGTAAAGTTTTGAAGAAAAGCAGCAAAAAAATGAATAAAATACTTTTTTTTTTTCACAGTTTTACATACTGTTTACAAACTTGCATTGTTTGAAAATATTGATTTATAAAGAAAACAGATATGTTCATAATTCTGATCTGAATTTGTGTGTAGGCTAGTCCACTGGTAGTGTACATACAGTACGAATTTGCTTCAAGTCTGCTTTACATTTTCCTTGCCACTGACTGAATTTTCGAGAAGGTTATAGCTGCAGCCTGGAGATTTCCAAATGGGGGTGGGAACTCCAAAATGGGGTGGGAGCTCCAAAACAGGGCGTAGCTTCCTCCCATTGGCAGATAGGCACATGACACATTTTTCCCCCCGATCCAGTTCAATGCTAACAGCCAATTCTACAGTGCTGATTCCCTACACAATGCTATGTTACAACAAATGCTAACCCCTAAACCTACCCTAACCCTGAACAGTAAAACTGACTGCATGGCGGGATTTGTGTGATAAAGAAAGTTGTAGTTCAGTAGATAAGCAGTTAATAAAATTATGCGATATGAGAACTGTATACTAATCTGCCTTCTCTTAAAAAAATACATTTTTATCAAGCTAAAATCTACATGTAGTTCCCAAAGAAAGTATTGTTTAGTGTAAAACATGCTGAAGATTAGCAAACATGCTGTCCTGTTGATTAGCAAACAGGCTAATTAGCTATTTCCCCACAAAGCTGTTTAATCAGCATAGTGAAGCCTCTCATCCATTGACATCCATTCAAAAAAAAGCCTCTGGTCTCCTTCTCTGCATACCGCTGGGGGCGGGGCATTAGCATTAGCCGTTACGCTTTTTTGGCTAGATGTTACAGGCTTGCCTTCCAGAGACTTTGACAGACATCCTGTAGAATCAAACCAACAAGATGACGACTTTGAAAATCCTGAAGTGTTTCTTGTTAAGTGTGCCATATGCATCAGATGTTCAGCCAATGGTCCGTGGGCGTTACATCTGAGGCTGACTAATTTAGTCCCAAGCAGTATTGACAAGTATACTACTAGTAGATTGATATTAGTATACTTAGGGGAAAGTGGGGTGAGTTGTGCCAGTTTTTACTTAAAGTGACTTTAAAGGTGCCCGAAGAACATAGACTAAGGTGTCCCCTGAATGTGTCTGTGAAGTTTCAGCTCAAAATACCCCATAGTTTTTTTTTATTCATTTTTTTAACTGCCTATTTTGGGGTATCATTATAAATGCACCGATTCAGGGTGTGCAGCCCCTTTAATTCTCCTGTTCCATGCCCCAAGAGCTTGTGCTTGCCTTAAACAACATAAAAAAAAGTTCACACAGCTAATATAATTCTCAAAATGGATCTTTACAAAGTGTTTGTCATACAACATGTCTAATTGCGTAAGTAAAGTATTTAGCTAAAGCTAACATTACACACTGTTGAAGTTGTGTTTATGAATTATACAGACTGCAAGTGTTTAAAAAATGAAAATAACAACAGTCTTGTCTCCATGAACACAGTAAGAAACGATGGTAACTTTAACCACATTTAACAGTACATTAGCAACATGCTAATGAAACATTTAGAAAGACAATTTACAAACACCACTAAAAATCATGATATCATGGATCATGTCAGTTATTATTGCTCCATCTGCCATTTTTTGCTATTGTTCTTGCTTGCTTACCTAGTCTGATGATTCATCTGTGCACATCCAGACGTTAATACTGCCTGCCCTTTTCTAATGCTTTGAACATGGGCTGACATATGCAAATATTGGGGGCGTACATATTAATGATCCTGAGTGTTACGTAACAGTCGGTGTTATGTTGAGATTCGCCTGTTCTTCGGAGGTCTTTTAAACAAATGACATTTATATAAGGAGGAAACAATGAAGTTTGAGACTCACTGTATGTCATTTCCATGTACTGAACTCTTGTTATTCAACTATACCGAGGTAAATTCAATTTTTTTAATCTAGGGCACCTTTAAAGTGAGGCCCTGGCAGTAATGCCTTCAACTTAATAATGTACACATATTTCAGGATGTGGTGCATCCCTGAGAACAATAACTTTGGATCTGAAATAAAATGTTTCAGAAATATAGCTTTTGGGAAAAAAGTGGTCTCTGGCACAACTTGCCCCTGGTGCGGGGTAAGTTGTGCCTTTGGGGAGAATACGTTGGGGTAAATTGTGCCAGTCATTTCTGAAGTAAAACAACATTTTAATGTTTTGAACTGTTATGAATTTGTCTTGCTTTCATATAGCATTCTATATGAAAGCAAGACAAATTCAATACAAAATTACTCATTTAAGGTTTAGTTATTGTCACCCTATTAAACTGTTGGAATAAGTCATATTTTGTAGTTTCTGGAAAAACACAAAAAACTTACACACAATATATGATATTTGTGAATCATTTTAGGCAAAAAGGCGTTTGGCAATAGATGCCTGTTGACATACACAGAACACTGTCTGTCAGTTATGTGACATATAAGAATACGCCGCGTTCCAAATTATTATGCAAGTGACATATCAGTAAGATTTCAGTAGAATAAACATTCAGATTTTAGTTTTTCTAAGAAAATGTTTTTTTTTTTTTTCGTTTATTTATCCATGTCTTTTTAGATAACTGGTATCAATCTCAGACACAATAATTTGCCAGGTCTATGGAAATCCTACTTAGAGGTTGTTCCACATTATTAAGCAAGTCACAGTTCTGATGTAATATGCAGAGGAAGAAAGAACTTTCTGAAGATGAAAATACCTGTTGGCTGCTCAACACTGGCTTTTTTTAAGTCAAGTCAAGTCAAATTTATTTATATAGCGCTTTTACAATTGGTAATTGTTTCAAAGCAGTTTTACATATTAGAAGCACAGAAAAAAGGGAAGTGGTTAAAAATAAGCTGTACAAACAAGCGTGGTAATATGTAACATATACAAGATGGTGCTACATTAAGCCAATGTCGGCTGACTCCCAGAGGTGGGAAAAAACCCCTAGGAGAAAAACCCAGTGTGCTAGCACTGGGAAAAAAAGTCCTAGGAGGGAAAAAACCCCTTGGAAGATATATATAATATATGTAAATGGATATGGAGATCAAAATCTGAATTATAAATTTTTATTATAGAGATTAAATATAGATTATATATAAATATATGTAAGCGGATACGGGGATTAAAAATCTGAATTATAGATGCAGCCAGAACTGGATCTTTAGGCCCATTGTCTCCTGGGCTACATTGTAGTCAGGTCCAGACACAGGTTCTCCATCTGATCTGGATACGGCCTGGATCCAGCACCCGGCAAACCTTAGGATAAGCAGAGAGACAGATATTAGCGTAGATGCCATTCTTGTTCTGATGTACAGGTATATCTAGTGTTATAGGAAATGTTCTCGGTTCCGGCCGACCTAATTATTGCAGCGTAACAATCCTTTAACGGATTTGAAAAATGTAAAATGTATTGATAATGTGTTATGTGTATGCAAGAGCAAAGAGATGTGTTTTTAGTCTAGATTTAAACTGACAGAGTGTGTCTGCTTCCCGAACAATGCTAGGAAGATTGTTCCAGAGTTTAGGTGCTAAATAGGAAAAGGATCTGCCGCCTTAAGTTGATTTTGATATTCTGGGTATTATCAACTGGCCTGAATTCTGACATCGCAATAAACGTGAAGGACTATAATGCATTAAGAGCTCACTTAGGTACTGGGGATCTAAACCATTTAGAGCTTTATAAGTAAGTAGCAAGATTTTAAAATCTATACGATGTTTAATACGGAGCCAATGTAATGTTGACAGAACTGGGCTAATATGGTCATACTTTCTGGTTCTAGTAAGAACTCTAGCTGCCGCATTTTGGACCAACTGTGGTCTGTTTAAAAGCCGAGCAGAACAACCACCCAGTAGAGCGTTACAGTAATCTAGTCTTGAGGTCATGAATGCATGAACCAACTGTTCCGCTTTTGTCATTGAGAGCATGTGTCGTAATTTAGATATGTTTTTTAGATGGAAGAAGGCAGTTTTACAGATACTAGAAACATGACTTTCAAATGAAAGATTGGTATCAAAGAGCACACTGAGGACGAAGATTTAATGGAGCACCCGTCAAGTGTTAGAGAGTATTCAAGGTTTTTTCGTGACAAAGTTTTTGGTCCAAAGATTAGGATATCAGTTTTTTCTGAATTTAATAATAAGAAATTTCTTGTCATCCAGTTTTTAATGTCAGCTATGCATTCTGTTAGTTTTGTGAATTTGTAGGTTTCGTCAGGGCGCAAGGAAATATAGAGCTGAGTATCGTCAGCGTAGCAGTGAAAACTAACACCATGCTTCCTAATTATCTCTCCTAAGGTCCTAGTACTGAGCCTTGTGGTACTCCATATTGAACCTGTGATCGATACGACATCTCTTCATTAACTACTACAGACTGATAACGGTCAGATAAGTACGATTTGAACCATACCAAAGCAATTCCACTAATGCCAATATAGTTTTCAAGTCTTTTTAAAAGAATGGTATGATCGATAGTGTCAAAAGCAGCACTGAGATCTAATAACACTAATAGAGAAATACAGCCATCGGATGATAGGAGTAGATCGTTTGTAACTCTAACGAGAGCAGTCTCAGTATGGTATGGTCTAAATCCTGACTGGAAATCCTCACAGATTCCATTTCTTTCTAAAAAGGAACACAGTTGTGTTGAAACTGCCTTTTCTAGCATCTTTGACAGAAAAGGAAGATTCGGTATTGGCCTGTAATTTAATAAATCTCTTGGATCTAGTTGAGGTTTTTTAATAAGAGGTTTAATAATAGCCTGCTTAAAGGTTTTTGGCACATATCCTAGTGTTAAGGATGAATTAATTATATCAAGAAGTGGACCTACGACCTCTGGAAGCATTTCTTTCAGTAGTTTAGTCGGCATTGGGTCTAGCATACATGTCGTTGATTTTGATGATTTGATAAGTTTAGATAATTCTGCTGTGCTCTATGGAAACGTCAGCAGTTGAATCTCTGTTTCTAGTTAATTTAGCCACTGTGTCAAATAAATACCTAGGATTGTGTTTGTTTTCTATTAAGAGATTTGAAAAATAAGTAGATCTAGCATTTCTTATAGCCGTTCTGTACTCAATCATTTTTTCTTTCCACGAAAGGCGAAAAACTTGTAGTTTTGTTTTCTTCCAACTTCATTCAGCTTTTCTAACAGCTCATTTTAGAGCCCGAGTGTGCTCATCATACCACGCCGTTGGATTAGTTTCCTTAATCTTCTTTAGACGTAAAGGAGCGACTGCATCTAATGTGCTGGAAAAGAGAGAGCCAATAGTTTCTGTTGCAGCATCGAGTTCTTCTAAGTTGTCAGGTATACTAAGGCGATGAAACTGCTCGGGGAGATTATTTATAAAGCAATCTTTAGTGGTAGACGTGATGGTTCTACAATATTTATGGCTGGGTGGTGGTTTTGTAGCCTTGGCTAATTGTATTATACACGAGACTAAATAATGATCTGATATATCATCGCTCTGCTGTAGAATTTCAACAGCATCAATATCAATTCCATGCGACAGTATTAGATCTAGGGTATGATTACGACAATGAGTGGTTCCTGACACGTGTTGTCTAACTCCAATAGAGTTTAAAATGTCTGCAAATGCCAATCCAAATGCGCCTTTATTATTATCTACATGGATATTAAAATCACCAACAACAAGGACTTTTGACGTTTGTCTGCGTCCTGATCTGGGCCCTGGTTTGTCATGTTTCAGCTCTAAGACTATTTGCCAAATTTCTAGATAGAAGAGCAGCACCATCCCGGGAGGGATGAATACCTTTATCTTTTCAACAGATCAGGTCTGCCCCAAAAGCTTTTCCAATTGTCTATGAAACCTATATTATTCTGCGCACACCACTTAGACAGCCAGCCATTGAGTGATGATAACCTGCTAACTATCTCATCACTCCAACGAACAGGAAGAGGGCCAGAACAAATTACTTCTGCTGACATTGAATTTGCGAGTTCACACACCTCTTTAATGTTAATTTTAGTGATCTCCGACTGGCGAAGTCGAACATCATTTGTGCCGACGTGGATAATGATTTTAGAATATTTACGTTTAGCATTAGCCAGCACTTTTAAATTTGCTTTGATGTCAGGTGCTCTGGCCCCCGGCAAACATGTGGCTATTGTGGCTGGTGTCTCTATTTTCACGTTCCATGTAATAGAATCGCCAATAACTAGGGCACTTTCAACAGGATTCTAAGTGGGTGCGTCACTGAGTGGGGAGAACCTGTTTGATGTTCTAATCGGAACGGAAGAGTGGTGTTTGTTCTTGCCATTATGCCGCCTCACAGTCACCCAGTTAGCCTGCTGCATGGCTTCTACAACCGGAGCCGAATGTGCAGTGTTTACTAGGCTAGTCGCATCCAAAGCAGTATCTAAGGCCCTTTCATTCTCACTATCCTCAATTAAAGTTTGGATGCGTGTCTCTAATTCTGAGATTCTCTCTGTCAGCCTGACAATATCCCTGCATTTATCACATGTGTAAGTCTCACTGCTGACAGAAAGAGCTAAGCTGTACATGTTGCATTTAATGCACATGATAATCGTCGGACATGACTGACCGTGTGTTTGATGAACACCGTCCGAAAAACTGCAACGCACACGGGACTCGCTGGCTGGATGTCTCGGTCGCTTGCCTGTGCCTGGGGCACGGGTGATGTGCGGGACGCTGTACCTCGCGGTGGATCGATGAATGCCGGGCAGCAACGTTTCCACAGCTTCCCGATCTGGCGAGCTGCCCTTTTAATACAATTCATTTTTTTGACAGGAACTTCCATTAATAAGCCTTTACCTGACCGAGTTCTGCTGTGCTCTAAATCACTCACAAATCTTATGATAGTATGATAATCTCCATTCAGTTTTCACACAATATTAGTTGTTTTCATGCCTTTTGCACAAAATTGGAACATTTCATGCTTTTTATCTTCAGAAAGTGTGTTTTATAAGTGCGGGGCATGATGGGTTTTGGTCTAAAATCAAGAATGTCACATAGTTTAACTGCTAAAATGTAAGAGTACAATGTACAATTACAAATTAATAATATGTTGAAAATAATCATAAGTTGGGGTGAGTTGTGCCACTGGCACATCTTAACCCAGGCACTTTGGCACAAATCACCCCGGACCCACAAGTTTGAAAAACTATGATCCAGAGTACTGTATAGACTAATTGCGTAGCCTAAAACGTGTGAAATGTTTTCAAACTTGTCTATAATTGTTCAGACACTACAATCAAAAAACCTTGATCATAGAAATTTTACTTTGAAAGGGAAAAAAAGCTAAAATATGCTTTCCTTTCATGCCAGGTGTCTCTCTTCTTTGGAGGATGAGTAAAATGTATGGCTTTTCAAAATTAAGTGGTCACATGACCAATTACTTCTATGGTTTTCCAGATACAATGGGTGGAACTACTACCCCCCTGGCACAAATCACCACACTCTCCCCTACTACATAAAGCGTACTCAAAAATATACTTGAACATTACTTAAGTATACTTCACAAAATGAACTTATATTAGTTTTAGTATACTTCTTTTTCTTTTACAACTTTTTTAGTATACTTCTTTTTCTTTTTCAACTTCTTTTTCAACAAAGAATCCAAATACCCCCTGAAGGATTATGTGACACTGAAGACTGGAGTAATCAAGGTAAAGAGCATGTTACAAAAAATATGAAATGTTGTAATCGTCTGTAGGCTAATCATAATCTGGTTTGATTGAGTAGCTTCAAAGTTTCTCTTTAAAGATGAGGTTAGTTCTCTTTAAAGAGAACCAATTCCGGTCTTGCACAGAACTCTTAAAATGAAGATACTGTGGTGCTGGTTTATTTTAGTTCACAGACCTGTCATCCTCGTGTGAACAGGAAGGAAGTGGAAATGACGACCAGCGTTGTCTCTTCATATAAAGTTGAGATTGCAGTTCTTAGAGCTGTCACATCACACCAGCTGGAAGGTAAGCGTGCATGCTATTTTATCTCAACACATGAATGTGGCGAGTAGTTTTACAAGTAGCGTTACCAAAGCTGCAAAATTGAGGTTGGGTAAAGTTTATAACGTATATTAGCAGCAAGGTATGCAGTGTTTTAGAGAAGTACATGGATGTCATTGTACTTACAAACAATTTATTTTTGTAAGATCTAAATAATATTGCTGCCTTAGTTCTTTGGGCTTGTCATGAAGAAAATGCATTTTTAGGACTGTAAATGACAATGTGGACAAAAGACAATGATTTTACTAAATTTGAAAACATTAATATTTCATTATAATTCTATACTATAAAAAATCATGAGATTAATTGATTCTAATACTCTTATACTATAATAACAGTAAAAACACATATTTGGAGATTCTTGACAATACAAACCCCTCTATGGGGTAAAAATTAGTGAATTTAAGTGATGGTCCAGAGAGATTTTTTGATGCATGTAGCTAAGTGGAAAGAATTGGACCAGTCACTGTGGATCAGTTTAGTTTTTTGTCTAGTGTTTGGTTAATTCAAACACATACATGTCTGTGGAAATAAAGAAGATGTCAAGAAGGCCTCTGACTAAGGACATTTGATGTGTGTGAACCAGGTTGTCAGCTGTTCTCACAACTATATATATAATAAATACGTGCAGCGTTTGTTGGATAAACCTTTCCTGGAAGTGGCTCTTGCAGCAAAAGCCCTTTGAGCTATCGAGGCCAGACGTTGTGGGTTCCCGCATAACCCCATCATTGCATGACATACGCAGCTCACCAGATATGAGTACAATGAAGTGACTTCACGTAAATGAGCTTATGAAGAATGTGGGAAATGACAGCAGACTCTTCCCACACTCCTCTGCAGTCCGTGTAGGTCTGTTGACTCAGTTTAACCCCTGCTGGGTCATCTCACACATTGTTACACATTCTTGGTTTTGTTACAAGAACCAACAAAATAAGAGAGGTCATACAAAATGCATTAGCATTATAAAATTTTAGTACTGTCCTGAGTAAGGTATTTTACATAAAAGATGTTTACATATAATCCATAAGACAAAAACAAAAAAAGCTGAATTTATTAAAATGATCCAATTCAAAAGTTTGTGAACCATTGATTCTTAATACTGTGTGGTTACCTGGATGATGTTAACTGTTTTTTTGTTTTGTTTTGTTTTTTAGCTCTGTTGTGAGCATCTTTTGCATATTTGAACCCTTTCCAACAGTGACTGAATGATTTTGAGATCTGTCTTTTCACACTGAGGACAATAATGGACTCAAACACAACTTTAAGGGTGTGTTCACACTTTTCACGTTTGGTTCGATTAAAACGAACCCTGGTGCGATTGCTCGGATAGTGCGGTTCATTTGGACATATGTGAACGCTGCCATCCGAACCCTGGGTGCGCACCAAACAAGCGGACCGAGACCGCTGAAAAGATGGGTCTCGGTCCGCTTCCAAACGAACTCTGGTGCGGTTCGAATGATATATGAACGCAACACGGACCAATTAAGACATGTAACCGAACCAAAAACAGGAATACGAGACCCTAAAAAAGGACAGAATCCTCACGCATGTCGGTTTTTCTTGTCATAGTCACGAGTTTGCCCATCACAGGCATCAGACGCGCGTCTCCATGCAGCAGATCATTTGTGTGTGTGTGACGGATGGATTCCCGCCGGTGTTTTGACTACTTTACACATTTTATAAGCTCTTCACGAGTTCCCAGCTGGCCAAAATACCATCACGTACAGGCTACGCACCGCTACGCACACATAACGAGCGCATTTACCTCAGCAAACAGCTTTGTTTTGGATGTTCAGTAAGTTCCGTCTCAAAATAGGCAATACGTCATAAAATCCGACCAATCACGTTGTGAATGTATCCCTATGCCTTAAGGTTCGGTATCTTTTGGTTCGGTGATAAAATTGCCATTTTTTTCTTCTTTGGTCCGGACCAAATGAACCAAACGAACCGAACTACAAGTGTGAACGCACTCTAAAAAGGACAGAATCCTCACGCATGTCGGTTTTTCTTGTCATAGTCGCGAGTTTGCCCATCAGACGCGCGTCTCCACGCAGCAGATCGTTTGTGTGTGACGGAGGGATTCCCCATTCCCGCCGCTGTTTTGACTACTTTAAACATTTTATAAGCTCTTCACGAGTTCCCAGCTGGCCAAAATGCCATCACATGCAGGCGACGCACACATAACAAATGCATTTACCTCAGCAAACAGCACTGTTTTGGATGTTCGGTAAGTTCCGTCTCAAAATAGGCAATACGTCATAAAATCCGATCAATCACGTTGTGAATGTATCCCTATGCCTTAAGGTTCGGTATCTTTTGGTTCAGTGATAAAATTGCCATTTCCCTTTCAGTCGGTCACGTTCGACGTACGTCAGTAGTGACCGACGAATTGGGATATCGCTTAGAGAGCCCTATCATCTTCGTGTAAACTAAAACAAGCCAATGGAATTGGCGTGCGATATTTGCATAATGCGCACCGCCCCCGACAGGTGTATATAAATAGGAAGCAGATGCAATCGCACTCTGTCTTTCGCTTCGGAGCCATTCACTGGTGTCCTGTTTTAGAAGACTCCTTTCTTCGTTTGTTTTATGCTAAAACATTGCCTCAGAAGAGGATTTACAGCGAGCTTCCAGTGCTGGTGAAAGGGCACGTTCAGCGAGGTCGCGAGTCTCCGAGGAGCTGAGCTATAAGCTCGAAAACTGCTGTTTTCACAGCAACACAAAGAGTGTGTGCGTGTGTAGCGATTTGGGCCGGTTCCTCGGTGTGTCAGGGAGTGGTGTACCTGACACATCGCGTCGCTCCCTGGGTGCTTCAGCACGAGTGAGTTGACTTCCCCTTCTAAAAGAGCTTTACAGACGAACCCTGACAGTATGTCATTTCGTCTGAGCGTTAATGGGTGCGGTCGTTCCCTGGTCCCTGCTGATGGGCACAATCGTTGCATCTCGTGTTTGGGCATTCTGCACGTTGAAGCAGCTTTTGTGGATGGTTCATGTCCCCATTGCGGGAACATGACTATCGCGATGCTGAGGTCGAGACTCTCCTTCCTGAAGTCTCAGGAAGCGGGGGTCCCCTCTCCTATGCCGCGTACGACCGTTTTTTCCGGCCCCGGGAACCGGAATGACGGTACGGCGCTGTATAGGAAGGGTGACCGGAGGATTACGGTCAGGGCTTCCCCGCCGAGCGGAAACGCTCCTCGGGCCCCTGCCGCCTCATCAGCACCGCAACCCATCGTGCCACCGTTGGTTTCCGCTGGGCCCTCTACGGACTGTCCAGCCGTTACCTTTGGTGTGCCGGCGGCGGATCAGATGTCGATCGCTGCATCGGAAGGTGAGCCTGAGTCCTCGGGGGAGGATTCGGACGCGCTGCCGCCCGGGACGGTAGCGTTGCCCGAGTCGGATCCCGAGCTTACGGCTGTGCTCTCCCGGGCCGCCTTGTGCGTCGGGCTTGAGTGGAACCCTCCACCCTGTCCCGGCCCATCTCGGTTGGACGATTGGTACTTGGCGGGGGTCGCGCTGGTCAAACCCAGCGTCTCCCCAATGCCTTCTTCCCGGAAGTACACGATGAGGTGACCAGGTCTTGGCAAGCTCCGCTTGGGGCTCGTACAGGGCCTGGTCCCTCGTCCGCCTTCACCTCCCTGGACGGCGGGCTAGCCAGGGGGTACGCGGAGATCCCGCCAGTCGAGCGGTCTGTTGCGACGCAGTTGTGTCCAACGGCCGCTGGCTGGCGCGGTGAGCCGCGTCTCCCGTCCCAGGCCTGTGAATTCTCAGCCGGTCTGACTGAGAAAGCTTACAGTGCCTGTGGGCAGGCTGCCTCTGCCCTGCACGCGGTGGCCCTTTTGCAGGTCTATCAGGCAAAAGCGCTGTCGCAGATGCCCCAGGAAGGTCCTGACCAACAGCTGCTTGGGGAGCTGCGCGCTGCCACTGACCTTGCCCTCCGGGCAACGAAGGTGACAGCGCGTTCTGTTGGCCAGGCGATGTCTACTCTGGTAGCCCAGCAACGCCACCTCTGGCTGACCTTGGCAGACATGAGGGAGACCGACAAACATCGGCTCCTGGATTCCCCCGTGTCTCCGGTCGGCCTTTTCGGCGACGCGGTGGAGAGCTGTGCCCAACAGTCCTCCGCTGCACAGAAGCAGGCTGAGGCTATCGGACATGTCATGCCACGGCGGTCCGCTGCTGCCTCCACCCAGCCGCCCGTGGCTCAGCCTCAGCCCGCTCGTCGCCGAGGGCGCCCGCCTGCGTCTTCCTCCGCCCCCTGCTGGCAAAGCAGCAGCCTACACCAGCCAAACAGCAGGGTGCCGGGCGTGGACGTGGTGCCCAGCCCGTCTCTGCCAGCCAGGTGGCAAGCGGTCGGGGAAAACTCGGCCCTGAGACGGGCGACCTGGAGCGGAAGGTTCCTGCCCTTTGGGAGAGTATTCCATCTGCTCTCCCAACCCCGGAGGAGGGCCGGGGGGATTTTGTGGCGGCTGTCCATCTACCGCCGCTGGCTCTCCGGAGTCCAGCGGTACCCACTTTGCCACAAAAAGAGCAGTTTCCTCAAACTCCAGGTCACAACAAGGGGTGTCTGCCAGTGTGCCAGGCTCCGCCCTCGCTGCTGTCAGCTCCCTCCCCATCTCGCCAGCAGGTGGCAGTGTGATGGTGCAGACCGCGTCCCGTGCGCCGTCTCTCCCATGCACACTGCTGCCTCGCAGAGTCCGACCCCACTCCGGGCCGCCCTCGCCGTCCGAGTCGGGTCCCTCTCTGCCTTGCTGCCCCACCCCCGGTGCGTCTGTGGTGCCTTTGGTCCCGCTGGCTCAGTGTCTGGAAGCGTGGATAGCGCTCTCCAGCCTGTCCAGTTGGCTCATTCGTACTATCAGACTCGGCTATGCGATTCAGTTCGCCCGGCGTCCCCCGGTCTTCAGGGCTGTCCACTTCACTCAGGTGTCGTTGGACAGTGCTCCTGTTCTCCGGGTGGAGATTGCTGTCCTCCTGGCGAAGGGTACAATCAAGCCGGTCCCTCCAGCCGATATGAAGGCGGGGTTTTACAGCCCCTACTTCATTGTACCGTAAAAGGGCGGTGGGCTACGGCCAATCCTGGACCGTCCCCAGGATTGGTTTGCAGCAATAGACCTGAAGGACGCATACTTTCATGTCTCGATTCTGCCTCGACACAGACCCTTCCTAGGTCGGCCTGCGTTCGAGGGTCGGGCATGTCAGTACAAAGTCCTACCCGACATGGTTGTAGCTCCCAACCGGTTGGGTCCTCAGGTCAACTGGGACAAGAGCAAACTCGCCCCCGGGTAGAGGATCTCTTGTTTCGGTCTCGAGCTAGACTCGGTCGCACGGACTGCGCGTCTCACCGAGGTGCGCGTCCAGTCGGTGTTGAACTGCCTGAGCTCGCTCAAGTGCAGGACAGCGGCTCCACTGAAAGATTTTCAGAGGCTCCTGGGGCATATGGCATCTGCAGCCGCGGTAACGCCGCTCGGATTGCTTCATATGAGACCGCTTCAACACTGGCTCCGCGGCCGGGTCCCGAGATGGCGTGGCAGTGCGGCACGCTCCGTGTCCCCGTGACACCGAGCTGCCGTCGCACCCTTGTCCGGTGGTTGGACCCTTCGTTCCTGTGGGCCGGAGTACCCCTCGAACGAGTGTCCAGGCACGCTGTGGTCTCCACAGATGTCTCTGCCACGGGATGGGGGGCCACGTACAACGGGCATGCAGTGACAGGTCTTTGGACGGGGCCTCAGCTGCATTGGCATACCAATTGCCTCGAGTTGCTAGCGGTTCGTCTTGCGCTGGCCCGCTTCAAGGAGCTGTTGTCAGGCAAGCACGTTCTAGTCCGCTCACTAAGCACTGCGGCCGCTGCGCACACCTACCGTCAAGGTGGTCTACGCTTCCGTCGCATGTTGCAACTCGCCCGCCATCTCTTGTTGTGGAGTCAGAAGGATCTGAGGTCCCTTCGGGCCACTCGTGTCTCAGGTGTGCTCTACCGTGCAGCCGACGAGCTGTCACGGCAGCATCTACTTGCGGGCGAGTGGCGGCTCCACCCCCAGGCGGTCGAGCTGATTTGGCAGCGGTTCGGCGAGGCCCAGGTAGTCCTGCTTGCCTCCCCGGAAACTGCCCTCCGCCAGTGGTTTTATTCCCTGACCGGCGGCACGCTCGGCACGGATGCCCTGGCACACAGCTGGCCCCCGGGTCTGCGCAAACATGCGCTTCCCCCAGTGAGCCTTCTCGCACTATTCATGTGCAAGGTCAGGGAGGACGGGGAGCAGGTTCTGTTAGTGGCTCCGTACTGGCCCACTCGGACCTGATTCTCAGACCTCATTCTCCTCGTGACAGCACCTCCCTGGCCGATTCCTCTGAGGAAGGACACCCTGACTCAGAGACGGGGCACCCTGTGGCACCCGCCTCCCGATCTGTGGAACCTCCACGTGTGGTCCCTGGACGGGATGCGGAGGTTCTGAGTGATCCCCCGCAAGCGGTCGTAGACACCATCACTTCCGCTAGAGCCCTTCTACTAGGAATCTCTACGCGCTGAAGTGGAACCTGTTCGTCGAATGGTGCGCCTCTCGCCGAGAGGACCCCCGATCATGTTCGGTCGGATCCGTGCTTTCCTTTCTGCAAGATGGGTTGGAGCGAAGGCTGTCTCCCTCCACCCTCAAGGTGTATGTTGCCGCCATTGCCGCACATCACCATGCAGTTGAGGGTAAGTCCCTGGGGAAACACGATCTGATCGTCAGATTCCTGAGGGGGGCCAGGAGACTGAATCCTCCTCGCCCTTCCTCCGTACCCTCTTGGGATTTGACCCTGGTTCTCACAGCTCTCCGGGGTCATCCCTTCGAACCTTTGCAATCAGTCGACCTGAAACTAATGTCTCTTAAGACGGTTCTTCTGGTTGCATTGGCTTCCCTGAAGAGGGTAGGGGATCTGCATGCATTTTCGGTCGACGAAACGTGCCTAGAATTCGGGCCCGGTGCTTCTCACGTCATCCTGAGACCCCGGCCTGGATACGTGCCCAAGGTTCCTACCACTCCCTTCAGAGATCAGGGTAGTGAACCTGCAAGCGCTGCCCTCGGAGGAGGCAGACCCAGCCCTAGCTTTGCTCTGTCCCGTCCGCGCTCTGCGCGTTTACGTGGACAGAACGCGAAGCTTTAGGACCTCAGATCAGCTCTTCATCTGTTACGGAGGCCAGCAGAAGGGGAAAGGCTGTCTCCACAGAGGATGGCCCACTGGATAGTGGATGCCATCGCCTTGGCGTACGAATCCCAGGGCGTGCCTTGCCCGCTCGGGTTGAGAGCCCACTCCATCAGAGGGGTGGCCTCTTCCTGGGCGCTGGCTCATGGCGCCTCGCTGACAGATATCTGTAGAGCTGCGGGCTGGGCGACACCAAACACGTTCGCTAGGTTTTATAGCCTACGTGTAGAGCCGGTATCCTCACGTGTACTCGCATCCTCTAGTCGGTAGACGTGTTGTACCCACTCTAAGTGTCGGCTTGCAATGCCATTCCCGCCACTGGCCGGATACGTGCATACTTTCACCCAGTCGTGTTCCCCGCTTGGCGAACCCTGTCGAGTTCCTCCGCCTCCCCTTCGGCTCGGACATTGCGGAGTGTTCTGATGCCAGGCCTACATCCGTCGCTGACGCTGTCTGTTGGCTGGGGCCCATATGTCGTGACCCCCTCTACGTGAGCGGTCCCATATGTGTATTTTCCACGGTTTAAAACCCCTACGGGCCGAGTCCGTGTCTTTCCCTTAGCAGAGCCAGCTCTGCTGTCACCTGTCAGATGAGTCTCCCCAACCAGGTGGAGCCATCCCAGGGACTCCATATGCGTACTGCCCCCCCGGGCCAGTCCATGTGTGTATTCCCACGTAAACCCTCCCCCATTGGGTAGGTAGTGGTTTCCGCAGCGTCCCTTCGGGTTCGCTTTCCCCAGTGTGTCTAGTTTACTTAGTGGGTAGTGGTTAGACAGCAGTAGACTCTCTCGGTGTAAGCTCGCCCTTCACCGCCAGCCGGTGCTATGGGCGGCTGAGCTTGTGCTGGGCACTGGAAGGGCTCGTAACTGTGGCGCTTTAGTTGGGATCCCACCTCGTCGGTCACTACTGGACGTACGTCGAACGTGACCGACTGAAAGGGGAACATCTCGGTTACGTATGTAACCCTCGTTCCCCTGAAGGAGGGAACGGAGACGTACGTCCCGTCGCCACAGTTTCTGTACCCTCGCTGTAGTGCGGACACCAGTTGTCTCCTCAGCGAAAAACAGAGTGCGATTGCATCTGCTTCCTATTTATATACACCTGTCGGGGGCGGTGCGCATTATGCAAATATCGCACGCCAATTCCATTGGCTTGTTTTAGTTTACACGAAGATGATAGGGCTCTCTAAGCGATATCCCAATTCGTCGGTCACTACTGACGTACGTCTCCGTTCCCTCCTTCAGGGAACGAGGGTTACATACGTAACCGAGACGTTTTTTCTTCTTTGGTCCGGACCAAATGAACCAAACGAACCGAACTACAAGTGTGAACACACCCTTAAAGAAGGTTCAAACATTCACTGATGCTCCAGAAGGAAACACAATGCATTAAGAATCGGGGGGTGAAACCTTTTGAACAGGATGAAGAAGTCCAAATTTTTCTTATTTCGCTTGAATAGCCTATAATTTTTTTTTTTTTTTTTTTTTTTACTACTACCCTTCGGAAGCAACAGAAGATACTTGCATGTTTCCTGGAAGGCAAATTAAATACAATTTACCTTGATCTTCAAATTCCAAATGTTTTCACTCCCCATCAATCTCAGAACAAACAAGGGACTCATGAACTACCATCACAAAAAAACAAACAGTCGTAGATCATCCAGGTAACCACACACAGTACAATGGTTCACATACTTATGAATGGGGTTATTTTAATAAATTCAGCTTCTTTTTTTTTTTTTTTTTTGTCTTGTGGATTATATGTAAACATCTTTTATGTAAAATATCTTACTCAGGACAGTACTACATAAAAACTAACATAACACTAAACAATATTTTTTAATCAATCCAGCTTACAGGGAACGTTTTTAGAACTTTGGCTGACGTTCTGGCAACGTTCTCTCAAAAGTTATGAACAAACATTCTTCCAGTAACGTTAATAGAATGTTCGTTCAAGGTTATCTTGTCTTTAATTATGTTCGCAAAAAGTTAGCACAAAAACATTTTAAAAAAGAGAACATTCAGAAATAACGTTTTTTATAACCTAATGGGAATGCTAGCAAAACATTCTTAAAACATATTTGCATGCGAATGTTTTCATAGAAAATGAACATTCCAGCTGAAGAATATTTAAGAAGAATGGTTACTCACCCTCAGGTTGTTCCAAATCTATATAAATTTATTTGTTCTGCTGAACACAAAGGAAGATATTTTGAAGAAAGTTTGTAACCAGGCCGCTTTGGGGCACCAATAACTTACTATGGAAGTCAATGGTGCCCCAGAACTGTTCAGTTTCTCACATTCTTCAAAATATCTTCCTTTGTGTTCAACAGAACAACGAAATGTATACAAGTTTGTAATAACCTGAGGCTGAGTAAATGATGACAGAATTTTCATTTTTGGGTGAACTATCCCTTTAAGATGGTGTGTTCATTTAACAATAGTTCCATTGTTAAAAAATACTACATGTTCTGTCTAATTTACTCAAACTAATTTTGTGCTGCATGTATTCATACGCCCAACTGAGCTTTAGGTTTAGTGATGGACCATGCTTTTTTATGTTTTCACATGAATTATATTGAATTATATTTTGTTTTAAGCGTTTGTTTAATATAAAATCAATTTTATTAATTGTACACATTATTGTATATTTATTTAACACTTTAATTGATGGAAAGCCAAAAAAAAATATCACAATTTTTCAGAATCTGAAATGAAACTTGAAGAGGAAAACTGGGATATCAGATACAATCACTTCTGCCCTATGGATCTCGGGTTGTTCCAGGCTCTGGAGAGACAACGAGTTCTGGAGGTTCTTCAGAGAGACAAAGCACTTCGAACCATTGAAGCAGACAGAATCAGGTCCGAAAATGTTCCTAGAACGTTCTTCAAAATATATATATAAATCATTGTACAATGAAAAATGAAATTTCACACTAATTTGTTTTAGGAGGCTAAAGTTAGAACTTCAAGGTATCTATCGACAGGGTGCCAAAACCATTACACGTCCATATGGTCAGAGATCGTGTGCACGATGTCAACGACATCTAGGAAAGTTCTGGGACTGTGGTTCTGTGTGCTGTGGATGCAGTCACCGCATCTGTAACCGCTGTCAGGTTGTCCGGTCTGCAAGAGAGTGGAAGTGCACAATGTGTCATGCATTCAGGTAAAAACAATACATCGTTGAAGTGTTTATATTAAAACCTTCGAATCTATGTGAAATGCGTTATGCACAGGGCTGGGGGGGGTTAGCACAACACCGGCGCCACGGGAGGTCACCTCCTCACCCGGACTATCCTGCCCTCTCAGTCAAGATGAATAAAAAAAATCATTTTAATGATTAACTATTAACTATTTTTTAAAAAATCACAATTTCCTAGTTTAGCATTCATTTTAGACTACTATATCAACATTTTACTTAAATACAGTCACATTTGGCACATTAACCTACAAACTTTCGGCACCACAAAGAATGCAGCTTTACAGAGTAGGTTAAAGGTATGATGATATTGTGGTAGAAATTCCCCTATGCACCTGACGTAAGTGTAGCGTTCCTTATCGATTCTTACGAACTCTAGCGCATCTGCGGGTAACAACTTGCTTAGAGTCGGAAGACGTCATGCCTTCTATGAACATTAAGATCCTGGGATTAAGGTCTTTAGTGTTCCACTAACCTTTGTTAGTGTTAGTTAATAAAATGTTCATGTTCATGATAGTTCACAGTGCATTAACTAATGTTAACAGTTTTATGTATTAGGTATGAACTTTGAGATTAACAAGCATTGAGTATTGTTAGTTCACGTTAACTAATGTAGTTATTAACAAACAAAAACTTATTATAAAGTGTTACCAAAGCTTTAGATATATGACATAAGGATAAATTAAATTGAGTAATTATAAGTGATTTTTTAAAAATTTTTTCCCCAGGGAATTTAAGATCAAATCTGGTGAATGGTTTCTGGAGCAGCAAGCAAAGAAATTTCCGGATGTCAAAGGTTAGTTTACTTCCATTAGCTAATGGTTAGGAACAATTACTGTGTTGAACAAACTAAATTTATACTTTAAATATACACCACTGAACACTTTTTACAAGGCTCACTGGAATATCACAAGACCTCTGTGTCACAAGGGTCATTATTTTGTGATAAATGCCTGCTAACTTTACATTTATGCCTATTTCAGTCAGGACCACTCTGTTTGGTTAAGATTATTGTAGAGGCTCTAAATGTTATTTGGTGGCAGGCTTCGTTCTGAAGGGTTCAGCTTTTGAGCTGCCCACAAGCAAACCTTTCTGAGGTTTGTGAACCCCCATGAAGCCTAAGGCAATTAACCAGAATTTTTATAAGCAACAGTAACATATTTCAATGAGGAAGTAATAGAAGTGCTGAAATGAGAAATGAGAATTACTGAGCAGGATAGAAATATGTGACGATGGACCACAAAAACAGTCATGAGGGTAAATTTTTTGAAATTGAGATTTATACATCAAGCTGAATAACTAAGCTTTCCATTGATGTATGGTTTTAGGATAGGACATATTTGGACGAGATACAACTATTTGAAAATCTGGAATCTGAGGGTGCAAAAAAATCAAAATATTGAGAAAATCGCCTTTAAAGTTGTCCAAATTAAGTCCTTAGCAATACATATTCACTCACAAAAATAATGTTATATATATATATATATATATATATATATATATATATATATATATATATATATATATATATATATATATATATAAAAAATCGCCTTTAAAGTTGTCCAAATGAAGTCCTTAGCAAATACATATTCACTCACAAAAAAAAAAAAAAAAAAAAAAAAAATATATATATATATATATATGGAGGGTGAGTAAGCGTGTGTCTGTGCGAACTGAAAGCTGGCTTAATGCATGTCTGTGCGACAGCAAGTGAGTGTATGAATGAATTTATGCCTTGATTAATTGGTAGTGGAAGGAGTTACGGATTAGCTGAGTATCAGCTCATAGCTGGCTGTCATACTGTGGTCTGTGGTCACACAATATTATTTCCTTGGGTTTGTGAGAACAACCGAGGGGGTTTGTTAATATTGCTAATATTAAAATAAAACTGAAAAAAATAAATAAATAAATAAATAAAAAACAATTCCTTACTGGGAATATGTGCTCTGCGTTTCACCCATAGACGTGCACACACACATATACACACAACACTGATTATTGAACACACACACCGTGAACTCACTGTGGGCGGTTATTTTGCTGCGGCGCACGGGGAGTGATTGGGGGCTAGGTGTCTTTCTCACCTCAATTGTGGGTAATGGGAGTGGAAGAGAGCGCTGTTCATTCACTCCCCCCACCTAAATTTCCTGTCAATACTGGGACTCGAGAGCTGTGACCTTCGGGTTACAAGTCCGACTCTTAAACCATTAGGCCACAACTGCCCATAATATTTTTTATTAACTAGCATCAGAGAACTGTGAACATATAAAATATTTGTTAAATTCTTAAAATATTAACTTATTATCAAGACATGTACATCAGGTAAACAAGAAAGTTTGGGAATCCCTGGTGTACTATAAATATATGTAATCTCCGTTTACAACACTACATGTACTTGATTATTTGTGTGTTGAAATAAACTTGATACTATCCATATGAAATGTCAATTTTAATATATGTTTGCTGTCTTTTTGTGTTGGTTTTAGAAAATCATGAGACCACTGGAGACAAACTATTACAGTCTTATCAACAGCTCAGGTTGGAAACTTTTAACTAAAAACCTTTAAGAGAACATTATAATAACCACCATTACTTTATGACAATTTTTAATCAATCATTTTAAAGTTTTATGTTATTTTGTTTTAGCTTCATTGCAGTCGTGCCTCCAACTCCTCCTCCCTTCAAAGATGTGCCATCATTTAACAGAGTGGAGGTGAAAAGAATAATATCTTTAAGAAATAATGGCCTGGTTTCACAGACAAGGCTTAGATTAAGCCAGGATTAGGCCTTAGTTCAATTTGGACATTTAAGTAGCTTTAATAAACATGCCTTAGAAAAAAAGCATTACTGCTGTGCATCTTGAGACAAAACATCGACACTGATTTATTTTAAGATTTGTCATTGCAAGTTGCTTTCAGTTAAAACAGCTCAAACATGCATTTTAGTCTAGGACTAGACTTAAGCCTTGTCTGTGAAACCGGGGGAATATTTCTATATGTTTTTTCATCACCTTATAATGTGTGTGTGTGTGTCTTTGTATATAGGATCTCAAAACATCAAAGCCATTTACTAAATCTATGGAGAACCTTATGATGTCGGTCAGTGCTCACATAAAAAGTAAGAGAACAAAACTAGAACCTTTGGTTACGCTTTATTTTAGGGCTGCACAACGATTAATCGTGATTAATCGTTTGCAAAATAAAAGTCTTTGTTACGTAATATATGTGTGTGTTCTGTGTATAATAATTATGTATATATAAATACACACACATACATGTATAAATTTAAGAAATATATACATGTATAAATAAATATACATATTTATATATATTTTATATTACATATAAATATAAATATGTTATATATACATATAATTTTTTTCTTAAATATATACATGTATGTTCATTTATTTATATATACATAATTATTATACACAGAACACACACATATATTACGTAACAAAGACTTTTATTTTGCAAACAATTAATCACGATTAATCATTGTGCAGCCCTACTTTATTTGGTAACACTTTATATGTAACTTGTAACAATGACATTGTAAAATAGTTACTGTAGTAATAACTAGAAATTATGCATAATTACATGCAATTAACCCTAAAACAAACCCTCACCTTAACACTAAACCTATAGTAAGTACATGCAGGTAATAATTATTACTCAGTACTTAAGTGTAACTCTTTATTTTAAGGTGTCTTTGTTACACTGTAATTATACATTTAAGTACTGATCAATATTAAGTAGCTACATCTACTCACTTAGGATTAGGGTTTGGTTTGGTTTCGTTTAGGGTTAGCTGCATGTAATAATGCATCATTTATAGTTATTACTATAGTAACTACATGTAATATATGTAACAATGACATTGTAAAATGAAGTGTTACTGAACCTTCTAATTGTAATAACATTGTAATAACTCCACAAGAGTGTCTACAACAGCCTGATCCAAATTATTTTGTCTTTTCCTGATGCTAGAGCTCTCCAAGTCTCAGAATGATTTGAGTGAGGAAGCAGGTCAGCTGACTGTGGATTACGGACGCATGAACGCAAGGCGCAAGAGCCTATCAATGGGTGCTCTCAACAAAGACTTCAATGTAAGAGCCGTTTTCTTTCTTTCTTTCTTTCTTTCTTTCTTTCTTTCTTTCTTTCTTTCTTTCTTTCTTTCTTTCTTTCTTTCTTTCTTTCTTTCTTTCTTTCTTTCTTTCTTTCAATATTTAATTGAATTACATAAAAATAGAATGATCTATACACAATGTCTTTTACAATAAAGGTTGTTTCAAAGCAGCTTTACAGTGATAAATAGGAAAATGATTCAATGATGCAAACAGAGTTTAATTCTGCTGTAAAGCAGCTATGAAAAGACAATAGTAAACAGTCATTATTCAGTTGAAATCAGATCAGTGTTGACAGTTCTCTGGCCTCTAAACAAAGATCTAAATTTAAGACTAGCAACTAATGTAAAATTAATTGAAAGAAACCTTTGAACTTTTAAAAGAAGTCTCTTATGCTTAGCAAGGCTACAGTAGTTTGATCAAAAAATTTGAATATATTTTAAAAATTTAATTTATTCCTGTGATGCAAATCTGAAAGTCTTCAGTGTCACATGATCCTTCAGAAATCATTTGGTGCTCAGTCATTATCAATTATTGTTGGTGCTCAGTTGTTAATAATGGTTCTTACTGTTCTCAATGTTGAAAACTATTTAGCTTCTTAATATTTTTGTTGAAACTTTTCCAGAATTCTTTGATGAACAGAAAGATCGAAAGAACAGAATTTGTTAAAAAAGAAGAAAATCAGCACAATTTCATGTGTAAAGACACAGCTCACTTTCAGGTCAAAACGGACAGAATGCAAAAGGGGTGACAATTTACTTTAAATGGTTATATTGGTTATATCTCTTACATTTCTTATAAAAGCAAAATCTGAAAAAATAAATAAATAAATAAATAATAATAATAATAAAATAAATTATGTGTATTTTCATACTAAAAACGATGGATTATTTACCTCTTCTTGGTCAAAACAGACCCGAATGCATTATAGGGTTAACTTAAAACATATTTTATTTTATAACATTATAAATGTCTTTACTGTCACCGAATAAAAGTATTAATTTCTTTTTTTAGTATTCATTTCTTTCTATTTTAATCTAACTTACCCAAACGTATTTTATCACGTTTCCATAAAATATTATGTTTCCATAAAAATATTAAGCAGCTCAACTGTTTTCAACATTGATAATACTAAGAAATCTTTCTTGAGCCTCAAATAAGCATATTAAAATTATTTTTGAAGGATCATGTGACACTGAAGACTGGAGCAATGATGCTGAATTCAGCTTAACCATCACAGGAATAAATTACATTCTAAAAAAAATAAAATAGAAAACAGTTCTTTTAAATTGTAATAATATTTCACAATATTACTGTTTTACTGTATTTTGATAAATAAAAAAATGCAGCCTTGGTGAGCATAAGAGACTTATTTCCAATAATATGTGGGGACAAACAAACAAACAAATAAATAAATAAATAAAATGATTGTATATGTAATACTCTTTATAATATGTAGCGCACTTACTATAAATTACACTGTTTTCAGGGGGTCAAAGAGCTCTTGATGACTCTGTACGTCGCTTTATTTTAATATAAAAATGAACTGAAGCAATGATGATTCTGAAATGAGTCTTGCTATAGAAACAAACACATTTTTCACACGCATCTGATTGACAGATAAACCGCTCTTATTCCAGTGTTGTTTTTCATTTTGTGAGCTCTGTTTGTTTCATACATTCAGTTTAACAACATTAAGTTAAAGTTAAAGAGGGTTTATCATTCAACTCTGTCCATGCACTAAACGCATGTCCTTGAAAGACTGCTGTCGGAGAATGGTATGATCCATTTCAGATGCGTCCAAAATTATAACAACAGTGGTTATTTTAGTTTTTGATCAAAATTATTGCTAGGGACATTTGAGTAGTCACTGAATATTAGTAGGGATGTGTCCCTAGCAGCCCTACTAAACTCTATGCCATTGCTTCTCTCAAATGTTCAGAGGTTTTTTCAATTCACTTCACAACTAATGACATTGACTAGATGTTTAGTATTAATGTGACGTCCTAATTGATTTTGTTCCCTCACAGCTGTCCAAAGCTCCAAGTCTTCCCGATCTTTCCCAGGACACCAAAGCAGCGGAGCAGTACGCTTCAGCAAGTACAATTTGCCTAACAGATGATGATGTTTCATATACATCCGCTTACAGCGATGAGCAGAGGGTGTGTATTCATGCAATATTTAATCAGATTTCTGTGTAATCAGATAACTGCTAAACGCAGAGCTTTCAGCAAATTGCCTGAGGTGTGCAAAAATCTGCAAGATAGCTTTTTAAGGCATCAACGTTATATAATAATATATTATATATAAAGGCTCACATTGAAAAGTAATGTTTTCCACATTAATTATCTCTTACAACTTTATGTATCATCATAGGATAAAAAAAAAACAAATGAATTCATTCGAAAACATGTTTTGTACAGGACAGCAACAGCAGCACAGGAATGGATTGTGGGTTCTTTGAAAACACTAGTGTGACTGGAGAAATAGAAGTTGCTTTTGGGTACAACAACAGGACGTCCTGTTTGGAGATAACTATCAAAGCCTGCAAAAATCTGATGATTGGAGATATGAAGAAGAAATGTCGTCCGTAAGTTGTTTGCTGACTTACTACTTTGTTTCAGACTTGTTTCAAAAATGTCAGAAGAACTTTGTTGCTATGACATATTTTGCTCATATGCAGTTGGCCTGATAAGAAATGTTGTTTCTTTCTGAACAAACAGGTACGTAAAGGTCCGTTTGCTTCCAAAGAAATATCACAGTTATAAGATGAAAACAGCAATCAAGAGGGGAAATAACCCGGTTTACAATGAAATGTTTACCGTAAGTATTTACAAGATGAAGTTGCTGGTGAACTTTGAACAACATCAACAATGAGGGTGTTATTTTAGTATCAATAGATTTATTGTTTGAATTAGTTTCTATTTTTATAGTTCTTGTTTTAAATATGCCTATTGTTTTCATTATTTTGTATTTCTATTTTAGTTTGAGTTAAGTTTATATATACAGTGGCATGAAAAAGTATGTGAACCACTTGCAGAATCTGTGAAAATGTGCAAAATTTTAACAAAATAAGGGTGATGATACAAAATGCATGTTAGTTTTTATGTAGTACTGTCCTGAGTAAGATATTTTACATAAAAGATGTTTACATATAATCCACAAGACAAAAAAAAAAAAAAAAAATAGCTGAATTTATTAAAATAACCCCATTCATAAGTTTGTGAACCATTGATTCTCAATACTGTGTGTGGTTACCTGGATGATCCACGACTGTTTTTGTGTTTTGTGATGGTTGTTCATGAATCCCTTGTTTGTTCTGAGCAGTTAAACTGAGCTCTGTTCTTCAGAAAAATCCTCCATGTCCTGAAAATTCTTCAGTTTTCCAGCATGTTTTACATATTTGAACCCTTTCCAGCAGTGATTGTATGATTTTGAGATCCGTCTTTTCACACTGAGGACAATTGAGGGACTCAAACACAAGTATTA
Organism: Chanodichthys erythropterus; assembly: GCF_024489055.1. Lineage (NCBI taxonomy): Eukaryota > Metazoa > Chordata > Actinopteri > Cypriniformes > Xenocyprididae > Chanodichthys > Chanodichthys erythropterus. Next base: position 23,787,539 of record NC_090224.1, on the reverse strand, counting down.
AAAAAGGTTCAAACATTCACTGATGCTCCAGAAAAAAAAAAAAAAACATGATGCATTAATAGATGGGGGTGAAAACATTTTGAATTTGAAGATCAAGGTAAATTGTATTTAATTTGTCTTCCGGGAAACATGCAAGTATCTTCTGTTGCTTCTGAAGGGCAGTACTAAAAAATAAATAAAATAAAATAAGAAAAATTTGGACCTCTTCATCCTCTTCAAAAGTTTTCACCCCCTGACTCTTAATGCATCGTGTTTCCTTCTGGAGCATCAGTGAATGTTTGAACCTTTTTTAATAGTTGAGTTTGAGCTCCTCAGTTGTCTTCAGTGTGAAAAGATGGATCTCAAAATCATTCAGTCACTGTTGGAAAGGGTTCAATTATGCAAAAGATGCTGGAAAACTGAAGAATTTTTTGGGACCTGGGGGATTTTTCTGAAGAACAGAGCTCAGTTTAACTGCTCAGAACAAACAAGAGACTCAAGAACAACCATCACAAAACAAAAACAGTCGTGGATCATCCAGGTAACCACACACAGTATTGAGAATCAATGGTTTACATAATTATGAATGGGGTTATTTGAATAAATTCAGCTATTTTTTTGTCTTATGGATTATATTTAAACATCTTTTATGTAAAATATCTTATTAAGGAGAGTACTAAATAAAAAATAACATGCATTTTCTATGATCTCTCTCCTTTTGTCTAAACTTTTCACAGATTCTGCAAGTGGTTCACATACTTTTTCTTGCAACTGTATATGTATTCATAAGTATGCATTTGCCCTGAATGATTTATTGTCATCCATCTTGTGTCAAACGGACAGTATGGCAGTTCATTGTTCTCATTGGTTGTTACATTAGTAAATTTAAATGTAAAAGTTGCAAAATTATTTACTATTTAATTGTAACATTTAACTAAATTTTTCATTATGCATTAAATCATGTTACATTTAATTTGGCTGTATTTATTTACATTATTATCATTATTATTATTATTATAATTATTTAACATAAAAATACATTGAAAATTGTGTAATTTTTAAGAGGTCTAACTAGCTATCAATGTTTCTAATGACTTATTTGTTGCACACTTAACAGTGGAGATTGTCAGAGCAATGGTCATCATGTGTTGTGTTTGCAGTGTGTGGTTGACCGTGAGCAGCTGGTCAGCAGTGTAGTTCAGGCCTCAGTGTGGCACTCCAGGGGACTCAAGCGGAAGCTCTTTCTGGGCGAGACACTCGTCCGTCTGGCAGACTTGTGTCTGGAGAGCACAGACACTCAGTGCTCTGTCTGGAACACACTCGGTCCAAAGGTAAGATCAGTGAAACAAGTTTCAATCAAGATCAATCAATCAAGTTTAATATTAGAATCATTCACTCTCTTTCACAGCACTCCCTTGTCACATGACAGGGAGCTAACTATTGTGCAAAATATAAAGAGCTGAAGAGAGATGATGAAAACAACACTACAGGGCTCAACAATAACACAATAACAATTAAGTTTTTATATTTAAAACATATGATACAGTTAACCCTCTACTGCACACATGTTGATGGCACATGAAAAAAAATATTCCACATAATTTTTTGGTTCATTTGGGAACATTTTATTGATTAAAAAAAAATGTTGTGCGACAATGGTACAGAGTCATAGAGAAAATTATCATCACAATCAAAAAAAAAAAAAAAAAAAAAAATTGAAGAAATCATTAAGTAAAAAGGGAAAAACACTTGAAAGATATTGAATCTTTATCATGTAGTGTGCTATGTCATATAATGTCCTTCATGTAATAAGATTTCACTCTGTACGAAACTTCAAAAAGCACTTCTCTGCTGTGACATAGTGGTTTATGTTACAATTTTTGCACATCACTTTGGGTGTTCCTGCACACCCAGGAATCTTGCATCTTCCCTTCTTATAATACATTGTTGCCAATGAGAGGCACTCTCTAAAACTTCACCGAAAAGTACCCCCTTATCGCACAAGGTTGCCCTGAGGCAACAAAAAGAAAAGCTGAATTTCTGAACATGCAAAATAAAAAAAAAACTTCATAAAACCTGTTTTTTTTAGTTTCATGTTTAAAAGTATAATTCTTTCCAACATTTCTTATTTGTATATTAAAAAAATAAAATAAAACAAATCTCATAACATTATTTAATTCTTTTGTTACTTTTCAGTGTAAATTATTTAATTTGACTGGTAGTGTCTTATTATTCTAATTGAATTTACTGATCAAATTTAAGAATTTAAAATGAAAGACGAAGCATAAGATGAAGCAAACATTTAATAAGATTATAAGATTATAAGAAAAAACCCTTTATAAAGCCCTCAGAGTAAATATCACAAATATGCAGATTTAAGTGTCAAAGCTTAGTGGACACGGATGAGAATATTGCTTCAGAATAAATTCTATTTACAACACAAGGATCCTACTTTTTCCAGACAAACAACTTTTTTATTTGGACAAGTGAATGACAAGGCTTTTTAGTTGTGGTGCTCCTAAATTTTTGCTGGTATATATATATATATATATATATATATATATATATATATATATATATATATACATGTAAATCTCATGTAACGTGTACCAAGGATAATAAATAAAGTGTTATCGATAACTGAAGTACATTTTACAAGAAAATATTATTTGTCTTTCTACTGCAAAATTTAATTGTTAATTCATTGTAGTATTTGTACTTTGTAATTATTTGTGAGATTTGTGAAATTTACTTGAAATTTCTGAGTGAAAATTGTTTAAAAGTAAATCCTACTCCTTTTTTTCTTCCTTGAAATTGCTATTTAGACCCTTAAATTAAATTAAATTAAATTAATCAGCAGATCATTGCAGAAATGAAAGCACTGTAAAAAATAAAAAAAGAGTAAAAATTTAAATTTGTTATGAAGCAAATGTATTAAACTAAACATTTTTATTTGATACAAAATATATATTTTACAAAATTTGGACTCAGAAATTGCTAGAAATCAAAGCCATATGTCTAACCAAGTTGTGTTCCAAATGTGAAGTTGATATCACAAAAGTTGAGCCCGCTAAAAGGTTTTAAAGTATCATTTTGATGATAACACAATGTCCAATTTTAAAACATCATGAATTATGTGAGTTTAAGAATTTAAATGATAACTAATTTATGATGATTAAAATATGTGATGGAGAAAAAAGCAATAAAAAAAGTGTGCCAAGTGTCCTGCTACCAGGACACTATAAGTTAACAGGCTAAATTAAAATAAATTAAATAAATTAAAGCAATAAGTAAATAAATATTCATGTTTATTAACCATTCAAGTAACAGAAGAGGTGATCTGGAACAGTAAATATCATAGATGCTCGGATAACTGATCCAATTGTAATCATAGGTCTTCAAAAGTGATCTGCTGAACCAAATCTGTGTGTAGTGCAGATATTGTGCAAGTAAGGTGATCTATGCAAAGTTTAATGGCAGCAAAAACAAGTACGTAAAAGGAAGTAAAATATTTTGCCTGGTTGTGTAAGGAACAAATGAACACGATCATGCAAACGTCTGCTCATGTTCTGAGGTAAACTATCTGCTGATCTGAAACGAGGCAAATGCTAAAGCTTGTTCTTTCATAGCAGGGACATGCACTGGGTGGCGATGTAGAGCCGTACACTTCAGAGCTGCTGCTTAAAGCGCAACTACAGTTTCTGCCACAGACTTCCCCACATACAGATGGTACGAGACTTTGTTACACACTGTGACACTGACATTTTCTGCCAGCACGGAATGGGAATATGAATGACTGTTCTATTTCTTTCAGTGCTCATTATAAATATTTTTTCAAATGTATTTGAACTCTTATCAAATATATAATAATAATAATATAATATTAGGCCTATTTCAGAATACAAATTGTAATTATCTATACAGACATTTTAATGGGATCTGCAGGACAGCTCAAAGTTGTCATCACCGATGTGTGGAAGCTGCTCTCTGTGTCAAAAACAGCCTACATTGAGGGGTGAGTGTATATTAAGCTTATATATAGAACAATATTAAGGTTGTGAAAAAAATTGAAAAATTGAAAAACATCAGACTTCCCTCCACATGACCCTTCAGAAATCATTCTGATATGCTGATTTGACACTCAAGAAACATTGTGCTGCTTAATATTTTTGTGAAAACCGTAGTACATTTTTTCAGGATTGCTGAAAAAAACTTTGCTGAATAGAAAGTTAAAAAAATTAAAATCTTTTGTAACATTATGAATTTCTTTACTGTCACTTTTGATTAATTTAAAGGTGCTAAGAGGATGTTTTGTTTTATACATTTTTGCAATATTACTTGAAACTGTCTTTACTAACGGATAAAAGACTATTTATTAGGTGCACTGAAAGGAATAATATTAATATACATCATCTGTGCACGAGGTAGGGCCTTAAAAACATCAGCCAATCGTTTACGCGTTGGCCCTCTGGCTTGTCAATCACTGCCGTGACGTTCCTTGTGAGAGACGTGCGTGGCTGCGTGCTCCAGTAACTTTCCACACTCCACAGGCGCCACATGCAATGTTTTTGTCCGGAGACAGGAGTAACAACTGCAGATTATGAGTTACCTCCTCTCCACACCGATATATAGGTTGTGTGTGCCAAGAACACTTGCTATCTGACAAGAACATCTGAAGGCATATATGGCACTTGACTTAATGTTAGTTGCATTAATTGGGATTTTTCTTCCCAGGATTCTTTGCTTTTCTGGAGATAGAGAGCTGGTGCAGAGAACTCCACTGAAGAAGACTGCTGATTCTCTCCAAATAAACTTTCGCAGAGTCACACGTCAGGAGCTCCAGCAGGCCACACTGCAGCTCAACATATGGGAGAAAAACACCTTCAGCCTCGCTGACCGTTTACTAAGATCAGCACGACTGGGCGGCGGTGAGACATACACACACACGCACACACGCGCGCGCACACACACACACACGCACACACAGAGGTTTGTTTTGCTATCAAAGTGAGGACATTCTGGTTTTTATACTGTATGAACTGTACATTCTATCCCCCCACACTACCTCTATCCCTAAACCTACCCATCACGGAAAACATTCTGCATTTTTACATTTTTAATAAAACATTGTTTAATATGTTTTTAAAGCTATTTTAAATATGAGGACTCATGAAATGTTCTCATATTTCAAGTTCACATTGTATTACAGTGTAATACCCATGTCATTATACAACTTTGTGTCCTCATAAATCACAAAAACACACACACAAAACAGACATTAATAGGAATTTACCATTTAAATTTTATCACCTAAAGGCACACAAATTTAAAATGACCTCTTGAACTATGTTCAAAGTTTGGGGTCACTGAATTTTTTTTAACCTTCAGCAAGGATGCATTAAATTGATCAAAATTGACAGGAAAAAAAAAAAAAAAAAAAAACAGTTATGAAGTTACAAAAGATTTTTATTTCAATGAATTGCTTTCTTTTGAACTTTCTATTCAAATAATTTTGGAGAAAGTTTCCGCAAAAATATGAATCAGCACAACTGTTTTCAACATTGATGATAATAAATGTTTCTTCAACATCAAATCAGAATATTAGAATGATTTCTGAAGGATCATGTGACACTGAAGACTGGAGTAATGATGCTGAAAATTCAGCTTTGCATCACAGTAATAAATTATATTTAAAATATAATAAAAAAGTTGTAATATTTCACTGTTTTTATAGTATTTCTAATCAAATAAATGCAGCCTTGGTGAGCATGAGACTTCTTTCAAAAACTTGACCACAAGCTTTTCAATGGCAGTGTACATTACATTTCCATGATATCAAGATTAGTTATATCATCATGTTTGATGTCAGTATTTGAATTTTTTACACACACAAAAATATGGGCTCTGTCTGCTTATTTCAACAGAATCGTCATGGCAACGTCTCCAGCAGATGCCAGGAGAGTGGCATGACTTCGTTCTTCCACTTCATGCAGATGTCAGCACAAACATGAGGTCATAACTGAAGAATGTGGATCCTTTCCATCAACCCACGGATCCTGGCAATGTGACAGTTGTGCTTACAAGCTCACAAAGAACTTAAAGGCCACAGAATCCCAGTAATGCCCAGTTTATCTTAAGACCAAGGATAACGTGCCTCATTCAGATTTCTTGCATCCTATTTATTCAGACATGAACAGTTTTGATGTATTTTTGTTCTTATTTTATGTAATATGTATATATAAATTATTTCATAAATTAATAAACTGAATATATCCACAAAGATGGCATGCGGTACAGTATTATATATACTGTTCTTAAATAAGACACTCAGATCCGTTTATTATAAATCTTTATTTCTAATATAATAAACACCTTTTAGGGGAAAATAAATAAATCCACTTGAGAAGCTCAATGATACTTGAATTTATAATATTACTACTGCTGTATACAATAATAACTCTTTTCTATTACACACATACAGGCTTTTCACACTTCATATTGTTAACCAAGGGTTAACTAATTCATAGGGTTAGTAACTTGTATGCCGTTTAAAATCAGTGTTAAGCCCTGCCACTGGTCAGTAGTGTGAAAAGCTTATCTGTAAGGATGATATCAAAATAATATTCAAAACGTAAGCGCTCAAATTGTTGTGAAGTGATTTAAAGCAGCTGATTTTGATGATGGAAACTCAATGAATTAACAGTGACTGTCAGTAATAATCAGCATCATTTGGAGGAAACAAATACATTTAAGACTTACAAACTTGCCACATGGCAAGAAAAAAAGATGCAACAACAAAAATACTTTCCTATATTTATGAAAGTGGCACTGCATGGTTACAGGCATCAGAAACAATTTACTAAACTGTCATTTTTGCCCATTTGTATATTACTCAAAATGCTGAATGTCAAACTCTGTTCTTGTGTGAATATTTTACACTTTGTCCCTCCAGCAGAGTAAAGGTGTCTTAACACTACTCGATTAGTGCTATTTTTAAGCTAAGTTTTAATTAAAAGTATAAAGAGCTGCTAGTAAGTCAGTGAGAAATTCTCCACTCTCAGAACCACCAACACAACACTTATCAAAATCCATTCAGTAACTTACAGTGAGCCGAGATTACAAAAGGTTATTAAACTTTCTAAAAACAAATCTTCCTTTATCCCACTGCCATGGCAATAAACATTCAGTAACTAATTCAATTGAAAACCATAACAAAAATCAGTTTGTATCTAATGCAGAAATTCTAATGATTTTACAACATGCATCTGAACATTATTTATATATATATACACCAATTAGATTACTTATTTGAAAAGGATTCATATGTAAGTTATATATATATATATATATATATATATATATATATATATATATATATATATATATATATATATATGAATCCTTTTCAAATAAGGAATAAATCGGTATTAAAAGATTTGAGCATGTGGATTCAATCATTTGGGTCAGTACAGTATCAAGAAACAAATGAATCTGCACTGTCATTAGAAAAGAAGCAAAAGTACATCTACCCAAAAACCTTAAATAACCCAAAGACAGAATAAATAAACACTATAACAAATATTCTGGCAAAAGACATATTCAACATGAATGAAAGAGTTTTAATATCAGACAATACATAAAATTATTATCATACTGCCAAGCCCTGTGCTGAGTGGATCATGAACAAGAAAACAAAACAAAAACAAGGAAATGAGTACAACCCCAAACTAGTTACAATTATAATTTGGCCAGATTATTGAGTTAATAACATGTAATTAACAAAAGGGGATGCATTGTTGGCACGTGCGTTTACATATTATTTAGCTTTATATTTTTTATGGCAAAAGGATTTATTTCAGTCAGTGGTGTGCATTTGTGAAATTGGTAACATTTTACAATAAGGCTGTATACTTTAACGTTAGCACAATTAACTGAACAATACTTGTACAGATTTATTAATCTTAGCTAATGTTAATTGCTATATATATATATATATACACATTAATATTACAAGTTGTTTATCACTAGTTAACTAATGCATTACTAATCAAGAATGAACAAATTAACAGACATTAAGAAATGCTGTAAAAAGTGTTCATTGTTTGTTCATGATACGTACTGTATTAAGTAATGTTACAGTATAGAACCTTACTGTAAAGTGTTGCTGCGAAATTCGATGTACACCATTAAGGGGCAAACATCATATTTGAGTTTATGTATATAAATGTTATGACAAAAAACCTTGAGCATTTTTTTGTTTTAAAATAATTTCGTTTTGAGAGCATATTGAACCAGTGTTTGTATCATCCTAATCAAATCTGTTGCATTACTGTGTGCATGTACGAGTGCGCACTTGGTTGTGGTTTTGTACACAGGTTGTGCCTCTTGCATTGACCACTCAGATGTAGGGATAGAAAGAAAACAGACAAGGGCTTTGAGACTCCTCCTTTCCCTCCTTCCCAAAGTTTCCCGGTCCAGATATTTTATAAGGCCTCAAACTCATCAATTCTCTGTTTAGTATTGCCCTGCCGGATCTGCCGGAGAGTTTTGTATTTGTCTCGGCCGGCGCGTACGTTCTCTGTGTGCAGCAGGTCGTTCTGAGTCTTCTTGGTGTCGTCGCGAGCGTGGGCCAACTCTGAGGTCAGAGCCTGTAAAGAGGATAATGTCAGAAGTTTTGTGATGCTTTTTTGATCTATGACTTAAGAGTACAATCAGTTCTGAAACCATCTTATGTGATTTTGTCTAGTAGGACTTCCTGTCAAACAAACAGACCTAAACCTATCCAGTTAATGTGATTTTACCAAGTAGGACATGTTTTTGGATTAACAACCTGGAACAACATTGTTGTTCAGACCTAACAACAATGTCAGGCCCTAAATCCTTGCATAACAATGAGACATCTAGTTGATAACATTCTTATCGTTGATCTAGTTTCCTTCTAATTTAGGTTAAGAACAGGTTATGGTTGGAGTTTGGGGGAGAGGGTTTAGATTGTTTGATATTAATGTTGTTTTAGGACTAAAAAAGTATGTTACTTCAGGACTATGACCTACTTGGCAAAATCCCATTGACTATTCCTAAACCCAACCATTAACTACACTTAAAGGCAGAGGGATCTTATAGGTTTAAAAGACAAGCCTCAACCCCAGCCTAAAACCTAAGCCAAATCCTATTTACAAAATCTGATTGGTTGATAAGAATGTTGTCCAGGACCAACAAAGATCTGTTGGCTGTACTACGGTAATCATATGAGACAACCTGATGAACTAAAAGGACATGTTTGTTGACATCCCTGGTGCTAGACATTCCTATCAACCAAGTATATCTCTAAGTCTATCCAACGCTAAACCTAATCCCAACTTTCTCTTAAAATCAGAAGTAATTTACTGGTAGACTTTTGTTGTTTTAGGGCAGGGTTAAACATTCCTTCTCATGAGGGGCTTTCGTGGCAGGTAGTTATAGGAACTCAGGGGACCGCCCTGGTGGCTAGTTGCTATAACTGAGAACTAAGTTTCCCCTAGGGCCATTTTCCTGGTTGCATTCACACCGCAAGTAGGAACTCTGAAGTGATATAAGCCGGCCAACAGCAATGTCATTTAAGTGCGGCATTCAACATTGTCAACAGCTGTAGGATGGAGGACGCTGTGATCAGTCGAAAAGTGCCTGGACTTTGACGTTGGTCCATCTATCTTTGCTTTCCATGTTCATATTAGTTTGTGGAGTAAGTACAGGTAAACTTTGTATTTAAAAATGACGGGTGCCGGTGTTTTGTATGGCATGCGTTCGGGCCAATCAAATGTACACTTAGGTCACTGGTAGTTCCTATTGTTCTGGGTTAGACCCTACTCTGAAGTAGGAGCTAATTTAGTTCCCCCAAAAGCCGTTCCTATAGCTAAAATCATTCCCAGTTCCTGCAGTGCGAGCACGCCAAAAAGCAAGTACTTCCGCCAATAGTTATAGGAACTATAACTAGTTCCTATATGGGAGTATTTACTCAAACAGTTCGTGAAACAGGAATTAGTTCTTGCAGGAAGAAAGGAGCTATTCCTACATATTAGTTCCAACCCTTTAATTAAATACAAAAGATCTTGATAAGTTGGTTCAGGGACTGCAGGAAAGGGAGTCAGAATGAGTAACCGTGAGCAATGACAAATTGATAGCAATGTTGTATAGGATTGGTTGTATAGGAGGCATTCAACCCTGCTTCTGGAGACCCAATGTCCTACTGAGTTTAGGTCCAACCCTAATCAAATACACCTGAACAATCTGATCAAGGCCTTCAAGATTACCTGGAGCTGGTTGAGTACCCCTGATCCAGGACCAATACATTTTTATGAGACTTTACAGAAAAGTAATTAAGTAATCAAAGTGTTCAGGATTACTTGAAAATAGCAGGAGTGTTGGAGCAGGTTTGGAACTAAAGTCAGAATGGTGGCCTTTAAGGAGCATGATTGGCTACACCTGCCCTAGGCTCTAATCCTAAAGTCAGTAAAGTTCAATATTCCTGCAATATTTTACTTACCAACAGTTGTTTCTGAACTCGTTCATTCTTCTCGGCCTCAGTGAGTCGCTGTTCTTCATTGCGATGGTCATGGAATACTCCTGTCTGCAGGTCTGCACTGTAGCTACTGTTGGTCTCCTCCCCATCTTCCAACTCATTCTCATCAGGTTCGTAGGCGGGTGGAGGTGGAGGGAGAGGTGGCGCGGTCATCACACTGTGAAGCTCCTCGCGGGTCTTCACCAGGTCATCCTGGGCCTCTTGCGCCTTGAAGAATCAACACCAAAGTTCAGACCCAAAGTCCACCAATCCAATTACTGAAGAACTCAAGAATGCCACAAGTATATAGATATACAGACAGTTATTGTACACCAGTGGTTCCCAAACTGGGGTATGTGACAGAAGGGGGTTTGTGAACAAAATGCTGAGTAGTTCATTTAATTTCACTTTAAAATAATATTAAAATCCAGCATGTATTTCTAACTGCAGTCTAAAGGTCATTGCACACTGAGTCCGAAATTCGCATGCGAAACTTTCGCACGTTAAAAAAATAAATACGACCTCATGTTATGTCAATCGCGTTTGCACAGTGCCTCCGAAACTTCCGTCCGTCAAAAAAAGTTTGATTTTCAGGTTCGATTTTCTGCGTTTTTCGCATCCGTGGCACGCATTTTGAGAGACGTTTTGACAATTCAGAGCCACCGTACGCGAACACAAAAATCCAGAATGCCATCTGACAAGTTGATCCACGTCGTCTACAGCACAAAACAGCAGCACTGAATTACAAACAATGTGAGGAATACAAACGTATATAACGACATATTGTGCCAGTAGTAAAGCATCAAACAGAGCCACTGACATCCTGAAGTAATCTTTGAAATGCTTGGATAATCCCGCAGCCTCTTGATGAGGTGAATTCTCCTTTCTCTCTATGCGATCTCGGGATTGAATGGACCCAATATTTCCTCTTTCTTTTTCTTTTTTTAAGAAGAGAGACGACAACTAATCGTGCTCACTGCTGCTTGAAGACTTAATTTTGTATCGTTTTGCGATTTTTTTTCGCAACACATTCATTAATACGCATCGGACTCAGTGTGCAAGGTCTCTGTGCGTGACAAATTTTTAGGATTGCGAATACGAAAAAACGCATGTGAAAATTTCGGACTCAGTGTGCAAAGGCCTTAAGTTGAAGAGAGGGGGTACACAGAAGGATGGTAATCCCTTCAGGGGGTACTCCAAGCTAAAAAGTTTGGGAACCACTGTTGTACACCTTCGCAGTAATGCAAACTCATCAGGGGTCAAAAAAGTGACAAAGATCTTGAGGTTATTTCACTATTCTTAATGCTCTTACTCTGTGCTGCCATGTCACAGCCTCCTCCTCCTTGCGTCTTTTGGCTTCCTCCAGGAGTGCAATACGAGCAGTATGTTCTGCTAGCTCAGCGGCCTGAGAGAGATGAATGGGGAGGATTGTTAATGGAAAATAAACAACTCTTGACGGCAAAATCATTTTTCTGAGAAACGGTTTTAAGTTCTCACCAGCTGTTCCTGACTCTTCAGCTGGTCCTGGGCTTGACGGGCCAGTTCCTCCTTAGCGAGCAGGGCTGCCTGCCTCTCTGCCTCCAATCTGGCAGCCTCCTCCTCCGCCAGTCTCCGTTCTTGCTCCAGCTGCATGGCCCTCTGCATCTGCTCCTGCAGGTCTGAAAACACACATCCAGATTTAATTTAAAGTGCAACCATCAATACATCTTAAATATGGGTCTGGGCCTCACTATGCATCACATCTGTGATGCTAAAGAATGGTTTGCTGATTCAACACTAAATAGTGGTGACCATGTTATGAACCAAGTATGTGTCAAGTATGAGAACCCATACTCAGAATTTGTCCTATGCATTTAACCCATCCAAGTTAGTGCACACACATTAGGAGCAGTGAGTCGTGAACACACACACAGCAAATGGACACACCCGGAGCACCTGGGGAGCGATTGGGGGTTAGGTGTCTTCAGTTGTGGGTACTGAGTGTGGAAGTGAGAGCTGTTCATTCACTCCTCCACCTACTTTTTTCCTGCCAGTATTGGGAATCGAACATGCAACCTTGGGATTACAAGTCTGACTCTCTAACCATTAAGCCATGACTACCCCCGAAATTATGCTTTAGTATTCCCTTTAGTCTACTTTAGTCACCCAAAAATGAAAAATCTGTCATCATTTACTCACCCTCATGTCACTGTATGACCTTTATTTAATGGAACACCAAAGGAGAAGTTTAGTAAATGTTCATGCTGCTTTTTTCCACACAATGAAAGTGAGAGGGAACAAGGGGTTGTCAAGCTTCAGAATGGCTCACTGAAGCACAAAAAAATTAATACTCATAACTCATGCACTATTTCTGTATCTGAAGCCGTATAATAGGAAAAGACTGAAATTTAAAGGTGCCATCGAACGTTTTTTTTTTTTTTTTTTTTTTTTTTACAAGAACCACATTTACAGTACATTAGCAACATGCTAACGAAACTTTAGATTTAGAAAGACAATTTACAAAGATCACTAAAAATATCATGATATCATGGATCATCATATATTATTCCTCCATCTGCCAATTTTCACTATTGTTCTTGCGTGCTTACCTAGTCTGTTGATTCAGCTGTGCACATCCAGACGTTAATACTGGCTGCCCTTGTCTAATGCCTTTCATAATGCTGGGAACATGGGCTGGCAAATGCAAATATTGGGGGCGTACACCCCGACTGTTACGTAACGGTCCGCGTAATGTTGAGATTCGCCTGTTCTTCAGAGGTCTTTTAAACAAATGAGATTTATATAAGAAGGAGGAAACAATGGAGTTTGAGACTCACTGTATGTCACTTCCATGTACTGAACTCTTGTTATTCAACTATGCCAAGGTAAATTCAATTTTCAATTCGATGGCACCTTTAAATTATTATTCACTGAATTCTTGCTTGACAGCTGTAGTCATCATTCACATTCATTGTATGTTGAACAGCTTGGACTTTTGTGATCCACATAAGAAAGTCACATGGGTTTTGAAGTAAATAATGACAGAAATGTCATTTAAGCTGAGTGATGTCTGCAGAAAAGGCACAAGTGATGTCATTTTGTGATAGAGCCCATAAATTGAGATCATTTAGAAAGCTTTGTTGGACTTTGTATAGTCAGAGCTGGCTGACTGTTTTAACATGTATGGCCACACGATTCAGGATAATAACGTAATCTAAAACGAAAACGTTCTGAATGAAAAATTACTTGCTTAATGATCTAGTCTCAAAGTGAATATCAGAACGAAAAGCTTTGTGGCAAACACAAAAGAAACATGACATGTGAACAGCAGAAACTGAGTAACAGGTGCAGCGTGACACCACCTTGTGTTTGTATTGCCAGTCAATGGTATTGTCAGCTCACACTGATGATCAAAATATAATGTCTCCTCTTTATAGAATAACAAGCTTAATGGTTACATAAACTGAAAAGACCAAAGTGACTGTATCTGGCTTGATGTCTCCACTGAGTCACATTTTCCATACAGAGTCACAAAAAAACAAAACACAACTAAACCAATTATTGCAAAAATTGTTAGATTTGTTTTTATTATAATTCCATATTGTGCTGTTTCATAAAACTAAACCAAGACAGTTAAAAATTATTTTCTTTAAAAAATACGTATATAAAGCTTGACATTTTTCACACATTCAAAACTATTCACGTTGATTGTTTTATTTACTTATGTGAACACAGTCATGATATATTTGAAAACATTAAGCAAAATATAATTTTACATGATATTACTCCAATTAAAAACAAAACATGCTGGACCCTGGGGTCTTACCTTTCTCTGCTTTTTTGGTCTTCTCCTCAAACTGGTAGAGTCGCATCATCAGCTCCTGTTTTTCCTTCTCCATCTGCTCTTTCTCTCTCTCGATGGCCTCTCGTCTCTTCTTCTCACTCTCCAGCTGAGCTCTGCAGATAAGATACAACCAAAGAGAGACACAGTTACGTTTGCTCTGTACCCACAAACAAAAGTCATCTCTCAGACTGACCTGCCAAGGAAGATATATTAAAGTGGTTATATAATACAAAACTCATTTTTCCTTGCTCATAGTCTGATGTTAATAATTCAAAACTCTTTGACCTGCTGCAAAAATGGCTTGTTCAGAAATCATGTTGGCTTCTTGACATCACAACCATAAGGAGAATGACATACGGCCACTCGAGTTTACATAACATCTATTCAGTATTCAGCAACTTGCCTTTCCCTGATGAACTAAACTAATTAGCCAATAGTAACAGGTCATTTACATCTAAAACTTTTAAATGCCATTTGGAGCAACAAAGCAACTTTGTGGCAACTTGTCTTTTAAAAGACTTTTAAAAAGAAATGCAAAACAAAAATCAAATCCAAACAAAAGTAAAAGAAAACAAAAAGAATACAAAAGCAAAACAAAATCTGGCTTTGCTAATCCAGTTTCAAATCAAATCAAACAAAACAAAAGCAAACCAACAAAGCAAAAAAAAAACAAAAAAAAACAAACAAACAAAACAACACCAGGCTTGGTCAATCCAGTTTCTAGTTATGAAATTCTAATATGAAATAAGATGCTACACAAGTGTAGATAGAATATGGTCTGTTTTATATCCTGCAGCATCTGCTGATGAGACAACATCACTCCTCACATCGCCATGGTGATTCATCCTCACCTCTCCATCTGTTTCTGTTGTTTCTCCTCTCGAGCCTGTGCTTTCATCTGCTGCACCTCGATGGTGTCCGGCTTCCTGCGGCGCATGTAAAGCTCATGGTTCCCCATGCACAGCTGTAGGATACGCTTATTAATGCGCAAACGTGGGGCGTAGAACACAAAATCCTGCCGGGATAAGAAGAAAGAAATGAGATATATAGAAGCAGGGGTTTATGAATCATCCAATTTATTGGTCTTTGATCACACTGAAAAGTCTGTGTATTTGTATAATAAAGTCCTGTGATAATGTAAATGTAAGACGTACAGAAAGCAGTTGTTCTGAGCAGCCACAGACAGACGGGCTCTGGCGCTCAGAGATAACACTCTAGGGAGGTCCGCCTGTCAGAGGAGACTGACTGTTGCCGTTTATCAGCTAAAACAGCACTGCTAAAACTAATGAGTCTGTGAAACTGCACGAGTTACAGTGATTTACTGTTTGTGTGTCAAAATAAAGCCATAGTCATCTTTCAATATTTTTGAGTGTCACATTGCAGTATTATTTATACAGTATTATACTAATTATTCATAATTAGCTTTTATTTTTATATTATTATACTTTTAATCTTATATTTTTTTTATATTAGTTTTAATTTTAGAAAATTAACATTTTTACTAGTGCTTTCAAACTGATCACATCTAATATAAAAGTTTGTAGATATATTTATGTGGTGTGTTTACTATTTTTATATTATATTATTATATTACTATTTTTATATTATATTATATTATATTATATTATATTATATTATATTATATTATATTATTACACACACATTTATGTCAGATGTGATTAATCGATATGACAGCACAAATGTTTTATTAATTTTTATAGTTAATGCATTTTTATTTCAGTTTGAGCAATTTTAGTGCTTCAACTTTACTTCAGCCTATTTTATTTTAAGTTAAGTTTTTCATCTAATATTAATTTTATATTCATTGAGATACAGTGATGAAAAGTTGACTAGATAAAAATGTAGCTAAATCTCCATATGTCCAAGTACATTGTAAAAAACTTTTTGAAGTTGAACAAAAAAAACAAAACAAGATTATTAGAGTACACTTTACAAGAAAATACTAATTTTACTCTTTCAAGATTTCACATTTAAAATGAATGTTACTTGCCATTTCTTTGTAATTAATTGTGAAATTTACAAGCAATTTCTGAGTGAAAGCGGTTTCTACATGATTGATTTTTCTGTGTATTATTTATGAAAACCTGAAGATCATGGTTATCTACCATGATTTGCGAATGTACAAAAGGCTGTTAAAGCACAAGATGCTCTTTTAAAACAAAGTTCACAATGCTCAATTTTTCAAATATACAAATATACAATTAGTGACCTACAAATGGTGCAGAATCCGAAATATTTCTTACTCATTTTCATCACGATAATGGTTCTTTAATTTAATTTTTTTTTTTTAAATCCAAAAACTTAATTTAAATTAAACTTTGTATCCCAAACTTAATCTTAGACATTGTAATATTGGTGTGTCATAAAATGTTTGTCTTTTATAGTATAATAAAACAAGTTTTTTTCTCGTCAAAGCAGTTTTTCAGTTTCTGTGAAGTATGAAGGCGGCTCGTGTCACAATCATAGTTTCACTTACTGGAGCTTTTTTATCTATAGGCTTGATGACAAACTTCTTATCATTGAAGGAAATGTTTCTTATTTCGCTCCAGGGGAATCCAATTTTTGGTGTGAGTCTGTAAAGACAATGATGAAATCATGAGATGTTTTCATTCCAAACATACAGACATGCAAAAAAAACCAAAAACAAACAAACAAAAAACATATGTTGAATGAAACATGAAAGGTGGACGACAACCATCAGATCTCGCTGATTGAGCAAAAAAAAAAAAAAAAAAATAGAATATTAGAACTGAGATCAGTTTGTAATGCAGTGAGAATGTTGTACCACAGGCATGACGGTCCACCACTGAGATACTCAAGGAATGTCAAGACAAGGAAGGGCCTGCAATTAGCGTGAGCGAATGACATCATTGCAGTGAGGAGTGTGCTGCGTGATCTCTTTGTGGAGCTCATGGGAGTGTCGTTACAACTACGCCTTCCATCGTGCATGTCACATTGTTTCTATGCGTAGCTAAGAGAACACAAATATACTGTGGCCCACCTCATATGACACACCACAAACCTTCTCTAAAACAAATAAATGATGTTAATAAATATGGTATGAGCGATCCTGCACTCATAACTTTTTTTATTTTTAGGACTTTCTGTAATTTATTAAACACCTTTTTGATAGAGAGTACATTTAAATCTAATATGATTTTAAATTTGTATCCATGATTATTTTGGTACTTTATTGTACATTTTTCAAGGGTAGTGCAACAGGGTGCCAGGAATTTTGGGGGAAATGGAAAGAAGAGTGTAGAAAATGAACCTAGATTCTTGAATGTCACATTTCATTTTCATTAAACATTTATATGATATTAAACAAATAATTTTCAATAGTATTTAAAGCATTTCAAGAGGCCCACGTTTTTGTTCTTGTAGTGCTATGGCCATACATTTGGTCTGTTACAGTACATCTCATGCTTAGCTTTGATTGGCTCTAGTGGGAATAGATTTCCAGAGTGATTGTCATGCTGACTTGGTCTAGGTGGAATAGAGCTGCTAAAGAAAATGTGCCTGCTTATTTTTTCTCTTGTGAACAGAAGACGTGCAGTATTTTTAACAGGTTATTCTACTATTAAGGAAAATGCTATATTTTTAGATAAGTAAATAAATACATAAATAAAATATTACAATATTATATATATATTTTTTAAATATACTAAAAATACTATTATAATAGTATATACAGTACCTGTCAAAAGTTTGGAAACATTACAATTTTTTTAATGTTTTTTAAAGAAGTCTCTTATGCTCACCAAAGCTGCATTTATTTTGTCAAACAGTAATATTGTGAAATATTATTACTATTTTAAAATGTAATTTGTTCCTGTGATGGTTAAGCTGCATTTCTGTATATCTTAAGTATCATACAATACTTCAGAAATCATTCTAATATGATGATTTGCCTCTCAAGAAACTTTATTATTATTATTATTATTATTAAATAATAATCATAATAATATCATCATCATCATCATCATCAATGTTGAAAACAGTTGTGCTGCTTAGAATTTTGTGGAAACAATGATACCATTCAAACATTTATGGTAAGATTTAAAAAAAAAAAAAAAAAAAAAAGTGACTTAAATTTATTTGTCATTGAATCATTCAGTAAATATATTCGTTCAAAAATGCTGATTATCCAGTAGTAATGAAACAAGTATGTAGTCATTGAATCATTAATTCAAGTCATTTTTTAAAATGATTAATTCAGATTAAATAAATATTTTTTAGTAGACTGCAGAAATTAACAATTTGTCAGAACCTTTAGTAAATTATTTTATTTTATGTAGTTGTCTGTTCAGAATCATGAAAGAACAATTTATCCAGAATCACGCAGCTCTAATTTCAAATCATAGAATTCGATGTTGAACTATGACCACATGCTTTTGGAGACTGACATGTTGGAAGTTCTAAGACAGTTCATTTGAAACAAATGTGAAGCCAAGTCCCACACAGCTGAAAAAGAGCACAGCTAACACAACACCACATACACCGTATGAACACAAGCAAAGATCCGATGAATGTGAACTATTTCACAGGTCGTTGTGCAACATGGTTTCTTATCTTTACATGTGTGCGCTAGCAAAGCCTTCTCTCAGTCACACACAATTCTTCCCCAACGTTTTCAAGGACTGCACAGCTTGAAAAACCAGTCTTTGTTGCTATGGTTAAAATAGAGGGCTTTGTGGGGAAAAAGCCATTAGTTGCCAGTGCACTTATGTACACACACAGAGAGATCTCTGTTTATGGAAACAACGGAAATAAAATAGATGTTACTTAAAAGAAGAACATCTAGTTCTAGGAATCATGTCCTCAAACCAAACTAAATCACCAAAAATAGTCATTCCTCAATAGCTTGGATTTCACAAACTGGTGTAAATTAAAGGGGGATGATTGATGTGCAGGCCAAAGGTATTACTAGCTAGGTATACCACAGTACTCATAGTATGTACAGTACTCCTCTCTGATACCATTATTTTACCCTGGTACTGGCACAGTGAAGATACATGAAGTGTAGTTGAAATGACACTTCAGATATGAATTATGTCAAATGAATGTAGGGAAAGGCAGAACTCACTTGTCGTCTTTCTCATAGATATTTAGGCCCAGGGCATCCACACCCAGCCACAGCTCCGTTCCCTTCTTGTTCTTGATGTCAAAGTAGTTCACACCATACATTTCCAGATCCTGAGCAATTTTCAAATACTCAAGCATTGCGTCCTCTCTAGGGATAAATAAAACAGGACAACAAAATGATCAGTTTCGGATTGTATGCTAGCTGGTGATATGACCAAAATTTTTTTAGAACATTATGTGCTATAACATGGTAATAGTAACTAGGTTTTACACATATCATATGGTTATGTAATATATAAAATATTATGTAAATGCTTAAAAAAAATCACATAATCCAGAGTATTAAATGCTTTGCAAATGTAAGGTATTTATTTTCATATAATTTGGTGGTGTTATTGTTAACTAAGATATGGTTACAGGACAACAATGTACTTAAATTGGAAGCATTTTTACTTTGCGTTTTTCGAGTACAGACGACAACATTGTCAAAATCCCCGTTCACAGTGATCCGCCAAAACAATTAAAATCTATGTATTCTGCTGCCAGGCCAGTAGTTGGCGATGTCAATTTGTAAAGAAACACTACACGCTTCTAGACTGAACATGTAATACTCATGACATCACAGTTTTCTCTCATTTTTGTAGTTTACATGGAGACTATAATATCATTTTTAAAAACTTGACCTGTTTTCAAAAGTTTGCATTTTCAGGCCCCCAAAACACTGTTTTCGTGTAAATGGCCAGAACACATACAAAGTTTTCAGTTTGTAGTTGAAAAACGTCATGTAAATGGACCCTTAAACTATTAAAAATAATTCAGTAATTGAAAGAGATTAAATAAAATAAAATTTAAATATTACATGAAAAACAAATTGAAAATAGAAATGTTAGAAACTAACTGAAATAAGTACCAAAATTACCAAAAGTAAAATTTCAAAGCTAAATAGAAAATAAATGCTTAGTAACTAAACCTAAAATTGAAACAAAATCTTAATTTAATATTTTTATTAAAACTTTTACTAAATAATATAATATTATATAAATAATTCTAAAACAATCCTGATGAGCCTTTACTTTTTTATATGGAACTTATAACCAAAAAATAAAATTAGTTGCTAATCATTTAAATTGCACATCATTTGAATTATGAATGTTATGAAATGAATGTTAATATGGAAAGCGGAGACATTAGCAACCATAAACTACCTACAGTTATATCAAGTTTGCAGCTGTCTACACTGTGACACAGATTGCACAGTTTACATATTCACACTGGAATTTTTGAAATTGTGCCACAGACATCTTGTGGTATAAATGCCAAAACACAATCTATACCAATCTATCATTGCATGGCATACTGTATATCGTCAAATATATCATCCACCTGGGGCCTATAGAATGATTTATCAAGCAAGTCAATTAATAAGCCTAACTGTCCAATTGACTGACGTATTAGTTTCTTATTCCACAATCAACTGATATTTTAAAATCTACTTTTAGCACTACACTGTCCTTCGACCACCTTGTACTCTAGGCACTGAAAAGCCCATGTGCGGAGATCCCTTACTGTATAATCTGCTCAAAAAACACACAATTACACACAAAACTGCATGTGCAATTGTCAGATAAGATGAAGATATCATAATAAAGGGGCAATTAATTGCTTTTGAGAGGATGTCAACTAACCTGAGCATTCCACGATGTTCCTCGTGCCACACTTGAATCCTCTCCTCCCACTGTTCCCGTGACAACTTGTGCTGGTCTAGAACCCTGCAGGACACAATGTTGAAAAGGACAATGATACAACAGGAGAGACAAGGACTTGTTTCTAAACCTTTATCCATTATCCAGAGCCAAGTGTTGCTGGCAGAATTCATATCATGTACATCCAGGAGGACATGCCCCAGCTAAGCAAAGCCTCTGTGTCTCACCGTTGGGGAAGGAGGCGATCTGACGTCAGGTATCCAGGCCTGTGAACTTCCTTGTTGAAATCACCAAATTTAGCCTGCACTGAATAGGAAGCCAGAAGCACCGCAGTCTCTGGAGGACAGTAGATTTCATCACTCAGAATGCCATCTTTTACTTGCATGAAGAACAGCTTTTGAGTGATATCCTGGATCAACTCATCTGCCACATCTTCTGGGAAGAACTTAGACCGGAACCTAAACTGAATGGGGTTCTCCTTCTTTACATCCTGAGAGGAGACCTGCAAGAAATGTGTTGATTTCATATTTTGACTATCATGAAAGCATAAATGTATCATTCACTCCTTTAAATGGCTAACCATTTAAAGGTGCCCTAGAACATTTTTTTAAAAAGATGTAATTTAAGTCTAAGGTGTCCCCTGAATGTGTCTGTGAAGTCTCAGCTCAAAATACCCCATAGATTTTTTTTATTAATTTTTTTTAACTGCCTATTTTGGGGCATCATTATAAATGAGCTGATTCAGGGCTGCTGGCCCTTTAATTCTCGTGCTCCCCCGCCCAAGGAGCTCACGCTTGCCTTAAACAGTGCCTAAACAAAGTTTACACAGCTAATATAACCCTCAAATGAATCTTTACAAAGTGTTCATCATGCATGCGGCATGCATGCGTCGGATTATGTGAGTATTGTATACTGTTATATTGTTTACATTTGATTCTGAATGAATTTGAGTCTGTGATCCGTGGCTAACGGCTAATGCTACACTGTTGGAGAGATTTATAAAGAATGAAGTTGTGTTTATGCATTATACAGACTGCTAGTGTTTAAAAATGAAAATAGCAATGGCTCTTGTCTCCATGAATACAGTAAGAAACGATGGTAACTTTAACCACATTTAACAGTACATTAACAACAAGCTAACAAAACATTTAGAAAGAATTTACAAATCACTAAAAATATCATGATATCATGGATCATGTCAGTTATTATTGCTCCATCTGCCATTTTTCGCTGTTGTTCTTGCTTGCTTACCTAGTCTGTTGATTCAGCTGTGCACAGATCCAGACGTTAATACTGGCTGCCCTTGTCTAATGCATTTCATAATGTTGGGAACATGGGCTGGCATATGCAAATATTGGGGGCGTACACCCCGACTGTTACTTTGAGATTCGCCTGTTCTTCTGAGGTCTTTTAAACAAATGAGATTTATATAAGAAGGAGGAAACAATGGAGTTTGAGACTCACTGTATGTCATTTCCATGTACTGAACTTTGTTATTTGACTATGCCAAGATAAATTCAATTTTTCATTCGAGGGCACCTTTAAATGGTTTATCTATACACCAGTTAGTTTTGGTCCTTTAATCTGACTGACCAAGCAGCATGAGTGGCATACACGGGTATATATGCTTTTTTTAATTCATTTTCAATACAGCTTTTACGCAGAAGGAAAACCACAGGGAGCCCTTAAAGCTTCTCTTTTGTTTTAGGGTTAAACAAGTGCTCACTCGCTAGCTTGCTCTCTCTCTCATCCTTTCAAGCTCTGATCTGTGAGGTGTTTACGAGAGGAATGAAGCCAAACAAGTTTCTTGTGAAAATCTCCCTTTTTTGTTTACTGCTTCTGATTTATGGTGGGTTAAAACCTCAGTTATGACCTGTTCAGTTTTTGATCTTTTTGTGTATCAATTACTATATGGATGTCAGTGCGTCTTCCTCTTGAGAACTAGATTTCAATTAGTAACTCGGATTACATTTCAGGACGATAAAATTCATAATAGTGGTCTACTGATACAATTTCTATTATTAAAAGGAAAATATTAAAGGGCCATTATCTGTAGAGATGCAGGTCTGTTACTGCAAGTTTTCACAAAAGCAGGCCATCGCTGATGTGTACATTTTGAAACAAACCTAATATTTATTCTAATAATTAATAAAAATGAGTGGACTGAAACATGAGCACATAATCCAGAATAGGGTTGTCCAATTGGTACCAACATTTCAGAAGACTGTACAATACAAGTAAAATTTAGCAGTTCTCTGTACCAATTTTGGTACCAGAGCATAAAAAAAAAAAAAGCCATTTTGTCTTGTCTGGTTGGTTATCACTGTTAATCATTGCAGGTGATGAATTTTATTTATTTTAGTAGCTACTGATACCGGTAGTACCAGTACATTTGACAACACTAAAAAAAAAAAAAAAGAAAAAAAAAAAAGACTCAATTTAAATCAGTTTCACAAAAAGTCATTAATTTCCATATACAAGGAATACCGCTTTCCTTCGAAGTATATTGCATAAACTGCATGAAGACAACAACGAGGAAACGCATCACTGAAATGTTTAACCTACTGACGGTCACAGTCCAACAGGTTAAAGGCATGTATGTGGAGTGGGAAGGTATGCATAAGGATACGTCTACAAATATTTCAAATGTGTATATATACATATATATTATATATATGAAAACAGAGATTACATACTCAAGTAATAGACTGTAGTCAGGACAAACGCCATATTGATTTTACGAGCATGAAAGCAAAAAAAAACTTGGACTAAGGTTTATTAAAATACACATTCTGTAGAGAAAAACAGAATTGCATGGTGTTGCTAATCAAAAGTTAAATGTACAATTACCTTTTTATCAAGTTTCAGCCATGTAAGGTACCCTTTGCTGTCCATATACTGTAGTCCGAAGTACCATATTTCACGTAACCCGATGGTCTTCACCACCTGTCAAGAAAAAAAAAGGACACCTTTTAGCACACAATAAATAGATGAATGAATTATTAAGCTGTTGCTGGCAGCTTAAAGGGATAGTTCACCCAAAAATGAATTCGGTCATCATTTACTCACCCTCAAGTTGTTCCAAACCTGTGACAGAATTAACATTTATGGGTGAACTATCCCTTTAATGACTGTTGTATATTTGGTGCTTTGAAATACAACAGAGCACAGACTTGAATTTCATTGAAAACAGAACAAATTTAAAGATGTTCCACAATAAATACTGAATATACGATTTTTGCCTTCTTCCGATCACCAAATAGTTCATTATCTCATTCACACTCTAGCTTTGTCAGGTGTGGGTGTGATAAAGCACCAGAGGCCCTGAAGGCAAAACTTTAGATTTCAAACGATCTATATGCACGTACACAATTTCCCAAAGGGCTTTGAGCACAATGGTATTTATAACAGTTTTTGGCAAATGCTGCACCCTCATGCAGTGACCATCACCCAGATCTACACCTCGAGAGTATGCAACACTGACACAGTGTTGAACATTTTTGACATGGAATATAATTTAACAGAAATAAAAGTCAACAGGTAAACTTTATCAACTCCTCATTCTCTTAACTTGAGCTCTCTATAGCCAAAAGTTAATAGTTAGCTAATATACTGATCCATGGTCCTCCTGTCCTCTTTGTGTTATATTATGAATAATAATGTATAAATATACTGATGTAAATAAAATATACTGATCTAGTACACGTGTCACACATTTAGTACATATAACAAAAAAACACAACGCAATTAACAAAACATGTACCATCTGAAAATATACGACTGCAGGAAGTGTTAAGTGCATATTTACTAATAGGTTTCAATCTCTCAGATCTGAGTCTCAAGCATAATGGTGATTGACACCAAAGAATTACCCACAAAGAATATGCACATACACGTGCCAATGACATGACCGACAAATTAGTTGCCTAGTATGATTCTTTTTATAAAGCACACAACCAAACTCGCTTTCAAAATATCCTGAAAGTCTAGAAAAATTAAGAGTCACATTCTTGGTCAAAAATAAATAAATAATGCTGGTCGGTCTAGTAATCAACTGAAGTGTATGTGTACACAAACCGTGTTTAGCATTTATTCTTCTGTGGGAATGTAGCTGAAGAGAACTTCACTTATGGGGGACACATTATGGTAGAGAATCGAAACAGAAACCAACTCAAGACAAATGTTTTACACATCTGAGTTTGATCAAAACATTAACAAGTTTTTCTTCAACCAATCAGACTTTCTATCGCTTTTTGTAACCATTCACAATCATACCAAATCCCAGAAAAACAGATCCAATCTGGTGCCAAGGACAAACAGAAATGCTGTAAACCAGCTCAACAGGTTCTATGCATCTCCAAACTCCGTGTCAAAGCTATTCGAGAAAGTGGATTTAACCTTAGTAAAAAATAAATAAATAAATATTCTAGAATACATTTAATCTTTTATTTATTGATTACATAAAACTAGCAATAACCTGCTTT
Source organism: Chanodichthys erythropterus (assembly GCF_024489055.1). Classification (NCBI taxonomy): domain Eukaryota; kingdom Metazoa; phylum Chordata; class Actinopteri; order Cypriniformes; family Xenocyprididae; genus Chanodichthys; species Chanodichthys erythropterus. Next base: position 23,761,907 of record NC_090224.1, on the reverse strand, counting down.
AAGAAATATTATATATATATATCCCAGGTATGGATGTTTTTTTTTTTTTTTTATATATAAAAATACAAAACATCCATACCTGGGTCATGGCACCAATTTTTAAGATTCAAGCTAGATAAGACTGATAGATAAGAAAAGTCTTTATAAGAAAATCTAGATAAGGAAAGGCTTTATTTAAAGCAACAACCTGCTAAGATATGTTTAATAACAACATTGTGCAGTTTTGTTTAATGCTTTGTACTTTAGAGTTCCATGATTCTGCAGGGAATTAACTCAGCCTGCCAGCATGGACAGCTGGCCTCCCAGAGGCTTCAGTGAGAAAATCTCATCTATGCCGGGTGCCGCAGTTCATGACTGCCTCTTTAAGAGCACTTACTCTGAAGTGGAGACTGTTTCAGCTGTGGGTTCTGTTCCACATGGGAAAACTAGAGTGTGCTCAGAGAGGGATGGCCCTTATTCACTGTTTCCACAGTCGTGGCAGTCAATGAGCACATCAGTGTAATGGTCAATGAGTCATGATTCGAGGGATATGCTCTTTTAAAGAAAAAAAGGCCTTGCTGTGAGGTTGTGGTGTGTGGGACCTTCTATTTGCAGGGGATTATCCCATGTCACCAAGCCGGTAATTAAATTAGGTCATAGGCATCGGAGTTACTGACAGACAGTTGCCCAGTGAAGTCAGAGTGTGTCCTGTGATGTCCTTAACTGGTTGTCAAATTACAAAACATTATTTTAAAAATTAATTTTTCAATATTTAAAATGAATGTTTCTTATGCTTTATATTCAAATAATCTAATTTAAGATTGGATTCAAACTTGAGTCAAGTTATTTTTGTGGTTAACACATGTACTACCCATGTACTACCAATTTTTTTTTAAGCAAAAAGTATTTGACTATGAAAACAAATGTAAATTTTTCATTTGTATTCTTGATTTACCCTTTAACATTTCTCTGAATAACTGTTTACAGACCTTTTCCTCTCCGTTTCAGCTGAATGTCATGAATGTTTTTAAGATCGAAGAATTGTGGGAAGAGAATGAGAAGCTGTCACTGAGGGATTAAACTGATGGATTGCAGATATCCGGTATACATTGTCTGTTACACAACCTGAACTTTTTAGAAATGAGTCAAATCAAATAGTATCTTTTTCATATTCCACTTATGAAAATATTTGCTGAAAAAAAAAAAAAAACAAAAAAAAAAAAACTACTATCTGTTCATGTTATAAAATGAATAGTTCAGACAATTAATTCATTACATTACATTAATACAATAAAGTCAACTGTACGTTTATGACCTTTACTGTGGTACTGTCAGCGATAATGTTTCTTAGCCCAGTATAAGGTAATATTTGTTGTCAGATAAGGATTTAGCAGTACAACTTTACTGGGGCTTGAGCTCAATATATATATAAAAAAAACAAAAAAAAAAAGTGTTAGGACGCCCTTGAGGCTCGATTAGAAAAAGCAAAGGTAAACAAAATTTGCAATCAAGTTGTGATTTTTCTGCATGAATCTCATCACACATCAGAGTGGGGGTGCATATCTCATTAACTGTAAACAAACATATTCTCACCAGCCAATGATTACATAAAATAGGTTGAAATCTGGATAATTTCACATATGCACACTACCTCCAGGGCAAAGTTTGTTACTCAATCATTTTAAGTTGAGCACTGCGATCATATTTTTGAGTAACAAGTATTTGACTATGAAAACAAATGTAAATGTGTTTTATATTTTTGATTTACACTCATCGGACACTTCATTAGGTACACCTGTTCAATCGCTCGTTAGCCCAAATATCTAATCAGCCAGTCACATGGCAGCAACTCGATGCATCTCATGAAATGAGTTCCAACCGGAATTGGAAGTCATCTTAAGTGAGATTACAATCCGAAGGAAGCGAACATGTTCAGTTCGAAGGGCACTGCGAATGGCATAGGGAGTAAGAGAACAATAGATACATCACTTCAATAAAGAAGATGACGGAAACGCAGAAAAAAAAAAAAAAAAAAAAAAAAAAAAAAAAAAATCACCCAACTGTCATTGCGCACAGTGTCACCAGTCTGAATGAATGATGGCGTAGATCTGTTGGAGGAGTTTTTCAATGGCTCTGCGTTTGAGCTATGTATGTGTTTGAGTACTCAAATTTTGTTACTATTATACATAGATATCCTGTGCTCAGGGAGTAGGAAGCAGTGAACAATGTGTAGGGACCCTGTCAAATGGAACGTACCAATGGTCAAGACGTTCTGCCGAGTTCAAACTGAGTATTAGAATGGGAAAATAAAGTTGATTTAAGTGACTTTGAATGTGGCATGGTTGTTGGTGCCAGATGGGCTGGTCTGAGTATTTCAGAAACTGCTGATGTACTGGGATTTTCCCCTTAGTACCAATTGGGCATCATTTAAATGCCACAGTCTGCCTTTGAGTATTGTTGCTGACCATGTTCATCCCTTTATGACCACGGTGTACTGGTAGACTCTAGATTCCAGTAGCATAATGTGCCATGTCACAAAGCTCAAATCATCTCAACCATGACCGTGAGTTCACCATACTGAAATTGCCTCCACTATCACCAGATCTCAATCCAATAGAGCACCTTTGTGATGTGGTGGAATGGGAGATTCTATTCATGGATGTGCAGCCGACAAATCTCAAGAAATTGCTTAATGCCATCATGTCAATATTAGGCAAAATCTAAGAATCTGGGAATGTTTCCAGCACCTTGCTGAATCCATGCCACACAGAATTAAGGCAGTTCTGTGGGCAAAATCGGGTCCAAACCGCTACTAGCAAGGTGTACCTATTAAAGTGGCTTATGATATATTTCACTGAATTTCAGGTTTTTTTTGTTTTTTTTTTCAGTGAATTATATTTCAGTGAATCCCTCGTTTTCTTTATTTTCATGTTATAATAAATATAATGGCAGAAAATATATAATGCAGTTATGTCTTGTGTAGCTGTTGCAGACCTGGTCAAATAGCTGCTTGCCAGTTGTGCTGGGCTGAACGGCGAACTCCAGCTCGGCGTCCATCGAAGTGACGCGAACATTTACCTACAGAGAGAAAAAAGGAGAAATTTCATTAGCAACTAATGTTGACATCTGTGTTTTCAAATACAGGAACAGTTGATGAAAATGGTCATTTACTACTACAAGATGGTTACAACAATTTTCCATCTGATGATGAGACCATCACGACCATGTTGACAAAAATCATAATAATTGGCCCATTGATGAAGATAGTAATGATCTATATATTGATAACTCAAGTCTGTAGAAAGCAGATGACCCTGACTGTGATTCTTCAAACAGACATGGCTGGAAAGAAAACTAGGAAAACTGCAGGAGTGGCTGCGCAGAACAATGTGCCTCAGCCACTATTTGAAATGGGGAAATGCCATTCTATTCTATAGTTAATGTTTGACAGGACTAAGTCAACAAGAAAAAGGCTGAAGCTGCTCTACAATCAAATTTGCACCATTTTATGGGACAACAAAGCGTCATTTTTAAGCAATTTCCCAAGAAACACGAAACAGAGGCGTTTCCTCACAATGAACAGACAACAGACTCACAGAACCAAGGAACAAGGATTCATTTGTGAGAGCCAATAAAAAAAAAAATCCCAAAAAAAAAAAAAAAAAAGGAATAGTACATTCTGAAATTTCATCATTTACTTGCACTCATGTTGTTTCAAAAACACAAAAGTGGAAATTTTAAAGAAAGCACTTGCAATTTTTTCCCAAGCAATTATAATGAATGCAGACAGCGACGGATTCAGGAATAAGGCATAGAGTTATAAAAATAGCACAAACTATGATTTTTTGGGTGCTTGAGAGACATTTTTTAAAGTGGAATTTATTGTAATTGTATGGAGAAAAAAAAAGGACCAGTACTTTCTACAATGGAATATAAAAATTATAAATAAATACATAAAGTCATGCTGAACTTGGTGTACTATTTCTTTAAAACAGCATAATTCAAAATATAATCATTGCTATCAGGTCAGAACATTGTTTGGTCCACATGTGACATATTTCATACACTACACTTAAATTGTATTATCAATAAACAGTTATATTTGCCTGCATATAAATGTTTATTTTCGCATTTAAATGAAAATTTATAAATATTTAAGAATCATATTTGCTTTTGATCTTTTAGCAAAATAAATGGTGTGCAAAACATATCCTGATTATTTTTCATCATTTCTTTCTTTTTTTTAGTTCTAAAGACTGTTATAGAAATATTGTGATTGTCCCTGCGACAATGGCCGTTTGGTTAAAATGAAGGCTTCTCCATGCAAAAAGAAAACAAAATTAAGCCATTTCAGAGAAAATGCATAAATATTGATGATGCCAACACAGTGTGGTACAAGGTCACTTTCCAAAACTGAACCTCAGTGGAAGAACAAACTCCCAACCTTCACCAGAAGAGAGCTAAATCCACTGCTCGAGCATGGTATTACTCTGGTATTGGAAGCACTACTTTTTTGTATACATTGCTTTGGATAAAAGCATGCGCTAAATGAATGATACATATCAAGATATATTTATCAAATATCAATTTGAGATTTTTATATACAAGAAGTATATAAATTATAGTGTACAATCAGTTTTAGTGCACAATCGACACCACAAGCATAATAACATGGAAAGAACTTCCTGTATCAAGCTTAAAGAGGACTGCTGGGACCTTTCCTGAAAACAGGTCTGTGATGGTGGCTTCACATACACATTCGCACAGTCACACGGACACCAATGTTTGGTGTAAGTTAATTAATATATAAATAAAAATGTACAATTAAAAAAAGTAGCATAAATAACTTGATCTAGACCATCCACTGACAAGAATTATAAAGAAAAGGAATCATTGGCCTGCTTGTATGTCTGAAATCTAGTGGTGAAGAGTTCAGCTTAAAGACTGGCATCCAACTCGCCAAAGAGGGGGAGATGGAGGGGTATCCATTTACTCAGCAAAACAAAGGGTCTCTTTCAGAAACGTCCTCTCAGTGGTCCACCTCCTGCATCAGGCTGCATTTTAATAGTCTCACCATTTCTCTGCATTGCTCTCAGAAAGGTTTTAGCTGCCTGACAAACTTTTTTTGGCTGCATTAGACTGGTCAAATCAAGCAGTGTCACCAATCTCAGGTTCCAATTAGCGTCATCGGGCTACTTTTGGCTCATCAAATTATTTAAAGCCTATATTTAATCTTCCTCAAATGTTGCAACGCACGCTGATTGGAAAAACGGGCATGTGGCAACATTTCTGCAAAATGTTATTACATTATGCACATTTCATGACACTTTCAAATGTTTAGTGAGTGGTAGTAAAAGCAGATTCAGTTTCATCCGAAACAGATGAAAGTGAATCTGGCAATGTTTCTTTATGTCAGTTGTTGTATGCATCACAGAAGTTGAAAAATTAAATGTCCGGTGAACGGCGCTAAATGGTTAATGCTCTATCATGGTTAAACCTTCACTAAACCAAAACCTAACCAATAGTGTTAACAAAAGCAAATGTGAGATAAAAATGCATTTTCTGAACAAAGCATGCCATTTTAGCTTGCTTGTACAATTCTTTAGCTTTTTTATGAAGATTCATGTTTAACGGGACTCATACCCAAGCTCTTAGCAGCACAAATGCAATGCTGTACTAGGTGAGCTATTGAGCCAGTTTACTCTAATTCAAGTGAATCCATAAATATATAAACATAAAAATATAATCAGTTTACAAATCATGAACTATGGTAAAAGGTCATAAGAACCACACAAAAATAAGTCTTTATTAAGCTCCTGTAATCATAATTTAATCATAAAAATAAGATTTCTGGGTAGGGTTGCACCAGCCGTTCGTAAATTCTTTCTTAAATTGGAACGTAAAGTCCACACTAGTTGCTTAGTAACTACTAGCTAGTTTGTAACTAACTCTGTACCTTATTCGGTTGCACCATTTGTTCTTAAAGCAGAACGTAGCTAGTAGCTCATAAGGTCTCCGTAAAGTAATGCGTAGTCGCATAATATGACGTTTACCCTCAGTGATCCTTCAAATACAGGAGCAGATGTTGTTGAAATTCTGTGAATTTTAGTTTACCTTCATTCTGACTTATTTTGCCTCACGTAGCTAACAGTAAAAATAAGTTTCCATTAAATATAATAGCCTACTACTTAATCATATATGTTTTTATATGTAAATAACATTGTATCAAAATGTATTTGAAACGAAATTAATAAGGATCAATAAACAAATACTCATACAAAAAAAAAAAAAGATTGATTCTGACTGATTTTATTTGACAAGCACAACACGGAGTGATAGGATTCACACAGACTTGATTCACACATCGCGGCGCGCTTAACGGGTTCGTAATGACGAGTGGCTAACAAAGTATTTTTTCACACAATGTTCTCTTTCTTAAAATGTAAGAGCGTGTAAATGTCAGCAGCATCATATATGTGTAAAGAATGAAGTCTGTCAGGTAAAACAAGAGCTTATTGATGCAGTTCAGTTAGTCTACTATTTTATTCCAATTGTTACTCCTGATAGGATGCTTCCGTAAATATTTAGTGTATGCGTAGAGTTACGCTTCAGCTAAGTTTAATGGTGTAACACAAATATATTTAGTAGTGCGTAAGTTGTAACTTAGTGCCCATTTATGTGAAAACTAGTCTACGTTGTAACTTGCGCACAGCTGGTGCAACTGGCCCCTGTCCACTAGAGGTCGCTAGAGGCCTATTCAAAACAAAAGCGTAGCTTGATGACGCCAAGTTTGAGCGTGGAATCTTGGGACATGTGGTCTTCACATCACAGCCAGTGGAAACAATCAGGATAGGACTCGGGAAGAAATCATGTTCGTGGATGCGATTATTAACGTTATTGTAGTATGAAGCAGAGCAGGACTGAGTGTTGTGGGAGCTGAACGAGGCCGCTGGAGTGATTGCGCAACACACGCCTCACAAGCAGCGGAACTTTTATTATGACACAGTTGCCGGCCCCGCTTCTGCTTTTCCGGTCATGAGTATGAGGTAACGCAGCTCTGTTTATCATATTAGATACATTTGAGAGTATTGAAAATGTTTTAACGTTACTCTGTGCATTTGCTCGGTAGCTGCTGTGAGACACTTGTTTGAGACACAATGCAGTAAGATAAATCAATTTTAGAATATCATATTAAATGCTGGATGGCTTGTGTTGATAAATGGCATGCAATTAAATGTTAAAACTTATTGTATGATGGAGAAAATTCTATATTACGGTTACTAAAAATAAAGCTGCATATGTTAGTTACTTGACAAAATAGTGTTTTTCTGAGGCATGATAAAAGCATGGTACTCAAAAAAAAAAAAAAATTGGATTTAAACAATAATACTAAACGTGTTGAGCTATATACCAACAACTAGTTTTCTGTCTATAAACGTAACCAAACAGTTGTGCCCTTGTCAATTAAAACATGTAATATATTAAAGCGTCTTTGGTGTTTCCATGGTTTCTACAAAATAAAACCAGAAACCAAGGTTAACGCGGGTATGACACAATTGACAGGCGACTCCTCACACGTCCCAGAGCCTTGGTTACAATTTCAATTTTCTCACGATTTACAAATAGTTGGAAACATTTGGGATATTGTTAATACTCAAGGTGAACAAAATATAAAACGCTGGCCTTGTTTTTGGAAATCTTACATATTGCACCTTTAATTGTATAAAGAGGTATGTTTTTAAAGTTCTGAAATCATATAGGTTGAGGCACATTTTTCCAGTGTAATGTTTCCAAGTGGAACTAAAAGGGGACAAAAATGTACTAACAATTCTGGAAAGGGAACATGAACTTATTTTTCCTATAAACTGCCTTTTGCCTGAAGTTCCAATTTGGATGGTTCTGTTAGTCTTTCACTGAGCTGGTATGAGCTAAAGCCAGAGAGCACATCAGCACATTGATTACAGCACAATGCGCTTTTGTACTACATCACCAAAGGGCGTAACAGACATTGTCTGGTTATCAATTATTCAGTAGAACAAATGATAACAAAGATTTGAGAGGAAACACCCTCAGCTGCTAAAAGTACTTATTATAGACACACCTGAAAGATGCTATGAAAGAGCAGGGAAAATATAAGGCCATAATATAGAAAACAGAAACCCTCAAAATCTCTTTATGGGGGAGTTCAGAGTAAAATAAAATAAAATGTGTAATAATTTTATCAGATAACCATTATTTTACTGATAGCCCATATTGATTTAAAAGCATTGAAATAACTGAATCTTGAAAAAGGACTCTTTTGAACCCAAATCCACCACTTCCATGATCCAGACTCATGATGGCACCAAGAACAAGCCTCTGTATTCAGTGTTTCAGTAGGCAGTGCCGAGGGCCAGGGATGAATGAGCAGCAGCACCATGATGTCATTTCCTCTGAACTCTTCCTGACAACGCTGTTACCATCTTAAACAAACTTGACATGCTTCAAGCTTTACTTGCTGTTTTAAGTGTTTATAAGCAAATTCAATATGATGTTTGTTTCAAACATTTTAACTAGGCTTACACAAAAGTCAACACATTCTCAGTATTCTAATTTTGTTAAAGATAAACAAGCCAGTTAAAGATAAGCCAAAGGCAGGTATAAATGCCTTATAAACTATGCCTTGAAACAAATGCCTGACAGAATTAACAAAAACTCACATAAATTGAAAAGGTTTATGGATAAATTCAACATTTAGAAACTACAACCGTTTGAATGTATAATATTTAAGAACTAGACTCTCATTCCATATATAGTTAAAATACAAATTCAAGATTCTTGTTTTCTCTCAGACAAGATATATTCCAGAATATTACAAAACACTGAACAGAAGTTGAAGTGACTCTAAACACTCAGACCTTCTATAAAAACAAACATTTGAGCAATAAGAATAAGCCTTGAAGAATACTTACAGGTTTAGGCATTTTGAATCCTGTTGTAGATCTCGTCAAAGCGTCAGAATAATGCGAGTTTCCACGGGGCCTCCCTCTGAAGCAGAAAGATGGGAAACGTTTGAGCAGCGCTATTGAGAATGACTCACAAACATTCTGTCTGTCATTTAAACATGGGTGAGAATAAACCCTGACGCACTCTATGTATATCCAAATGAATCACGATTAAAAACTGGAACTCAAGACTGTCACCGCCTCACCCAAAAGAGGTAACACCGCCTTAGAGTCCCCACCCCATTCTGCAAATATTTGCTCCAGTCTCTGTTTCCCAAAGATCAACCCTTTATAGGGAATGCAGTCAAATATTAGGTTATAAAATCTAGCGGTACCAGAGTCATGGGACTACTCAAGGGATTCGCATACATATACATAAAGAAAGACTTATCGCATTTGCTGCCCTCAGCTGTCTCTCTAAATGATTATATTTTATTTTCAGAAGAAAAGATACAAACTGTATACAGTTTTTACTTATAAAGTATGCTTACGCATTTAATTATGTTCATTATACATGTGTACACTTTTAAAAATAAAGGTTCTTTATTGGCATAGATTCAAAGAAGAACCTTTAAATTCCATGGAACCTTTTAATAGCACAACACGTTCTTTAAAGTGGCAGAGGGTTCTTAAAATGACTCTTTTAATAACTGCTCACTGAAATCTTCTTTGGGGAATCCTGGAAAACGGCCTTTTGGAACATTTATTTACAAAACAATGAGGTAAAATATTTCCATTCACGTTTATAAAATACTAGTGATACCAACAAAATATGTATCACATTAACAACCAGTCAGTATCTACACTGTAGGCTACAACATAGCATACTAGCCTAACAGTTTCGGTTCACGAGTCGGACATGACGAAAGTAACGTTAATAGACTAACGTGCAGTTCATTAAATGAGTCAGATTAATTCAGTAACATCTACGACTGTGTTTTCGTGCACTAATAAATATCCAGTTCATGAAGCAATGTGCTGCTCACACTGTATTGATTCACTAAAAACAACCGGCTCATTGGAATCATTCATTTGGTGACCTGACTACATTCATTAGACTGTTGTGGATTCACTAAAAGGAACTGGCTCATAAGAGTCATTCGTTCGGGATTCGGGTTACACCGATGGTTTCACTAAAGACAGCCCTTGAATAGTGCAGGGAACACTGCGTTTTTAAGTACGGTGTTCCAGTCCCACAAACAAAAGAATGCACGTTTGACAACCGTTAACAGAATCGAACGTAATGAAAATCAACCGATTTCGATATTTGACTAGATTGAAGTAAAAACCGCGCGTCTCTCGGTTGCCAAGCGTATCACTCACTATCTAAACAGTTTAGTACGCATGGTAACGGCTCGTCTTCAAAAGAGGAAAGCTTTATTTTCCTTTCCATGACTTATAAAACAAACACCCCATCATTATGGTAAGATGCACACTATCTTATAATCAGAGCAGCACCTGTTGTTGGTAGAGATTTCTCTTTGACCTGGGCGGCGTCAGTACAAAGAGAACGAATGAATGATAGACGCATTAACTCTGTTGTGGTCTTTGACCCAGGCGATAATCGATCGGAGCAACTCTTACCAGAGTCGGTAAATTCAGTCCAGCTTCGGTCGAAAATTCCCCTCCCTCCGAGGAAATGAGCACAGAGTCCGGCGGAGGTAATATGGCTGACGGTGCGCTCACCTTTGTGCGCGCGGCTGAATGACAGCGACTCCAGTTCCTGTTTGAGACACGCTGCAACGCGAGCGCGACGCCCACAGCAGAGGACACGATGAGAAGCGCGCCATGCTCAAGACCAAGACAAGTAGTTTTAAAACCTTTCACATCATGGAAGCTGAATGACTGAAGTATACGTGAAAAATTATTTCATAGACAGAATAATGTACAGTATTTAGGTACTAGGAACAGGTGCCTTGCAAACGGAAGTAGTTACAGCATTCAGAAATATTATAAAGTGGTAAAACAATGTCGTGGTACTGTCCAGGTAGCCTGCTGTGATAGTGTGTTTTTGCAGGTCATAGAAGACTCAGATAGACCTTTTCACAATTATAGACCCATATCTCACATATGTCAATGAATATGATTTCATTTTATCCGGTAGTGTAAATTCCTATTAGTAGCGTACGGGTAGGTCTTAGGCTACATACTGTAAACACATTTTGATTGTGATATTTTCTTTACTGCCAATGAAGGCAATTTCCAAACCCAAACATAATAAACCTAATAACCCAGAATGCTTCAACAAACCGTGTTGGAAGAAAAGGGTTTTAGATCTATTTATCAGTGTAAAATTAAAGTGTGTGACATAAAATACAGAAACTGGGCAATATGTGGGAGACATCAATACAGCCTATGGTGTGCTTTTCAGGAAGTCAAGTTTTTATATTGTGAAGATTTTGTGTCATCGGTTTAATAACGATGCATTGGCTTAGCCCAAGGGTGTCCAAACTCAGTCCTGGATGTAGAGTTTAGCTCCAGCTTGCCTCAACACACCTGCCTGGACGTTTCTAGTATGCCTAGTAAGACCTTGATTAGCTGGTTCAGGTGTGTTTAATTGGGGTTTGAGCTAAACTTTGCAGGACAGTGGCCCTCCAGGAGCAGGATTGGACACCCCTAGAAAACCAATGAACCAACACATATTCACACACATACACATTTCACTTTACCCAACCTGAGCACGTTTAGCACAAATGTAAAAATGTGGGTTATACTCTCATATTCTAATTTCATGTGCTATCTAGGACAGCCGGAGGGAAAAAAAGAAAAAAAAAAATCATTACTTGATTTTGCTCTTCAAGTGCTCTATGTAAGAATACCATGCTGTATTCCCCTTATATCACTCAACATTTGCACATTTATAATATTTGATCTTTTTATTAGCCCATTTATAATAATAAAAAACTGTTATTATTATAAATAGGCTAATAAAAAGCGTGTGTGTGTGTGTGTGTATATATATGTATATATAATATATAATATATATATATATATATATATATATATATATATATATATATATATAATATATATATAAAATATATAATGACGTGTTTGCTTGTCTGACAAAAGATATATATGAGTATGTGATTATACTTCAGAAACTAAATGAAAGAGAACAAAATAAGAAAAAAAACTGTATGGCGGCATCTTTTAAATTAAATAAACCTGTTTCCTTCTGCTTTAACCTCAAGAATGATAAACTGGTAATTTGATCGGTGATTCACTAGAGACCCATTATTACAGTGATTACATAACTACAGACTACAGGAACAGAAAAGAAAAGGAAGGGGCATTATTTTAGTCATTACTGCACCTGTGCTCACTAATTTCACAAAAAAAAAAAATGTAAGAGTAACATGAGGAAAACCTTAGTCAGCACTTTCATTCAGATGACTAGTGCAAACTGTTGAATTATTAAAGGTAATAGCTTATCTGAGAGAGAGAGTTCTATAGAAACTCTTTAGAATAGATGGAGCTTTTGCCCTCTTCTCGTGTTTACTTTGTAATGAAACCTCACGTTTGAATGATGTACATTAGTAATTAGGTCATTCAAACATTTACGTCGGTTCTGAATAAGTAAGTACACTGTGATGTAACTCAGAGGTCTTTCCTTAACGATTTCTTTACATCGACACGCCTGTTTCTATTTGTGTTGCCAGAGCTGCACCGACGGAAGTGAAACTTCGGTGCACCTAATGGGCGTGGTCATATGTGGGAGTTGACCAATGGAGAAGCAGGATTAAAATAGAGCAGTATATAGGCGAGGTGAATGAAAGCTGAAGCGGAACCGTCGAAGAGATCACGTCACGGTGTTTAGTCAAAGGTCCAGGCGAGACAGGTAGGCGGAAAAATAAAACAGTCATTCCGCTAAATTCTTTTTTTATAAAGTTATAAAGTCGTAACGAGGACTGACATCACCTCAGTACAGTATCATGGTCAGTGTTTTGAGGACAGCTCCTCTGTACAACATTTGGGAAGGACATGAAAACGAACCATGAATATATTCTTCAAATAATATTGCTTTTACAAACTCTAAATATTAACGAGAGTCGGTCACAAGTTTTCCATAAAATACACCTGCTGCATTACACAGCAGTAATGTGGCCAAGATTTTTAATAGCTTGAGTGATGGCCAGTATTTTTGACTCCGCAGCGCCTCCTACAGTGTTGTTCTTGAAGTGCAGTTCTTGTACATAGTGACATAGCGATATAAAAATAACATATTTTGCCCTCTTTTCGCCATTACTAATTTTATTCAAATAATATATTTATAATAATATTAAAATTAATTAGATTTTTATAAAGAATGCGTGAACCCTTGAATATTTTCCAGCGTCTTTCTGGTTTCCTGGTATGACCTGAAATGAGAATAGACTATAAGGTTAACTCTTCACATCAACTATTAATTAAACCGATATTACAAAAACAGATATAATTTTACAGATATGTTAAAGTGATTAAATGTTTGATCGGGTTTACCTCTAATCGCATAAAGGAGTTTATTCTTGAACCTGAAAGGCCTCAAATCTTTGGTTAGTGACGTCTTGAATGAGCACTGTGGATAAACAAGAAATGCAAATTATGCCCAAAATACTGTTATCACTGCCTAATGGATCTCAACAAGACAACAACAGACTTGATTGATTAATCCCAAAGTCAGTGTTATGAATTAAGTCACCAGAAAATCATTAAAAAAAGAAGAAGAAAAAAACACTCACTGTCAAGCACTGTTCTTGCTACATATTTCTGTTCTAAAGCATTGCTGACCTCTTGCATCAGCCAAGGGAGGAATTCGGTCTCTATATCTGGAGCAGAGATAATGAACTTTCATTCACTAGACAGTATACTGGCTATTCATGTATTAATTCATTAAAGATCTAAAGATAATTTAATACATAGATTAATTCAGTTTTTCTGTTTTTCATGCACACATGCTGGGACACTTGCCTCTCTGCACAGGGTCATAGAAGTAGCCACAATCCCTCAAATTGGAATAGACTGAGGGCAACAAGTCAGACAAGTACTGTTGAGCAAATGCTCTCGCAGCAATTTTATCTGCTGTCTCCTTCTCTTTTTCCAGTACTGCCTTCTGCTGCTTTATCCGGTTCTCCTGCATTGCATTAAAATACATAAGAAGCATTACAATCAGAAAATGTACTTTAACCCCCTGAGATTGTTTTTAGGTTTTTAATGTTTTGGTACAGTATGCAGTACATTGCTGCTTAGATTCTTTTCCAGTTGAACGATAACCAATCAGACTCCATCCAGCTTTAAAGAGCTCAAGAATTTAAAGTGGCAGATGACATAACAGCAGTGCGCACTTTAGAATAAGCAGAATTATATCATCCGCTGGAGTGGACACTAATATACAGTAGTCAACATTTGAAGTGGAACAAAATCTTTCATCAAAGTTGTCCTAAAACCTTCTTCTTAGGACAACTTTTGTTGACTTTTTTGATCCACTTCAACTGTTGACTACTATAGTTATCGTTATAGTTGTCTGTATAGTTATTGTTCTTGGAGTGAATGGGCCTTTACTCTGATGCACTGTCTATATGTGAGTATTGGTCATGGCTTTCTATTTTACCACCTGTATTATAATGCTTGTTTTTAGTACATTTTAAGGTAAGAAGGAGATTTCGAGAGTTCAAGTAGATTGGTGTATTATCATTATATCACCTATTGAAATATGCACTTTACTGGAGCAAATACTACACACTTAAAGGGTTAGTTCACCCAAAAATTACTTCATTAATTATGTAATTCCAAACCCGTAAGACTTTCGCTCATCTTCGGAACACAAATGAAGATATTTTTGATGAACCATGAGAGCTTTCTGTCCCTCCATAGACAGCCTACGCAATTGGAACTTTGATCCTTCAAAACGTTCATAAAGAGATCGTAAAACTAATCCATATGAATTGAGTGGTTTAGTCAACATTTTCTGAAGAGACACAAATGATGATGAACAAATTTAATTTAGGCTTTTATTCACACATAAACATTGATCAGTGAACATAAACAGAAGCTCAATTGAATTGGTGAGCAAGAACAAACCTCTTCTCCAAGCTCAAACATGCTGCGTAACATACGAGAATGAACCTCACTGGTTCTCGCACGTGTCAAGCAAACATGCTTGAGCTTCCGTTAACCATAACTGATGTGTAAATTGATGAATGTTTATGTAAATAAAAGCCTACATTTGATGTTCATCATGTAAAGCAATCGATTTTCTTCAGAAAATTTAGACTAAACCACTCAATTCATATGGATTTGTTTTATGATCTCTTTATGAACTTTTTGAAGCGTCAAAGTTTCTATTGCGTAGGCTGTCTATGGAGGGACAGAAAGCTCTCAGAATTTATCAAAAAGATTTTCATTTGTGTTCCAAAGATGAATGAAAGGGGTTTGGAACGACATGAGGGTGAGTAATTAATGGCAGAATTTTCATTTTGGGGTGGACTAACCCTTTAACTGGGGTAATATAAGGTCTAGTTCAGGCCACAATGCACCTATCCACTGAACTTTTAACCACCAGCAGTTTAGCCACCAGCCACTAAGTTATTCTGGTTGCACCGAATAGTTCTAGGAACTCAGTTCTAGGAACTAGCCACTAGAATTGGGCCATGTTTCTGGTTGGATTCGCACCGGAAATAGGAACTCTGAAGCAGCCGACAGCGGCTGAAGGATGCCGTGATCAGAGCTGTGTTTGTTGTGTGTCTTGGGTTTCGTGATAAAAAAGATGGAATGTAAACGCATAATTTAAGCGACTGAAAGAGCAAAAAGTTGGGCTATGAGGCTTTTTAAAAATGCTGGATGTTGGTGTTTGACATGCGTTTGACCAATTAACATACACTCACTGATAGTCACTGATAATTCCTATAGTGCTGGTTTAAGACCCTACTCTGAAGTAGGAGCTAAGGAGTTCCTAGAACTAAAATTGTTCCTAGTTCCTGCTGTGCGAACACGCCAAAATCCGGTTACTTCAGCAAATAGTTCTAGGAACAATGAAAATACGAAAGCCCTTATTGTGCCGTTATTTCCAGACAACAAAATTGTTTTGTGTCCTGTTTCTTTGTTGCCATAGTCTTTACCTCTAATTAAATTAAAACCACAACCTTGATGTTTTTTGGCTGAGCATCATGCTGTGTATTGTTTGTAGTGATTCTAACCTTCTCCACACGGAGACGGCGTTCCCTCTCCTCTAGCCTCTGCACCTCCACCAGCTCAGCATCACGGATCTCCTTGAATGTCTGCTGCTGGGCCCTCAAATTGGCCAGCTCCTCCTCCTCCAGCACTTCCAGCAATGCTTGCTCTATTGTCTTCCCCACCAACACCTGCAGCACGGGCTGGACCTCCATGTCAAAATCAAATAGCTGCAGACGAGACAAACAAATGCAAGTTTTACATGGAGAGGGCGGGGTTGATGACCTACACTGCAGCCAGCCAGCCTGTTGCATTAATCTAGTTGAACAAAATCTGAGTTTAAGAGTAGGTTTAGTTGACAAAACCATACAAATCCAACCTGATCAGGTTCAACAGGCTCACAACACTCAGGATAAACCTGAAACAGGTCTCAGAGGGCGATTAAAAATGTTTTGGCTTCACTTTTCAGGACATGTGCGGCACATTTGCTCTGGGCTCACAGTGTCTCAGAGACCAATATTTTAATGTTTCATAAAAGATGAATCACTGTCTGGCCATCTGAGATTTGGTATGGAGATAAATATATAATCATGATTGTTCTGTAGTTTTTCAGCACACTGTGAGTGTATATAAGTACCATTTGTTTGCTTTTGGCATCTGATAAAGTGTTTGGACCCTGGTGACGCATGACGTCAGACTTAACGAGCGGACAGAAGAAAAAAGCATCCAAAAACAGCCAATTGACAGCATCTATACTCTACCTCTCCCTCTTCTATCTGTGTGGCTACATCTCGTCCGGTTTTGGCTGGGATAAAGAGGGGAGTGTCTGGTTTGTCCAGAAACATGTCTGTTTGGCACTCCACGCTGACTTCCTCTATACGATCGCTCAGCTCTTCCAGATACATCTCTAAAAACACATCAAACAGAATTCATGACTTGATTTCTGGGCTTACAGATGCATGTCAAATTCTGAGATTTACACTTGTAACACAATGAAAGTAAACCTAGGTTATTTTGGGGTAGCTTTATGCCAGATGTTATTGATAGACACAGTAGTTGAAAAAAATAGGATGGGGACATGACCTGGGCCAGACTCGAACCCGGGTCTCTCATGAGCACCAGAGCTCAACATTGGGCTCCGACATTAAGCCCTGTGTTTATTGTGCAAAATCATGCACTACCTGTCTGCAAATCTATGTTCTTTCTGCCCTCTAGTGGTTCTGGTGTTTTCGGGCCAAACTGCTCCTTCAGCCTTTTTCTGGACATAGCTCTTCTTCTGGCCTCCTGCTGTTTCAGGAACTCGACTGGATCTGGCTGAGATGTCTGTCAAACACATTTATATTCTTTTATATTCAATTCATTCATCAGTTGTGCTCTCAGCATTCATCAATTGGGCACAGTACCATATGAAAATATGTTATGCTATGGTTCATTATAGTAATGAGCTTTTTAGGCAGTTTTTTACTCTGTTATTTTTACATTATGCTTCATATAAGAGAGATTTCTAACCTTTCTGCATTAATACTTACAATAGGTAGGATATGTTGAGCATATGTGTTTCCTCTGACAACACGTCGGTCATACATGATATTTCCATAACTGCTCTGTTCTTCATTTCTGCATCATACAGTGAAAAAAAAAATAATAATAAAATAATATATATATATATATAGAGAGAGAGAGAGAGAGAGAGAGAGAGAGAGAGGAAGAAGAAGAGTGTGTAAGTTACTTACAGGACCAACAGAGTGGGAAAAATAAATTGTCTCAGGAAGTTAAAACATGTAGGAAAATCTTAAATATATCAATCTATCAATGACACTTAACGTGTTTAGACTAATAAATTGGCAAAATATGAAAGTTGAAGTGAGAAGTGGTGTATGACTCACAGCAGCGGATCGGTTTGTCTGTATTTGGTGCGGTTGGGAACCGCACGAGGACGGCTGGAAAACGTGTAAACTCCGCTCTGCGTCTCGTGTTGTGCCTGTAAATTAGATGCCATTTTTTCCTTTTAATTCAAAAATGTGTATGAAGGCTGAAATCATCAACTTTTGGTTGTTGAGAGATGGACTAGCATCTGTTGCTGCTACAGTTGTTGTTACTGTTACCGTGGCGACTGTTTCCAACAGCGGTCCGCTTTGTTTACTTCCGTCTCGGTTCTTCTTCTTCTCCTTTTTTTTCTTTTTTTTTATTCCATACGGTTTATGTATGCAACCCAGTATCTGTCATATACGTTTACATTTCTGATGTTGCGAACAATAATATAACGTTTACCGTAAGTAGTTAAAATACACTGTAATTATTAACTATATTATAACTAGTTATAACTACTACTTATAACTTAATTACTATTAAGTTATAACTATATAGTTAAAGTTTATAGTATAGGTCCTTATAGTTTTGCTGTGGATATATAGGCTCTTTGTCACACACACAATATATATATAGAGAGAGAGAGAGAGAGAAGCAAGAGAGCCCAAGCACAGAACATCTGACCATATTTACACCCTCCACACGATCCAACTAAATTCCAACTAACGTTACTAGAACCAAATTTTATGGCATTATACAGAAAAAAATAAATCACATTCTGTGAGAAAAGTCCAACTTAATTGAAACAGCAGCAAAATACGAAACAACTTGCCACAATCTAAGAGAGTCAGGTTGTTGTTATTTCTTGTATGTGTATATATATATATATTCTTATTTTGTTTATGCATTATGTAATCATTATATAATCATTATTTGTTCATTAATGGCCAATGCTTTGGCAATATACTGTGTAAGTCATGCCAATAAAGCGCATTTGTATTGAACTGAATTGAGAGAGAGAGAGAGAGAGAGAGAGAGAGAGTAAGCAATTATACTATAAATCTATAACTATAAAACTATAAACAATTATTGACTATAAGTAGCCTAAACAGAAAAAAAAATACAAAGCAACAAGAAATATCAAGTAAAGTCACCTTTAATTATAAAACATATTTGCATAAAAGTAATTAAAAATTATCCCATAACATTGTAAAAAAAAAAAAAAAACTATTTATTGACAAACTCATACTGAAACTGAATAAACTGAAACTCTATCATTGTGTTGTTGTCTTGATTTACTTTAGTATGATGAAACAGTTGACATCTAAGCTTCTTTTAAACTGATCACTAAAGAAGTTGTAATACATGCTTACCAAACTATAAATGTATGAATTAATAAAGCTTTGCCAGAGGGAAAAATAAATCAAAATAACCGTCTAATTCAGATCTGAAAATGTCCACAGCATGATAATAACCAGTAGATGGAGACAGATAAACCGTGATTTTGCCTGCTGAGAACAAAACTGAACAGATGGAGCAGCTGCACTCAAGCTGACACGAAAAAGACCAGGTTTAATTTACAGGTGCTATAGCAAATGTAATCTATTGCAGACACTACACAGAATATGTGTAGATCTATAGATGTTGGCAAAAACTAATCTTTTTTTGATGTTGTAACAAATAATTATATGGCTCAAAGTCCTCTATAACTTTCAGCTGATCCCATCTGCAGTGTTTAGAGTTCACACTGTGATTTCTGGGACCCCTTCACTTGTGTACTTTGGACATGCTGACACATTCAGAGCTTTTACTCATTTTAGTATCATCTTTCGAAATCTTAAAAAGATTTGTCTCACTTTCATTTTAACTCACTTTGTTTAGCATTATTTTATACATCCTTAATCAATGATTCTTTTTGTTTTTGAATTAAGAAATTGAAATTTGTGATGCAAGGAAGTGGTTTTGGGTTCTTAGTCTGAAAAGAAAAAAGAAAAGAGACTGATGCTAACAGAAATCACTTTACCACAACTGTACACCTAGGATTGGCTCTCATTGTAAACAACACAGTGGCCATGCTTAAACCATGGCAAACATAAAAGTCACTGCACAGGCATTGCAGTGTGCGTTCATCAAGCATTGTTCTGAAACATGCCTTTTTCCATGGATGTATAATTTAATAATTGACTTTTATTAAAAAAAAAAGAAAAAAAAAAAAGGGGACTGATTGCCATGCTTTTTATGCATGTGAACTTTGCTAAACAAGTTCTTGACGACATGAGCAGGCATTTTTTCATCTCACTTGCACAAAAACAGATTCAGTATTCCTCAAAATAAATAAAAAACAGTGAAATGCACTATTTAAATATGCTAAATAAACATCACATTAGCGTTTCTTTTTTAATGGTGAAATAATAGTGTTGAGCTTTCTTCTCCTGCATCCTATTCTTCTTCAATCCAGAATGGCGGCACATCTGAAAGGTTTGTTTGAGCTGCGCCGTCTGTACAGGCGTGAATTTGCATTTCCTCCAGCCTGAACCCTCAACCTTTATACATTTCACTTTTGGTGTGAAAGGGCTTTTACATTCGCCAAAAATAATCTTCAAGTACAAGCAAGGTGAGAAAAAGTAACACAAAATAAATGTAACCCATTACTTTCCATAAAAAGTAACTAAGTGATTCAATTAGTTACTTTTTAAGGCAGTAACACAATATTGTAATGCATTACTTTTAAAAGTAACTTTTCCCAACACTGGATCTGAATATGTGAATTTCCTGATAGTCTTAAAGAACTCTACCAGACATTTTAAAACATTTATATTATGCACAATATAATATATATTGTGCTTTCTAAGCAGGTCCGGTTCTAGGATTGCGTGACTGGTGGGGCATTTCGAAAACTTGGTGCAGTGGAAGAAGACAACTTGGTGAAGAAATTTAAACCATTAGAAGACCTGGTTGCATGATTCTTTCCTTTTTTTGTGTTTTTCTCGCCTATATTTTTGGTTCATTTCTGTTGTGCTCAGTTATTTTGGATATATAAAAATAAAAGCCACAAGACATAATAATATTTGAATTAACACAAAGGATCCAGTTCAAAAGTTTATATGCTTGATTCTTAATAGTGTGTGTTCTTATCTAGATGATCAAAAGCTGCAAACATTTACTGATGCCCAAGACAACACAATACAATTAGAGAGCCAGGTTGTAAATATGAACAGGATGACCGGAAATTCTGACTGGAATAAGACTGGAAGTCATAAAGAAAATCATAAAAACAATCATAAATTAATGACACACATGAGAATAAGTTATGTAAACTTTTGAACTGCTGAATTTGTGTAAAGGCAGATATTGTGGACTATATGTAAACATCTCATAATAATACATTTTTGTTGCAGTGCTAAATAAAAAAAATCATTTTTTAAATGATTGATATTTTGCAGATTCTGAAAGGTGCATGTAACTATCACATCAAATAATAGGCTACTCTTCAACAAATCATCTATCAGTAATGCTGATAGAATATTTTAGAGCTGAACATAACCGAGCAAAACTATTTTATATTTTAGAACAGTTACATCTATTTTTTTTTTTTTAAGTTTTTAATTTTTTCATTTTCGAGATTTTTCATGACTTAGAAATTACAATTTTAAAATTCCAAGCTAAATTTCCAAGTGTTTCATGATTGTGTGTCAATGAATTAATGGTGTGTGCGCATTTAAATAGAGACTAGAGCGCATTTATAAAGGAGTTGCATGTCATCTGCTCATGTGATTGTCAATGGCAGTCTTGAGAAGTGATCAGATAAGGTGTGCAAAAGGCTTGGAAAACTGCTTAGAAAAAGGATGTGGATGAGGACATGAATGCTTTTTACAAGTTGAAATCTTGTAGTTATAATCTAGCATGGTGTGAGCACGTGAAGTCCTGAGCGTGTCTGTGAGGGAGAACTGTAAAAGCATGCAACTTGTCACTGGACTATATGATTAGTTCACCCAGAAGTGGAGCACAAAAGTGAACATGCATAAAATAATTGTTCACAGAGAGCCTAATTCCCCCAAAATATTGTATGGCAAGAGCTGTGTAACATTCTTTAAAAATGTTGTGTTACAAAAAAAAACATAAAATGACATGAAGGTGAGTAAATGATGTTATAATTGTCATTGTTTGTTGAACTATTTCTTTAAGAAAAACATGTATTTAGAGGAAATGAGCAAGCATGGGTTACCACAGAGCTTTACTTTATTATCAGAAGATCTCAAGGTATTGGGGTTCCTGTTGGTTGTATTCTAGAATATTATTATAACATATTTCTACCTATTGTCACATTTCCTAAGCATGGTGCCAAAGAATATCAATTCAAATAGACTTTATTAACACAAGGAAAACCTGAACCAAACTCAGAACTAACATTAACGAGAACCGAAACATACTGAGAAGGAACAAAGGGAACTAACTGATAACAGCTGAACAGAATGATTAATCAAATGAGTAACTATAGTAACTAATGTCAAACACAGACAGGCAAGAGAACATCAATGACTGAAAACTAACTACAAACAGAACATAACTGTGTCATAACGCCCCCTCTCGGAAAGGTGTGACCTTGCGCCGTAATAGATGAAATGAGGGTGGGTGCTTTGGAGGTAGATGAGGAGCTGGTGAAGGGCAGGTAAGAGTAGGCAGCAGAAACCAGGGAGTGGATGGTGATAGCAGCCATGGAGGAGATGTCACTTATTTTATTTTTAGAGCATCTTTTTTCAGTCATTGTAATTGCTATTAAACGATTAGTCCACTTTCAAATTAAAATTTCCTGATAATTTACTCACCCCCATGTTATCCAAGATGTTCATGTCCTTCTTTCTTCAGTCGAAAAGAAATTAAGGTTTTTGATGAAAACATTCCAGGATTTCTCTCCATATAGTGGACTTCAATGGAGCCCAAAAGGTTGAAGGTCAAAATTACAGTTTACAGTGATCCCAGCCGAGAAACAAGGGTCTTATCTAGATAAACCATCACTCATTTTTCTAAATTTTTTAAAAATTGTATAAGTTTTAACCATAAATGCTCATCTTGAACTAGCTCTCTTCTTCTTCTCTATTTGAATTCCAGCAGTTTAGACATTGCTAAGTGCATTACTGCCCTCCACAGGTCAAAGTTTGAACTAAATTGTCATACAATATGCTAGTTTAAGTATATAACAATTAGTTCAAACTTTAACATGAGGAGGGCAGTAATACACTTAGCAGTGTCTACACTGCCAGAATTCTAATAGAGAAGAAGAAGAAGAGAGCTAGTTCAAGATAAGCATTTATTGTTAAAATGTATAGAAGTTTTGTTTGGTTTTGTTTTGTTTTGTTTTTTTAGATGTTTTGTTTTCTTAAATGAGCGATGGTTTCTCTAGATAAGACCCTTATTCCTCGTCTGTGATTGTGTAGAATGATTTGAAGCTGCAATGAAACTGTAATTTTGACCTTCAACCGTTTGGGCTCCATTGAAGTCCACAATATGGAGAAAAATGTTTTCATCAAAAACCATAATTAATTTTCGACTGAAGAAAGAAAGACATGAACATCTTGGATGACATGGGTGTGAGTAAATTATCAGGAAATCTTAATTTGAAAGTGAACAAATCCTATAACCTTTAAATACATACCTCGGGTCTTTAGTGACCCGGGACGTCATTCACTACCCTCCTCCTCGTTAATTTTTTAAAGTTAGACATCAACCTTCTTGGTATTCCACAATCAATTTATTATAAAGAATATAACAAGAAAAAAATCATAAAATTATAAAAGAATGCCTATTTTTGTATTCATTTTTTATAAAAATTATATAGGGTCGCAAACGACCCGAGGTGTGTATGAGTGTACGTATATTTTTTCTGCACAACAATAATTGAATCTTAGACGACGGAATAAGTGCAATTCACCTTTATTCCACAAGGTGGCAATGTCTGATACACAATGCTGAAGTGACGACTCATTCAGACTGAAAACGAAATAATAAGAAAAACATGAAATGGCTCAGATTTACTGCAGAGCAAGTACTGAACGCAATCAAATATGACTGTAACTGTTACTGGATGGATCTGGTGAAGCTATTAGCGATTGAAATATTGATTTTGAAGATGTTGAAAATTATATAGTTTTGAGAATACGTTTGAGCTCACGAATGGGCTCATATCTGTGACCTCAAACATAAAAATAGCGTATTATTTGCTGAATTTACTGATGAGGACAGTGATGATGGCATAAAACATCAGCTCAAACGGAGCCCTTTCAAGCTCCAAAAGGTAATAAAATATGCTTTATTTTATTCTTCTGTAATTGTTACTCTAATATCAGAGGAGTTTTATATTATCGCGACAGGTAGAGATCCTTCCGTGTTAGATATTGATCCGGGTCGATAAAGACCCGAATATGTAAGAATGATTGGCGAAACAGTCATGCATCTAGGGTTAAAGTTTGCCTGTTTAGACTATGTCCATTGGTTTTTTTATGAGCTTTGGTGAGAAATTCAATAACATTGTTCCCTATTTAGATTTGCTGGTAATCCAATACTTGTGTCACTGAATAGTCACTAATTGGTTCTTAATTTAACTTTAAGCATTAAAACATTTATTATATAAAGTTCCCATTCATCAGTGTATAATGGCCACAGCAATGGCAACAGAGGGACAACCATTGTGTTATGTAAGAGACCTCTGTCCATGAACACATGCTACTATTCACAGTTTCATTATGTAACATTTGTCCCTTGCTTTGTCTTTAATAATTGTTTAATGGCTTGCATTGCCAAGTTTATAGTGAATTTTGAAAACAAAAAGTCTTAACCTGCTTGGCATTTCCACTTTGTTAGACAAAAGTTTACTTCACTTGCTGATTGCTATGAAACTTTTTATTATTAGCATTATACACCTTTTAATTTATATATAAATACAGAGCATGATGCTTAAAAGCATGCAGCTTGCACAGCGTGTTCTATGTCTTGATAAGAATCTTTTGAAGATTTGCCAGCACTACCCATATACAGACCAATATTAGCGTGTGCACACTACGCTATAGAAACCATGCTGAGTGACATTTGACACACTGCAGCCTGTTTCTTAGTAAGGCTGAAAGAGGAGGAAATAGGGGCATATCTATAGATATGTGAGACGGCAGACCAAATTCAGCGAAAAACCAAATCAGTCCACATGATAGCTGACTTCCTCTCCAAAGCAGAACACACTGTTCTCAATGACATTTTGTTTTCTATGTTATGCAACCCCTTGCCAACGATGGGGAACAGGGCCGTTCAAAATGCCATATGAAAGCATGGTTTCTGTAAGTTCCTTATAACATCTTTTAATGTTTTTCTTTTGGTATCCCAAAGGAACAAAGACTAAAAGGATTATTTCAGCTAAAAATGAAAATTCTGTCATCATTTACTCAATCTCATGTCATTCCAAAAACAAACAGTATGATTTTATTTTTGTGGAACACTAAAGATGAATGTTTATCCAGGCCACTCTTTTTAATATCATGAAGCTGCAAAATGACAAACAAAGCTATATTCAAATTTTATGGAAATATCATCACACACAAAGACTTGCTGCTTTTATGAAGCGGGAAGTCTCTTAACATTCATTATAATTGCGAGGAAAAGAGCAGTACATTAATTTGGAACAACATGAGTGTAAGCAAATAATATTACCCATTCCAGTGTTTATAGGGTGAAACAACCCTAATAAGACTCAGCAGCATTTCGAGACTATCAGAGATGAATTCAAACAATGTGGCCTCTAAAGTTCTTTATTGTAGTGAAATAAAGAGTAGCAATATTACAGAAATCTTGTAATTTACAGCTGTACATTGGGACTACATCAAAATTATTCTGTTACCACCATAAACTATTTTATTATATTATACAATTTAATTGTTGTAAATGTCTATTTACATAGCTTTATACTGGCAAGAGTTTAAAATGATTAGAAATTAGCATATAAAATCACTGTAACACATTGAATTCTATGTGTCACTAAGTCAAACAGTTGAGCTTAACAGTTGCAGGGGTTTTTTAAAGCTGAAGTGTGCAGTTTTTCTGTTAAATGTTCTACTATCCCAGCTTAACTTAAGAGTCAGCTATAAGTAAGCCATTTATGGGTTTATTTTTCCTGAAAAGTATAAACATTGTGGAACTATCAAAACATTGCTCTGTTTGGTTGATTATCCTGACGAGGCAATGTTGTGAGTTTGGGGCAGGGCTATGTGACTGATGGGAGGAGTGTTAGGGAAACCTGTTTGATAACAAGGTGATACTAGTGGCACACAAATTACACACTTCACCTTTAAATCATAGCTCATCAAGTTCAGTATTGCAATTAAGAAAAAAACACTCACACATAAGATTCCTTTGCATAGGAGAACTCCTCAAATACAGGCTGACTACACCTGCGGGACACTCTGTCGTGCCTTGTCTGGGATACTGACTCGGACATTGCCCTCTGCCGGAACGAAACTGCCTGTGGTTCTACTAATTGAACACTTTCTGTGAATGTTTCTATGTGTTCTGTGGGTTCGTTAACTTTGTAAACATCCAATAGGTTGTCGTTCATGGATATGGGACGAGATTTCCTGCCCAGCTCTCTGGCGTGTTGGACAGTCATGGCCCTGTACTGCGGAGGGGCCGGTTGTCCACCGGTCTGCAGCGCCTGCTCATAGGATGGGGGACTGCATGGCATACGACTATCCACATGTTGGAAGACTTCAATGGCAGAGAGAGGCCGTCGACGGCGAACAAGCTCATCAATGTTCTCTGTCTCATTTTGTGAGTCCTCTTGGAGAGTTTCACAAGGGAAGGCAACTTCCTTCTGAGAGTCCCCTTTTTTCAGACTGCCTCTGTTAAATGTAAAGTTTCCAAGGCTTTTGGCCCTCATTGAGAAGGACCGTCGGTTCACTTCCAGGTCTCCTAGGGCATGGTTATGTTTAGACTTACTCATAAAGGATGAATGCCTAGTAGATTGGCTTTTGCGAGGGCTTGCAGGGGATGGCAGCGGTGAAGTGGTGGTTGATTGCTCCGAGAGATTTGAGGAGGTGCTATCTGAGGAACAAAATGATGGGCAGGAACCAGCCTTAGATGTTGGAGAAGACACACTGATGGGCGTGTTCAAACTCCCAACCACTTTTTTGAGAGACATCTGGGATCTTCTGTTCTCACAGTGGTGGGGATGCAAGAAGGAGTCATCTGAGTTCTGCTTCTTGAGTGGTTGGTTGTCAAAGTCTTCCTTTTCTGTCGAAAAATCGTCATGGCTGCGGGCAAGTTCTCTTAAACCCGTAATGGGGGCAGAGGGAAAAATGGAGGGCTCAGAGCACCGGCGATTGAAAGGATTTGTGAAAGCGTCAAAAATAGCATCAGAGGAACAAGACTGAATGTCAGAGCGTCCCATCTTGCTTAGGCCTGGGCTCCCACGTGGCATCATGTTGTCCTCTTGAGTCTGGCTCTCAGCTTCCACGCAGTCACAATCAACATCAGGATCTGTGCTGTCATATGCTGAGTCATGCTGGTGGACATCGAAGGATATATCGGGGGACATCAAGGAGGCTGAATCTGTAGAAAATAAATCAGTGTTAATGCTCTGTTGATTTGAGCATTCCAGCCAGCCTAACACAGCAGCATTTGCTCAACCAATGCCTTGAGGTTGGGTGAGACTATGGGTGTTGCCACTGGTAGAAGGGCAGCTGCTCCCTGCTGAAAAGTTCTGGTAGCTGTGTTTTGAAACATAGTTGCTGGTCAAACATGGTCTTTAGCTGTTCAAAGCTAATTAATAACTTGTTCAAGCTGGTAGACCATCCCGAAGCAGCAACAAACCAGCTAATAGTTTGTCAAACCAGCTCTACATGGTCAAGCTGATATTTGGAACATAGTAACTGATCAACTTGCAAAAGCTACTGACCAGCTTGGACCAGTTTAGATCAGCTAGAAACTAGCTACCATGTTCCAAAACACAGCTACCAGTTTAAGTTGGATTTTGTAATAGGGATTGACGTAATGCAATTCCATTTGCTCACACTAGTGGTGCAGAAACATCAGCTTCAACAAGGCCTTTTTCTAAATGCAAATGTATTAACACCACACATGCTCTTTACAATAATAGTTTGGTGAACATCCTGTTGAGACTTGAGGTTGTGGCCAACCTCAAAATCATAACGGAGCTCTTGATTCGTGAGGTATTTTTTACCAATATCAATCGCCAATCGCTGATTGATAAAGTCATTGCTTCACTGCAGCTGCCGTTAAAGGCTCCTTTTCCCATAGAAACCTGAGACTTGCGCTTAGGACTGCACATGCGCATTTGCTTGTCTAGCCTGAAAAATAAGTGTTCTTAACACTATTTGAGCATAAGAAACAACATTTATAGGACAGTTCATGTCAGATTTTGTTGATGGTTTGAAATATATTATTTAATTGTGAGTTTGCCAAGCAGTTTTTGAGATTTCAGGATTCCCCCATTCAAATAGATAGGACTTGGTCTTGAATGCCCGAAATAGCTGCCTGGAGGCTTTGCAAATATGGCCGCCGAATGAACAGACTTTCCTTGAAAGGGACTTTGATATTTCTTAAAGTACATTTAGGAATTATATTTCAGTTCTTATTTAAATAGTTAAGATTTATTTACCTGACTTGTCTATGGAGTCCTGTTCCTCGAAATCCCCAAAAAGCATCAGGATATTATGTCCAAACACCTCACAGCAATTTTCAATTAGGAACTGGATAAGTTTTGTGACCTAAGAACCAAAATAAAAATAATAAAGTCTCTTTAATATAATGTGTTAAGTTTTGTGTGCAACTCAGTGTCACAGTGCTTTTAGTGCTGTGGTTTCTTATGCATATAAACCACACCATGTATATGACAGTGCCAAGTTTTGATCTTAAATCAACAGATTAGTCAAACCGAGACTGCAGAGGTGTTTCATGGGAAAAAAAAAAAAAAAAAAAAACATTGAGGAGACTTCTGACATACATTCTTGCTCAGATGCCGATCCAGACTGCTAATTTCTATGTTTAGTGCTAAAGGCTCAACACCAAAGCAGACCCCAGAGAAATCATTTCATCATATAATAGATTATTTAGAAGTTTCATTTTAAAAGGCAGAAAAAAATGACCAAGTGTCTGACCTTTTCAACATCATCCCTGTCTAGGGGCTGGCTGTCACGATGCAGCAAGGTTGGAGCAATGCACACTGCCAGGTTCTTTGCATCCATTTTGTTGGTTTCTGAACGCTGACTAATGTGGTGAAACAGGCACAGCAGGTGCTGCAGGAGAAGACTGTTTGCTTTGGGCAACTTCTCAGCCATTCTGAAAGGGGGGAACAACAGAAAAATCAGTTAGGTCATTTTTCTATTAACCACTCCTCAAATTTTAATCATGATGAGGGAGGAAGGGCAAAAACAGAACTATCTGTCTGACATTTTTGTGGTTGGACTTCAGCTTCCAATTTCCCTATTTTCAAATCTCTGAAGAGTACATAGCAAGGCCACAGAAAAGTCCCATTTCTATCATCCCATCTGTGCCAGGGACTTTTTTTTAACAGCCCCCACATCTGCTCATAGTTTCTCTCTACCATCCACCCTGAAACTACAGTGAGTTTACAGCTAGGTCATGGGACAGAGTCTTATACTCACCTTCTCAACTCACTCTGCGCATCCTCTGTCCTCTCTTTCTCCACAGCACTGATCCAACTTTCATAGTGCTCAAACACTAGAAGGCCTCCAGGGAGTTCCCTCAAGTAAATCTGTCAGTACATTAAAAATAAAGAAATGACTCATGTTTCACAGACACCTCAGAAATGGAAGAATGGGCGTTGACAAGAGAAATACATAGGCAAAGGCCAGGCCTAACATATACAGAGTGTATTATTTACCTTCAACAATCCAACCAAGAGTGTCACAGGCAGTGCGTCCATATCTACCTCGGCCCCAGAGTTCAGCTGATCTCTGAGAGCATTCAGGTTTTTGCTGTTACATGGGACTCTGAAAACACCCTCAGTAAATGGACCCTTCCTGAACAACAACAGGAGTGTTTCCTGTTGGAGAGCCAAAAACATGAGAAGTTTGAGGAATGTAAATCTTCTACCCACTTTAAAGACTGAAGTCAACATGAAATTGACCCTAGAATCAAAAATGTGCCATATTTACTTTTCTTTCTGGTGCATGCATGATTCATCAGCGAATATTCATCAAAGAAAAATGAATGTCTTCATAATCTGTCATCAAAATGTAATGACTTGGTTCATGTCTGAAACGCTTTTTCTATTCAGATGATATAACCCAAGGGCACTTTACTTTTTTGCATGCCATCAGTTTCCAAGGGCTGTTTGGCAAGGGTTTTGACTGATTTTATGAAAACTTCTAAACCTGCTGTTGTTTTGACCACATTTTTGTTTCCAATCCAGATGGTCTTGAAAAAGTTTGATTGAGGTCTGGATAAGGTTAGCAAGAATTTGCATGAAGCCTATCAAAAGAAACATCGGGTGTCCTACAGATTGCATCTGTGGTGGAGATGTTTTTGAAGCTATTTACTTGTTCTTAGACAAAAAAATAAATAAATAAAAACTCATGATGTAAACAACAATACATCAATACAGTACACTAACGTACAGTAATTGGTTTTGGAAGTGTGGTGTCATCTTGTAGATGTCGTCCAAACAACAAGTTCTTCACACTGGACTCAGGATGAGCAGGAAAGCTTGGGTTTGTAGAGCTTCTCTTCAGCTTAAATGGGAAAAAGTTCCTTTTGCCTCCATTCTCTATTGAGGCCAAGAAAATGCATTATAATCAATACTTTAAATGATCTTATTGTGTCAACAACAGTTTATTTGAGAGGTTTATTACTAGAGTAAAGCAATTATGACTTCAAACTCTGTTTTTCACACCTTTGTTTTCTTGCATTTTTTTTTACACTCCTACTCAGTTTCACTGTTTTTTTTTTCTTCTGGCGGGCACCTAACCAAACATGTGGTTTCGAACAGCCATTTTGACTTGTTTAAACTCACCAATAGGCTGCTGTGCATGTGCCTCCTGGTTATGCAACTGCTTTGAGAGGGTGGAGATTTTGCCGTTGCCCTGGGAACAGGCACATGTTTGTCATGAGCACATGAAGAAGTAGTAGGGTGTGACCTCAAATTACATGCATACAACTATCAAAACTATGATAGACTTTTCATTCATTTTTAGCATCCTTGTTTTTGTTCCTGTAGTCATTTTTTAAAGTATCATTGGAAGTAATTCAAAATACAAGAGTTTGAATCTAATATGAAGTGAATATGAGAATACTCACATCAAAAGGCAACTCTACGCCAGAGTCCATCCCAACTCCGCTTAGAGTTTTATTCTGTAAGACAGAGAAAAACAGCAAAATGAATGTCAATGTTTTATCTGTACTGCAAGACCCAAAGATATTTCCATACACAGACCAAGACCGAGGACTTACATCATCTGAGATAAAAGGCATAGAAGAAAAATATCCCATTCCAAGCATTTATGCAGTTTGACCCTTGGAAATCTGATCACTAATGTTTATTAATCAGTGACAGAAGAACGCGTACCGTGGTATTGCCACTCAGCACCTTCATGAGGACGCTGGGCGGTGGGGAAGTGCTGCCTGCACTCGATCTTGCCTCTGCAGTTTTTCTGCAATGACATTTGAAATGGCAACGTTTTTTTTTTTTTGGTCATGTGGCACACAATTACAGCAAGAAGTGTTTAAAAAAATCTCGAGTACACAGTCGGTAAACATGCTAATAGACATAGTCATTAACTGGAGAGATTTGCATTTATGGTGGGGTTCAGAAGTCTTAATCTACTTTTTAGCATAACAAATTGAGCTAATCTTGAATTTCAGAATTTAGTATGTTTGCATTTATAATATACTAAATGACACCTTACCTGTGTAGAGTATCTAACCAGTGATCCTTTAGCTCAGGCAAACTGCAAGTGAGAGAACAGCATGGTGTAAGTTAGTAGTCCACAGAGAGTGTATCGCGCGTGATTATGTTGTGAATATGAAGAGGCCACACACGCTCGACCTCTTTACAACAAAAAGGGCAGGAAAGTCTCAGTGAGTCATGAGGACAGGAAGCAGCATCACAGTTACAGACAGCTACCACTTCCTCATTTCAGAGTGTGGCTAGGCGACAAGTGGAAAGTTTATCTGTGCGACTTGCAGTTCATTTTTGAAAGTTAGATTAGGCCTAATGAAATGCGTAGGAAGGAAGACCTGAAATGTGTGTAAACATTTATATTTTTGGAATATAGTGTGAAGCATGGACCTTTTCTGCAGAAAAAGATGACTAAGATCTTTTTTTAAATCTTTCTCTCATCTTGTTTTAGGTGCATAAATGAAAGATACAAATTCAAAGCTATTTGAATTATCCACTGTATATGTTTTATGAAATGCCAAATACTAAACACTAACATTTTGTTAATCACAGTATACAAAAAAAAAAAAAAAAAAAAAAAAAAAAATACAGCAGGGAAGATTGGGGTAAGATGAGCCATTTTTAACTTATGTAGTCCTCAAGATAAGGGAAAATGAGGCAGGAGTACAATAAAAGTGTCTTGTTTCCTATCATTTTAAATTATCAGAATAAAACTATGACAAAGGGTTCTAAAATATATGGCTTCTTATAAAAAGTGTTCCTGGGGCTTAATTTACCCCAAGTTAGGGGTAAAGTTATCTGAATCGGTGGATAAGTTGCACCATCTGGGTGTAAACTGACCATCTAACTGAATCTGAATCAAACCCATATGAAATTGTAAATATAAATGGTCTCTTTTAAACACTAATTTAATAATCAAATTTCCTTTCGGCTTACTTCGACAACATAAATCCAACAAAATGAAGTTGAAATTTGTTTGCAAAATGTTAAGTCAAATTAAATAAAAACTACATTAAAGTGAATGAATAAATGTCACTAAAATTAATAAACATTTTAGTTTTTCTGCAATGTTGACCATGTTAGGCCACTAGAGACTACAGGTGGTAAGATATATATGATTTGGGCTGAATCAAATTAGCATGAGACCACAATCCTATGAAAGTGCCGAAGAGACTCAGCAGCAAAGTAAATTAGCGTAGGAATGCAAAAAAGCAGAGCTGATGATAATCAGTTAAAACAATCAGAGCTGATGATAATCAGTTGTGGCTAATCAATTAACAAAACAGGCACAGCCAATTAAATATAATATGTCTTGGCAAATGACGTATCCGGATAACATCTTCCTCTAGCATTTCAAATACATGAACATGAGTGGAGAAAATTCTAGCAGCAACTATTGCAGCCAAGTGTAAAATGGGTTAAGACATGCTTTTTTGGGGGCATTAAATAATGGTGCAAACAAGGGCAGACTTAGTGATTTGTGGGCCCTAAGCAATTCTAGGTTTGGGGCCCCAACACACCAACTACACACCCTTTTATCTTTCTTGTCTCTTTTTAAAACCACTAAACCTTTTTTGTGTTTGTAAACAAACTGTCCATCAAATCTTAATGCAATGTAATCTGTAGAGGATGTAAAATTTTCTTTAAGTCAGATAAAATAATGAATAACAATTTCACTAAAAATAATAATAATAATCATCATAAATGAACTATAGCTCACAGCACTCATTGTCTGACAGGTGTTTTGTCCAGAAAGCAGGGTTGCCATTCATTAACATCTGTGTTAAAACATTGTCATTTTCGGGGGCCAGGACAGAGGTAAAACTCATCCCTCTGTCTGACAGGAGAGGGGCTGTTGCAAGGCTGATGGTGTTTGGGCAGTTTGGCCACATTCTTTTTTTTTTTCTTTTCTTTTTTTCCTGCTCCGCTGGGGAAGCTGCATTTTATTGTTAATTTATTCCTGACAACTTTAACTTTGACTTTCTTTGGCTGATAATGTTTCACTCGCGCTAGCTCTAGGCTCTACTAACTCTGCTGTAACTTTCTCTCTAACTCTGGCTAGTGCAAGTGCAGTACTAATGCAATAGTCCATTAATCCATGATAGGGTGGCCCGCATTCTCAAAGCTGCAATTATAATGTTAAAACTTTAATATCCTGACCATATGTTAGTCCTTTAGTATGTTAGTCAACACATCGAAAATAAGTGTACTTCTTTAAAGCATCAAAAAAGATTATTAAAAATGTATGATTTGAAGTACACTACAATTGCACATACAATGCAGTTAGTATCCTTTAAGTAAATCATACATTTCCATTGCGTGTTGCGGTAGGCTTCTTATTGGAAAGACCTCTACTGGTTTTGAAAACATGTGACTAAATTCACAACTGAACTTCACTATTCCTTATGCTAACTGCCCTTTGATGCTGATGGCAGATATTCACTGACTTCCCTTTATTGGCTTGTGTCTAAAACCACACATTCATGCTTAACACTATAAGTAAATGCAATATTGCTTAATATAGCTGCAAGTAGCGATGACAGGCCCAAGCAATGATTTTACACGAAATGAGACACTTCCTTTTTTGTCCTTACTTTAATCCCTCAGCATGGCAACATGTTTGAGATATCCTATAATCAATTAGCATCTTCAGTGTCTTTGTTTCATGTTGACTGAGTTTGGTGGGGATTACATGAATCTCCTATGAGGAGTAGTTAAAAGCCTGATTATTCAAAAAAATCCACATTTAAACTAAATTATCTGACTTCCTGTTGGTCGGAGCTAATGACTGTAAATTAGAAAGTTGTTCGGTTTGATGAGAACAATATCTGTATAGAGTTTTTTGAAGCATGCTAGCCTCAAAAACACTCAAGAATATTATAAAAGTTTGACATGTTGCCATAGAAACAGTATTTAAGATATAAAGAATCCTTTCACAGGTCTACATCTGCCACATTATTCTGATGAAGTTTGAAGCAAACTGGGTAAAAATAATATGCCGATTTCAAATCATTTTGAAAGTGACACTTTCAGTTGCCAGTTGGTGTCGCCATGACTTTCGCTAATAATAGTCACATACATGTGATCGGCCAGCTACAATGAACACACTGCTGAAGTTTCAAAATCATTTAATATTTGCAAACATTTTAACGTATTTCCTGTTTCCCTTTTTTTGCCATAAATAAATAAATGTTCATAAATGCCTCGCCACGGCCAAACCATTTGAGATATCCAATATCTGTCTGCAATTTAGCATGTTTAATGTCTTGATTTCATGTCGAAAAAGTTTGCATTGTACGACGGCCTTTGGAGCAGTAGTTAAAAACTGAGAGCTTGGTTCAAAAAAATCAACATTCTAACAAAAATAGCTGACTTCCTATTGGTCAGAGCTAATGACTGTAAATTAGAAAGTTACAATAAGGAGTGTGCTACAGGGGTGCGCCATACAACCATATAAAAGGGTGTGCCACGGAGTCCCCCCCCCAACTTCTGTCCGACCCTGATGGACGACATTTCCTATGCGTGTGCAAAGTTTCAAGAATTTTTGAGCATGTTAAGGGACCCAAACATGCCCGAAATGTGGAAAAAAATAATTTAACCTAAGGAAAACAATAGGGCCTTTAATCCTAATGGCATACTCTCTAAAAAACAACCTTCTTCTATAAAAAAACATTTCTGGTTGCCTATTCTATTATATTAAGGGTTTCCACTTGTTCAAGTCAGGCAATCTTTGTCTTAAAACTTACTCCTAGTATTGCAACCAACACCTGTGAGAAAACCTACTTAACCCCACTTTCAAACAAAGCTTCGAAAAACACCTACTCATTCTCACATAATGACTACCTACGTCCTTATACACCTGCTCTAATTGCTCTACACTTATCATCATACACTAGCAGTAACATCCTGACTACGTATTTTTTTGGTTAGCAGCTACTTTCAGCGTCAGACAGCATGCCCACAGACTACCCACATGCTTTACTCTTTGTGCATGGTCTTGTGAACGTTCTCATGAGTGTTCAATCTGTTCCTGGGGATCTTTTTTCAGAGCTTAGTTCCAAACCATTTTTTTTTTAAATAAATAATAAAAAACCTCACCAGAACGACACCAGGCACAGAGAGACAGACCAAGCCAATACGAAGGACGTCCTTAGATCAACATCTGTATCATCGTCTTCTGCCTCCTCATCTTCATTTTCAAAGCTGCACACCCACAGATCCTTTAGATCAATTCTGTGTTTCAGTCTGTAACTTGCATTTGACCTGTGAACACAGAAATATAGGTTATATTGTCTTGTTATGTTTTGCAATATGGTAATGATTTCCAAGAACATTTATTTTAAATTTGCATAGGCATAATGTACAATTAACTTGTTATTATCGCAAAAAATCAACAATCAAAAAAAACAAAACAAAACAAAAAAACCCTCTACAAAACATGTAATGTGGAATTGCAATATATATCTTTAAAGCTGTTCAAATGCAATTTAAAAAGCAGTTATTATGCTGTAATATAAAACTAAAGCTAAAAGCTCAAAGAGAATGCACATTTTTTTTTGGTCACAAAATATTATTAAAAATGTATTGTTTTTATATTAAAATTTCTTAAACCCTACACTTTTATGAGACACTTTTGCCTTTTACCTTACACTGGGGGGCATATTGTTGGGTTTTCATTTTGTTTAATGGACTTTTAGTTTGTACCACCTTGTTTTCATGTGTTGCCTATACCAATTATACTCCGCCCTAAAAGTATGTACTCTTTTTGTGAAGAAAAAGTACTTTTGAGTGTGTAGTAGAAAAGTATACAAGCTTTGGGACATAAAATTGCATCTTAACTTTACTTTTTATTCATCTTTCTGAACTGAATCCTCCTCCAAAGTGATTTTGAAAATCTACACTTCGAAAATCTAATCTTCTTTGGAAAAAGTAGATCATCAGACACACTTAATCTAATCTCACATACTATCTAGTATAGTTACTGATTATATTCATCACCTGTTTCTAGTTGAGTTGCTCATTATCTTGTTTCCCTGTGTATTTATATGCCCTCAGTTTCATTGGTTCTGTATTATCTTTATGTTTAAAGCTGTTACATTTTCTCCTATGTGCCTAGATCTTTGTTTTGAGAATAAAACTTAAAAGTTGCAGTTAGATCTGGAGATTTGACCCTCCATTGAATGTCCCTAAATGTAACCAAAACTTTGAAGCTTCAAAAAGATTGTGAAAGCGATCCAATTACTTGGTTTAATCCAAAGACACAATAATTTCATAATGACAGATTTCATTTAAGCTTTAATTCACATATATAGAGCACATCAAAAGGAATGTGAAATATACTTACTTCACATGCAAGAACACACCTTATTGCTTTTTGTAGAAGCTCAAACCATGTTTTAATTGCAGCACTTGGTGTGAGACAACTGTGCACATATACCAACAAATCTATTCCCTAAAAATGATGGAAAATAATTGACTGAAGTTCAGGCATTGTGCCTTTTTGACCTCGGCCCAAACACGAAAAAAACATGATCATCTTCAAAACAAAACTGAAACTCATAACCATGTCTTTTGAAACTATTGCATATGTTTTGAGACATGCTCATCCTTTAAAAGAAAAAGGAAAAAAGTAGCATCCTTGACAACATTTTAAAAAGTAAACCAGATTATTAATTCACAAATTGCCATTGCACTTTATAACCGCATAGTCCAGGGAAATTTTACAGTTTATAGTGGCAAGCAGGTGTTTGGGAAAGTACTGTAGTGGTTTTGTTTCTATTTACTATTGTGGGAGAAAAAAAGGACCTTTTATTCCAGGGTGTCACATTCATGTCTTGACTAGTTCAGTTTCATTATCATGTTCTGTTTAGTTTAATTTGCATTGTTTTCCCTGTCACCATTTGTCTGATTAATTGAGTTACGCACCTGTTTCTTGTTCCGTTAATCATTCCTTCTGTGTATTTAAGCCCTCAGTTCTTTCTGTTCATCGTTCAATGTCATCAGTATTAATCTGTAGTGCATTTTGCTATTCCTGGTGGTTATTAAAAGTGTTCATCCTGCAACACGCATCATTCTCATCATTTGGATTAAGTGACAACCATGACACAGGGGACCTTTAGCCCTAATGTATCTTAATCATCATCATCATCATCATCATCATCATCACCT
The DNA here is from genome assembly GCF_024489055.1 of Chanodichthys erythropterus. NCBI lineage: Eukaryota > Metazoa > Chordata > Actinopteri > Cypriniformes > Xenocyprididae > Chanodichthys > Chanodichthys erythropterus. The sequence goes on along the minus strand of NC_090224.1, from coordinate 23,723,900 downwards.
CCATCAGATTAGACTGAATTTGAATGTATCACACCAAGTCTTCAACTTTTTTATATTTTATTTCATTATATTCATATATAACTTAAAAGTGAATGAAACATATGCAGATCCTGGTCTCATTGTTAATATGTAGTTATAAAGACGTAACTTTTAAAGACACAAAACGTACATTTTTGTACGTTTAGAAAGGTGCTGAAATGTACAATATTGACATATTTATAGCACTAAAATGTAAAAATACTTACGTAAATACTAACTAAATATTTACGAATCTTTCATGTCATAAAGATGTATATGTATAATTTTCCTTTTATCATTTTGTAAATAAATGCAAGATCTCTAAACCCCATCCCAAACCTAAACATAACCATACCCACGTGCACTCATTTCAAATGTCAATCCACTGAAACACAGCATGTCGCAATCTGTGAAGAAGCAGGTGAGAACCAATAAGCGTTTGATATCAATGCCATGAACCATGTTGAAAAGGTTCTCAAGGGCGCAACTTTCAAATTTACAAATTTTTAAAAATATGTCAATATTGTAAATGTATGTGTAGTAGAACCACATTTTACGTAAAAAATAAATAAATAAATAAATAAATAAAAACACGTAGGTATTCTCATGAGATCACATTGCAGTGCCAGCATTTATTTTAAATGCCACATTTAGAAAAAAGGAAGCAGCTGAATTCCCCTATTTCTGTGACATTGTTATTTCATTAAGTTTATTTAAAAAGTCAAAATTTTTGAAAATCTTGAAAACTAAACCATGAGAAAACAAATTCACCCAACCGTGTGTGCATTCTATGTGTTGCTTAAGTTATGATTTAACACTTTTTAATTTGTTATTTTTGTTCCTCCAGCACCTCTGATAGATTGTTAAGCAACGGGTATTGCATAAGCCTCACCATGGGTCCTGCGTTATGTAATAGCAACGGTTCTCTGCTGATTAAAGGAGCTTCTATGGTGTCTTGGGTCACTTGTTTTCACCATTAAAACTCATTGGAATTTATTTGATTTGTTTCTTCACTAACTACAGAGGAGATTATTGTCTTTCTGAGATCCTGAATGGGATTTTACAAAAGTATTGACCGAATGGCCGAATCATGCAAGCATCCAATTTATTCTCTTAAGGTCAGACAGTCAATACAGAAAGAACCAGTCAATACAGTAGTAGCAGCAGAGACTCTATGTGTGCAGAAGAGTTATAATCAAACCTACATTAAATCTCTAGGCTGTCTAAGGGAAAAACACACAGAAACAACTAAACAAGAGCTTGCCAGAGCCCAGCTAGTACTTTAGACATGTGCCAGAGATGTTGAAATTGCTTCCATTGTGCAGATTTAAATATTTTTTTCTTTCTTTTTTTTTTGTACATTTTATTTTGTACAAACCCAAAAATATAATTTTATATATAGTACCTTACACAAATTCTTATCTAAACTATTATATATATATATATATATATATATATATATATATATATATATATATATATATATATATATATATTTTTTTTTTTTTTTTTCTAATAAAAATACAGAAATCCTAGAAATCCTTCTAGACCTGTTGTATCCTAATCATGAATTAATGAATTTATAATGTGGGTCAGCACTTTAAGCAATGCATATTAAAATTGTGGCAAAGATAATAATTTAACAATAAAGAATCTGAAATATATTCATGAATCATACATAAATCAGTAGGGCTTTTTTCTTGATCAAAACAGACTGTAAAACATAGAAGATTTTCATAATAATAATAATAACAATAAATAGTAAAACTCCTTATATTAGGTGTCTTTAACTTCTGTGTACTCAAACAAACAAACAAACAAACACACACACACACACGCACACGCACGCACGCACACACACACACACAATGTACCCACATTGTACCCATTATATTGCAAAACACTTTGCTACTATTGAGGTGGGATATGGTTAAGGCTAGAGACAGGTTTGGTGGTATGGGTGGGTTAAAGGGTGAGGGAAGTGTCAAAATTGTAATTATAGATGTAATTACAGATGTAGTTAGTTACATATGTAATTACATTCAGAATGTTAATACAATGTAAAAACATGTATTTATGTACACAAAAAGTGCATTGAATCAATGGTTAGTTTAAATGTTAGTACATAGTTAAAGACACAATATAAAGTGGGCCCAAAATAATTTTAGCCTCATCTTAATTAGACTGAATGTCTTTGGGGAATTCCCATCACAATCTTGTTTGCTGGGTGATTCCCATTTTCGTGCCAAAACTGAAAGCAACTCTAAATATAGTTTATGGTCACTTTTAGTGTGTAATGCACATTAGTTAGTGTGCATGTTTGTGTATGTGTGTTAACCTGAAGAATTCACAATTCTTACTTGAGCTTGGCAATGACCAGGGCGTCACTGAGGAGGAACAGGTGTCTTTCCCTGGTCTTCAGTCCTTCGGTCAGCTGAGCACATTCATCCAAAATCAGCTCTGAGTTCTCATTGGTCAATCCCAGCACAAAGGGACACTGATCCACTGCCACCAGACATGGAGCTTCCTCCCTGAAAATGAGAGAATTTCTCATTATAAACCACCAATGCAACAACTTTGACCACAGATGAATGAAATAAAAGTACGATTGGGAAAATCCAATAGTGTGTGGTTGCAATGGGTGAATATCAATGAATTATTCTTTGTAGTGAGTCATACAGTTTTCTAACTCAGTTAAAATATTTAATCCATGTAACTGTCATATCAGGGCATACAAGATGAAGAGCAGTGGATCTAATTGCAGTAATACTTTAGTTAACACAAAAAAAGAAAGAAGATAATCCAAACACAAGGAATGTTACAGCTTTGTAAAAGAACCAAGGGGTCTATCTGGACTGAAAGATAATTAAAGTTCACAAAAGAACAACAGTAGTTATTGTGTTTTACACACACACACACACACACACACACACAAACACATGTTTGTTTTTGTGAATTGTGGGGACTTTCCATAGGCCGCAATGCATTTTATACTGTACAAACCGTACTTTCTATCCCCCTACCCTACCCCTAAACCTAACCATCACAGGAAACTGTGCACACCTTTATTTTCTCACAAAAACATCATTTAGTATTTTTATTAATTCATTTACATTGTGGGGACCGGTGGCTGGTCCCCACGATGTAGGTGAACTCAGGTTTATATCACATCGTGGGGACATTTAAATTTGAATAAAATGAAAAAACTAAAATTCATAATAGAAAATAGATAAAATAACAAATGTTTAAACTGAGAAATTTTACAGTTTTATGCTCATTTCAAATTTGATGCCTGCTACAGGTCTCAAAATAGATGGGACGGGGGCATGTTTACCATGGTGTAGCATCTCCTGCAGGCAGGCCAATTCAGCACCCAGACTCTTCTATGATGAATCCATGCTGTTGTAATAGCTGCAGTATGTGGTTTTGCATTGTCCTGCTGAAATACACAAGGCCTTCCCTGAAATACGTCATCTGGAGGGGAGCATATGTTGCTCTAATACCTTTATATACCTTTCAGCATTCAAAGTGCCTTCCAAAACATGCAAGCTGCCCATGCCGTATGCACTTATGCACCCCCATACCATCAGAGATGCTGGCTTTTGAACTGAACGCTGATAACACGCTGGAAGGTCTCCCTCCTCTTTAGCCAATAGGACACGGCGTCCGTGATTTCTAACAAGAATGTAAAATTTGGTCTCGTCTGACCATAGAACACTTTTCCACTTTGAAACAGTCAATTTTAAATGAGCCTTGGCCCACAGGACACGACGACACTTCAGGACCATGTTCACATATGGCTTCCTTTTTGTATGATAGAGTTTTAGTTGGCATCTGCAGATGGCACGGCGGATTGTGTTAACCGGCATTCCGCCATGCCATCTTCATTCTCCTGGGCCCATTTAATAATGTCATTGACACAATCATGCCGATGAGTGATGCAGTGTCATCTGAGGGCCCGAAGACCACGGGCATCCAATAAAAGGTCTTCAGCCTTGTCCCTTACGTACATAAAGTTTCTCTGAATCTTTTGATGATGTTATGCACTGTAGATTTGCAAAGCCTTTGCAATTTGATGTTGAGGAACATTGTTTTTAAAGTATTCCACAATCTTCCACAAACAATTGTTTAAACATTTGTTATGTTATCTATGTTGGCTCATGTGATTTGAAAGTCTTTTAGTTTTCATTTTATTCAAATTTAAAAAAACGTCCCAACATTTCTGGAATTCAGGTTGTAAATAAAATGCAGTCACATACCTTATTGGGCTCCAAGACATTCCTAAAGCCTTTCCCAGCACCAGGTTTGGTGCAGAACGTCTCCTCTGAGACAGACCCCGCAGGTGCTGTATAAAACAGTCATTATTTTATTCATTGTTCTTTTATTTTACTTATTTTGTTCAACTGTATTTATTTATTCTGATAATTCAACTGCAAACCATAGGAACAAGAACATGTATATTTTTGTGTGGTTGTATCTTACTGAGCAGATGAAAAAGTTGATAGCAGAAAGATGATACACATATTCAACTAACATTTGTTCCATAAACGCTGCTTTCAAAAGTCAAATACTATATATTTAAATGTCTTTGTTTAATACTGAAGTACATTACCAGCAATTAATATATCTCAGGGAATATCAAAAAGGGAAAAAACAAAACAAAAAACAGACTATGATAGATATTAAAAATGTTGTTTAGTGACTTTTGCACTAACACATATTTTATATTTCATTGGATCTTCTTCTTATTATTGATACTGGATTTTTTTAACCCTGTTAGGTTGGTTTGTTAACTAATGCCATGTATGGTTGTTTATATTGTATTTTTTTATATTGTTGTTTTTGTTTCTCTCTCAGCCATGGCCATGTTTTGGCTGAAAGTGTTATATAATTCATTCATTCATTCATTCATTCATTCATTCATTCATTCATTCAAGCATTTCATGGTGTGGCCACTGTGACCATTGTGTGTGTTCTGTGCTTGTTGTCCTGGCATTCATCCCTGAATTGTGCCTCGGGAGCTGTGGGTCATTGCATATTATTTCATCACTACAGCTGGCACTGCTTGTTTGGACATTTTATGTTTATGCTTTGGCAAAAATTACAAAAACATAAAAACACAGCTTTACTGGCACACACACAAACCTTGCTAATTTTGTCTTTCATTTCATCATTGTAATGTGCAGCCCCCTTTTTAAAGCAATTTTGCAATTTTTGCCATTTTTGTTTAGACGTAGTGAGTTTGCAGGGATCTTTCATGTTTATGCCTTGTGCAGCTCTTAAATCACTGGTTCAATAGATAATAAACAGTGTTGTGTAAGTTACTCTAAAAAAGTAATTAATTACTATACTAATTACATCTTCAACAGTTACTCTTTCTAAAAAGTATTCCATTACTTATTACTAATTACATTCTAAGTCAACCTCGACCAGCTGAAAAATACAAGGATGAAGCTTTTTTAATTTTTAAATAAATAAATTATTTAAATAAATTATTCTGGAACTGACCACAGTAATTCATGGGAGAATATTACATTAACAACCATACATTTAAACATTAGACATTACATTTTTATGTTAAATCCAGTATTGTTTTATATAGAATTGTTCTATGAATTTGTCTATACAGTATTCAATGCAACTGTAATTAAAGGGAATTAAGTAACTGTAATTAAAGGGATAGTTCACCCAAAAATTTACTCTCAAGCCATCCTAGGTGTATATGGCTATTTTATTTCAGACAAACACAATCAGAGATATATTTAAAAAATATTGTTAGTCCTCCAAGGTTTATAATGGTTGTGAATGTTAGCCCAAATTCTGAAGACAGAAAAAAATGCATCCATCCATAAAAAAAAAAAAAAATTAAAAATCCATATGACTCCAGGGGGTTAATAGGCCTACTGAAGCGAATCAATGCATTTGTGTGAGACAAATATCCTTATTTAAAACTTTATGAAGTAAAATAATGAGGTTCCGGCGCAACAGCCATACACGTTCGAAGTATGTCCAAAAAGCGTTAACTCCCACGACGTAGCACACAATGTCATAACGTTCTACACTACACCATGACATACTACACTTGGAATAGCCTCACATGAGGGTACCACAAATGTAGTTATTTATTGTCTTAAATATTAAAATTTAATATTTTGTATTAATATTAATATTGAGTCAGATGATTACTTCCAACCCAGATAGCAAACGGATGTGGGCCACTTTAGGCAATGATGCGGCACTGCAGGCCTTCTTATGGCCCGGACAAAATGTATGTGAGCCTTAAGTGGCCCACATGTAACATGGCAAATATGGCCCAAATTTTTCAAATCACATGTGGGCCTTTTTAGGCAAAGGTGCGGCACTTACGGCAATGTGTAATCTGAATGTGAGCCTGAAGTGGCCCGTGTGATAAATAATGAATATGGGCCAAATATCGCAAACCAAATGTGGGCCATCTTTGGCAAAAATATGGCACAATCAATAATGGCTAATCTGGCTTTAAACCAAATATGGCCCACATATGCCGCAGCAAATGTGGCCCAGTTATCTTAAAACACAACTGGGCCAGTTTTGGCAAAGATGTGGAAAGTAAACACTGGCGATTCTGAATGTGAACCTTAAGTGGCCCAGACATGGCATAACAAATATGGCCCAGATACATTACACCAACTTTGGACCACATTTGGCTAATGTACGACACAGTCAGCACTGGCTAGCAGGGTGTAAGCCTAAACTGGCCCACATATAATGCAGCAAATGTGGCCCAGTTATCTTTAAACTTATCTGGGCCAGTTTTGGCAAAGATGACGGAGTGTAATCACTGGCGATTCTGAATGTGAACCTAAAGTGGCCCACAAATGGCATAACAAATATGGCCCAGATACATTACTTCAACTTTGGACCACATTTGGTTAATGTACAGCTCAGTCAGCACTGGCTAGAAGGGTGTAAGCCTAAACTGGCCCACATATAATGCAGAAAATGTGGCCCAGTTATTCTTAAAACATATCTGGGCCAGTTTTGGCAAAGATTATGGAGTGTAGTCACTGGCGATTCTGAATGTGAACCTAAAGTGGCCCACAAATGGCATAACAACTATGGGCCAGATACATTATTTCAACTTTGGACCACATTTGGCTAATGTACGGCACAGTCAGCACTGGCTAACCAGGATGTAAGCCTAAACTGGCCCACATATAATACAGCAAATGTGGCCCAGTTATCTTAAAACATATCTGGGCCAGTTTTGGCTAAATTGTGGGACAGTAATAACTGGCAAATCTGATTGTGAACCTTAAGTGGCCCACAAATGGCATAACAAATATGGCCCAGATACATTACACCAACTTTGGACCACATTTGGCTAATGTACGGCACAGTCAGCACTGGCTAGCAGGGTGTAAGCCTAAACTGGCCCACATATAATGCAGCAAATGTAGCCCAGTTATCTTTAAACTTATCTGGGCCAGTTTTGGCAAAGATGACGGAGTGTAATCACTGGCGATTCTGAATGTGAACCTAAAGTGGCCCACAAATGGCATAACAAATATGGCCCAGATACATTATTTCAACTTTGGACCACATTTGGTTAATGTACGGCACAGTCAGCACTGGCTAACCAGAGTGTAAGCCTAAACTGGCCCACATATAATGCAGCAAATGTGGCCCAGTTATCTTAAAACATATCTGGGCCAGTTTTGGCTAAATTGTGGGACAGTAATAACTGGCAAATCTGAATGTGAACCTTAAGTGGCCCACAAATGGCATAATAAATATGGCCCAGATACATTATTTCAACTTTGGACCACATTTGGCTAATGTACGGCACAGTCAGCACTGGCTAACCAGGATGTAAGCCTAAACTGGCCCACATATAATGCAGCAGATGTGGCCCAATTATCTTTAATCTTATCTGGGCCAATTTTGGCAAAATTGTGGGACAGTAGTCACTGGCAATTCTGAATGTGAACCTAAAGTGGCCCACAGATGGCATAACAAATATGGCCCAGATACATTATTTCAATTTTGGACCATATTGGCTAATGTACGGCACAGTCAGCACTGGCTAACCAGGATGTAAGCCTAAACTAGCCCACATATAATAAATGTGGCCCAGATATCTTAAAACATATCTGGACCAGTTTTGGCAAAGATGACAGAGTGTAATCACTGGCGATTCTGAATGTGAACTCCAACTGTACTCCATTACTCCAACTTTGGACCATATTTGGCATATGTATGGCACAGTCAGCTCTGGCCAACCAGGGTGTAAGCTCAAAATGGAACAGTAAGCATGTTAATAGTTCATAACAATTAGGGCCAATGATAATAAATATTTGGTACAGTTGACACAGCAAATATGCTCTAAATATCATAAAAAAAACTAGGCTACTTCTGGCTTTGTAAGGAGCACCTTTTAAAACTGGTTAATTTAAATGTATAGCTAAAAATGGAGCTGAAAATATAACATTAATACTTTTCAGGGATATTTGATGTAGGATGCAACACTTAATTGTACAGGCTAATCTGGAGAAGGCAGATATTTCAGTTTTTTAAACACAACTTTATTGGTGTGTTTGTGTGTACAGGTATATGTGGTTTGTGAGGACACAAATATATATAATGACATTTGCATTACAACCAAATGGCTTAAAAACATACAAAACTTTTTTCTTTTTTTAATTCAAAACATGCAGAAAGTTGTGTGTGTGGTGGGTAGGTTTAGGGCTAGGGGAGGGGGGATGTACAATAAATTGGGAAGGGGGGTAATAATAAATGATGTTTTTGGAAAATGTAAATTGTAGAAAGTTTTCTGTGATGGGTAGGTTTAATGTAGAGGGATAGGTTATGCAGTTTGTACAGTATAAAAACCATCTGCATGGTCCCCATAAAACATGAAAACACAGCGTGTATGTGTGTCTGTACTGTAGAGCAGAAACACAGATGTGCACTGTTACAGCTCTTGGAACATATATTTAGTAGAGTGACATTTTGAGCTGCTGTATGTTAAAATCTTTGCCATGGTTTCAAGCAGAACATATTCCACTGTCCATGTTTTGTTGAACTTGTAACAATATCCCAAGGACAAGTTAGTCCTAACGCTACCCTAAACCTAACCCAACCCATTATCCTTAAAGTAAATAATAACCGGCACAAAACCCTGGTTGTATGCATAAACTTGACATAAACTGTAAACTTGTCACTCAAATATGATTGGTTGAATGAAATGCAGGATTAACAATGTAAGCAGGCAGTGTCATTTTATAAACTGCTTCAAGTGACCCTGATATTGTAATAAGTACATAAATGAATGAATAAATAAACTAATAAATAAAACATTACAAAACAAACATTAATACAAATATTTATTTTGTCTTACATTTTAACTGAATATTGACATTTACATTTATAAATGACTTTTTTATTAATAAAAATAGTTATATTATCAATTGATAAATTAAATTATGAATGGGTAAATCAGCACAGCATAAAACTTCAATGAGAACATGATATTATTTTACTTGATATTAGGCTATTAACTTTTCAAACATTTTGTATTTTTATTTTATTATTATTATCATGTTATAGGCTTCAGCTAACTTTATTAGAGATCATTATTTAATAGAATTCAAACGGGTTCGAATTCCTATTTCCGGCCCTTTAAATTTAAAAGTAGGCGCGCGGAAAAGGCGCCTAAACAGCAGAGAGGATCGGCTGGAGAATTGACTGTTGAAAACTGCACAAAGTAAAGTCAAGGTAAGACTTCATAAAAAATAATGGATTTAAACAATGTTTTTATGTTGTTGGCGATTGCTTCGTTATATTTGATTGGAGTATGTATGTGATATTAAAGTTAGCTAATGATTACTTAAATCGTTAGCAAGCAAACACATAGGTAAGGCTATTTGAATTTAAGTTACTTAATCATTTCAACTTTTGCTATCTCTGGATTTTCAGTATTTATTTATTTTTTTTAAATATGAATGTTTATGTAGAAGATTTGTAGTTTGTGTAGGCTACAATGATTAAGTGATCGGACATAGTAATTTGCTATGTTCGTGCTGTTTACATTTTTCTTATGATACGGCCAGTAGATCAAGACTGATTAGTTCATTGTTTTTAACTATTTTATGTAATATCTCGTGAATAACGTTGATTAGTTCACCTCCGAGTCTTTTGAACCGAGTCTCTTTCATTCATTCACGTCACGTGACGGCACACATTCAGTTAACGTTAGTTTGGTGTTACTTAAGTAACATGATATACAGTTAAGTCCCATGTAGCCCAGTTAAACTGTAAATCCAGTGGTCAATAATACTGAAGTGATACATTGTCTGTCTCCTCAATGTAGATCCTCCTGCTGTAAAAACCAGCATTGACCAGCATGAATTCCCTTTCAGTCACTGTCTACCAACCTGCAGTCGGTTCAGCACGGTACTGTAGACAAGTGTTTTTACTTATGCTTTATTATGGCATAACAGTAAAATAAAATTATGACTATAATTCAATTGGACATTCATCTATGTATTCATTGTACATTTTACTGCACTAACTAGTTTTATTACTTGTCAGAAACATCAGGCTCACAGCAACAGATTAAGAAGAATCCTGCATCAAAAGATGACTTCAACTTGCATGTGAGAGAGTTAGAAGAGAAAAAGAGGAATGAAGATGGACTGTCTAAGAAACCTGTAAGTCAGTTACACTGTCTATTTTGCTATATGTGTGTATTAATTTGTATTATACTACGAGGATGTTGAATGCTTGAATTAGAGCTACAATAACCGCAATTCCGCGGTAATGAGATGCCTACCGCGATGTTGAGGCCATCACCGCCATCACCGCACCGTTTCTATGGTAACCAAGAACTCATCAGATTCATGCGGCTGCGGCTTGTTTGTAGTATCGGCAAAAAGAATTTCTTGAACATCTGTGAAAGTATGTAAAATAGTGGCTGAACTTAAACATATGCTTTTATTAAAACTGGTGCTCTGCTGTGCCAAGGGACATTTCGAAACAGTTCACCAATTACTTTCGTTTATTGTATAGACCTTTATGTCCTATAAATGTGTCATATTCGTATTTGTGTGACAGTCCACGCAGCTTTCAGTGGGCAGGGCTATTGGCATTATTAATAAAGAAACATGAATGAATGAGAAAGTAAAGAGCAGGACGTGGTTGATATTAACAATAAAATTAAATACTGGCAGGATGTTTCTATGCGCATACTCTGAGTGTAAGACGGATAAGCATTGAAGCCTCTGTTTGCGCGTCTAATTGGTCAAATACACCGTGTGAGCTAGAAAGTGAGCTAATGTATATCACACAAAAAGCAAAGTGCAAACTATTCTCAAGAGACAAATTTCAGCATAACATGCTGATAACGGTAGGCTATCCTAACTGTCTTAATTTATTCCTTTATTTATTTTGTGGACCATAAATATAGAAATGAGAAGAATGTTAAACAGGTTGGTTTTTAAAATGCATCTAAAGGTGCTTTCACACTTGGTTCGATTGCCTGGACCGAACGCGAGTTCAATTGCTCTCCCCTCTCCCTGCGCCCACTGGACTGTGTTCACATTATATTATTTGGGTCCGAACCGCGGTTCGTTTTCGTCATCAAACCAGCAGCTGTTGACTACGTTGCTTAATAACAATGGCACAGGAGAAGTCGGCAAAATGCATAACGTTGCTCTCCTCACTATTTTTGTTTTTGAACCGTTGGTTTTGTTCATAACGGAACTTGCATCTATCTCCCACGAATGTAGAATGCTGAAGGTGAGCAGAAATGAGAAAAGCTATGCTACAGCTCTCTGTTTGCAGCACGTCAGTCACGCTCGTCAGGAAAGTGAGTAAAACACACACAAACACACATCTTTATCAAATAATACGGCATTAATAGCGGTTCACTTCCACAACTTGGTGCGTTTGCATTTATATCAGAAGCGAACTGTACCTGAGTTCACTTGAACCGCACCCCAGACCACCCTTTTTAAGCGGACTCGGGTACGGTTCGTGGGTGTCCGCAGTTACACACAGCACACAGTTACTCCTCGTGTTTGCTGGATAATGATATAATGATATTATATTTAATCCTCCAAAATCACTGTGCAATAATGAGTGTTAAGTGAATAAATGTAAACTCTATGAATGAAATGAGCGCAAATCAAATAGCTGTATTGCTGTTGCCTCTCCATGTGCCACAAATCAGCTTGGAAAGAATAAATCAACTGAAATACTTAGTGCTTTTTCCAGTTTAACGCTTTAAAATATTTAACACAGTTAATGCAGCATACGTTTTTTTGTTTTGTTTGTTTCATCCTTTGGCTAGCATTACAATATATGATTATGCTCTTATTTCTGCGAATGCTTTTAAACCATTTAAGCGCACCAAAAGAGAAAAAGAGAACGCACTGTCTGTGAATGTCCTGTCACACACACGACGCACAGAAAGAAATGCACCAGTATTGTGAGCATGGACGGCCCACCAGTATCGAGTTCTCTGTCGTGCTTGAAGAAACAATAACACACACGATAATGTCAAAAATGTCAGTTTTGTTAAATATCACCAATGGAGCAGCCTTAAATGAGTTAAAGTCCCCGTTAACCGGAAGTGCAAACGTCTTTTCTCCAGTGTTGTGACATATTTCCAAGCGAAACAGAATATTGAATAGAGGGCAGAGTTTTAATTTAACTCTCCTCCTCTCCGTCTCTCGCTCATAGCAGACTAAGGGTTGGGGGGGGAGTGGTTTTATTTTATCAGAGAAGGAACACCATTTCAGACCAGAAGTAACATTTCAGATTTTGATTAAAGATTACCACGACAAACAATTTTTTTCGGTGTATTAACTTGCACAGATTAATTGTTCACCACAAGACTAGTAATATGCACTAACAAAGTAAGTAAGGTCAATTTTGATTTTATGACGTCTTGAAATGAAGTCTTAATTGAAAAGTAAATGAGTTGTGAGAAAGTGGACATCAGTAGCTGTATTAAGACCCGGGTATACTTCACTTTCCGCGGCCAGACGCATCTCGCGTGCAGTCTTGTCTGCGAATCTTTCAAAGTATACTCAACTACAGATGTGCGTGGATGACCGAGTTCAACATGTGCAGTACAATTTAATTCATGAATCGTGCCATCAACGGGACTTCGCTGTGTAGGACTAGAGATGAAATATAGTGCATCCAACATCCACCACACAGTCTTGAAATTTGGCCTGCACACGGACAAGGTATGCAGACGTCCGTGAGCCCTCCAGATGACGAACATTATGTCATGCAGACGGTGCACGAACGTGGCTTTAGTTTCAGTGAGACTGTCCTTATTTCATAAAAAACATGCCATTAAAAAGTATTTAAAATATACTCTTCATGTTGTTTCTTTATGTTGTTTTTATTTTAGAGATTAACTGTGACATTATTACATAATAATATGTATTATTAAAAACTTGACTGTGAGTTCAAAACTCAGTCAACATTTTGTCTGTCTCTTCCTTATCCCGAGGTTACCATAGTCAGCTGGATCCCCTCCAAATCCAGATCAGATGGTTGACCTGCATCTTGGCATGACCACGACGCAAGCCTAAATGTCAACGAAGACCATGTCAACTAGACAAGCCAGACAGATCCCCTGTGAGAACTTCGTTGACAGCCATCGGCAAAGATCCTCAGCAAAGACCACAAGAACCAGACAAGTCCTCTGCACAGACCTCTACGGCTAGCTTCAACTCTATGCCGGCGTGTTGTATCTTGATCTTCAAACTGATAGAAACATATGAAATATTCTAGATTATACCAATCCACAATCTGACTTGTGTTGCTGCCTGAATCATATCACACCATGTTCATTCATTTGCCAGAGGAGAATTGGTCCCTGACTGAGCCTGGTTTCTCCCAAGGTTTTTTTTTCTTCTCCATTTTTGTAACCTGATGGATTTTGGGTTCCTTACCCCTGTTGCCTTTGGCTTGCTAAGTTTGGGACACTTAATATTCAGCAATAATATTGATTTGATTGCACTGACACTATCATATGAGAACTGAACTGAGCTGGACGATGACATCACTGTTTTTTGCAGAGCTGCTTTTTGATTAACTTTATACAGCTATTGAACAGAACTGAATTAAAACATACTGACTTCAGCTGAACAATGACACTATTTCTTTCAGAGCTGCTTTACAGCAGAATTGAACTGGAATAATTGAATCATTCTCCTGTTTATACCTGTAAAGCTGCTTTGAAGCAGTCTATAAAGTGTTAAATTAAAGGTGACTTGACTTTTGAAATAGCCTGATTTGGTAAACAGTAATGCGTTGTCAAAATGTCACCATTCTAGGCAGCATGTGGGCCACGTGAGGATTTTTATTTTAATCCACTAGGGTTAAAATAAAAATATACTGTGGCCCACATTAGGGTCAGTTCTGGTTTATTATTTGGTTTGTTATTGGCTTACGTGTGGCATGATTGTGGCTTTATTGTGGCCCAGATCTTTCAAACAGGAGTGGACCGCTCATCATGCCATCATTCAACGCAGTATGTGAGCCAGAGCGAGGTGTTGGATCTGGGCCAGAATTAAAATGAACTGTTGCCCAGATTAGGGCCAGTTATGCTTTATTTGTATTGCTTATGGCTGACATGCGCCATTGGTATGGCTTGCTTGTGGCCCAAATCTGGCCAACAGGAGTGGTCCGCCTAAGTGCCATCATTCCATGTGGTATGTGGGCCAGAGCAAAGGGGTTGGATCTGTTGCACACTTGACACTTTCATGTGGCCCACATTTGGCAGGAATAATGGCACTTGGGCGGTCCGCTCCTGTGTGCCAGATTAGGGCCACAAGCAAGCCACGGTTATGCCGCATGTCAGCCATGAACAAAACAAATTAAGAAGAACTGGCCCACATCTGGGCAACAGTTCATTTTGATTCTGGCCCAGATCCAACAACCTTGCTGTTGCCCAGATGTGAGCCAGTTCTGCTATATTCGTTTTGGTTATGGCTGTCATGCGGCATTGGTATGGCTTGCTTGTGGCCCAGATCTGGCGCAAGTTTGACACTTTTCTTTTGGCTGACTTTTGGCAGGAATGATGGCACTTGGGCGGTCCGCTCCTGTTTTCCAGATTTGGACCACAAGCAAGCCACAATAATGCCGCATGTCAGCCATGAACAAAACAAATGAAGCAGAACTGGCGTACATCTGGGCAACAGTTCATTTTAATTCTGGCCCAGATCCAACAACTCGCTCTGGCCCACTGTGACGAGCAGGGCGGGCGAGAGCCGTGAGGGAACGGCGCGAGGCCGGTGACGCGAGTGATAATGAGCGTCACCTGCGAGGCGTGCCGGCCTCGAGTCTCTCACGGAGGAGCTCCGGAGGCATAAAAGGAGGAGCGACATCAGTGAAGGACGAGAGAGGACCAGGCCTGGACTTTATTTTATGTTTTATTATGTTTGTGTGGCCGGCAGACGTCCGCGAGGGTCTGCCGGCATTACTTTCGTTTTGTTCTTTGTTTATTTTGAATTAAAGTTTTGTTGAATGTTCGCCGGTTCCCGCCTCCTTCTTCCCATATCTACTAACCGTGTTACATTGGTGCCGAAACCCGGGAGGAAGGAGGGACATGCTGTCGGAGAGCCCTCGCTGCTGAGGGGGATCGCGGTGCTGCGGAGTTCGGGCAGCGCGGAAGTGAAGACCGCGAAAGGCTGTCCGAGGCGGTGGTGCTGGAGCCTTGTGAAAGGTGGGACGGAGACCCGGATGCCGTGCTCCTGGGACGAGGTGGGGTGGCTGCCGTCCTGGACCTGGAGGGAGCGGAGGAGTCGCCGCCGTCTGCCGTGGGCCGGAGCCTGCTGCCGTCCGCCATGAAGGGGAGGAGCAGGGGACGGGGGACTCGCTGCCGGCTGCCCTCAGTCGGAGGAGCCATCGCCGGCCGCCAGGAGGCGGTCGAGGATCGGGCCGTCCACCGAGCGTCCAGTGCCACCGCATGGCACCGCGAAGAAGAGCCTCTTGGCAGGCTGAGGACCGAGCGGCAGTGTGTCTGGGAGCCGGACCCAGCATTTTTTTTTTCTTTCTTTTTCCTCTCTCCCCTCTCTCGTCCTGTCGCTCCCCTTGCTTCCGTCTCCTTTCTCTCGTCTCGTCTGTCCTTACCCCCAGGTGCTGCGGCCGCCGAGACAGGCCCCGGGGGGGAGTAAAGCGCAGTCTCGGAGGTACCCCCCGGCCTGCGAGGGGCGTTGGGGGTATGTGACGAGCAGGGCGGGCGAGAGCCGTGAGGGAACGGCGCGAGGCCGGTGACGCGAGTGATAATGAGCGTCACCTGCGAGGCGTGCCGGCCTCGAGTCTCTCACGGAGGAGCTCCGGAGGCATAAAAGGAGGAGCGACATCAGTGAAGGACGAGAGAGGACCAGGCCTGGACTTTATTTTATGTTTTATTATGTTTGTGTGGCCGGCAGACGTCCGCGAGGGTCTGCCGGCATTACTTTCGTTTTGTTCTTTGTTTATTTTGAATTAAAGTTTTGTTGAATGTTCGCCGGTTCCCGCCTCCTTCTTCCCATATCTACTAACCGTGTTACACCCACATACCGCATGGAATGATGGCACTTGGGCGGTCCACTCCTGTTGGCCAGATTTGGGCCACAAGCAATCCATACCAATGCAGCTTGTCAGCCATAAACAAATTAAATAAAGCAGAATTGGCCCACATCTGGGTAACAGCAAGTTGATGGATCTGGGCCAGAATCAAAATGAACTGTTGCCCAGATGTGGGCCAGTTCTGCTTCATTCATTTTGTTTATGGCTAACATGTGGCATTACTGTGGCTTGCTTGTGGCCCTAATCTGGAAAACGGGAGCGGACCGCCCAAGTGCCATCATTCCTGCCAAAAGTCAGCCAAATGAAAAGTGTCAAACTTGCGCCAGATCTGGGCCACAAGCAAGCCATACCAATGCCGCATGTCAGCCATAACCAAAACGAATATAGCAGAACTGGCTCACATCTGGGCAACAGCAAGGTTGTTGGATCTGGGCCAGAATCAAAATGAACTGTTGCCCAGATGTGGGCCAGTTCTGCTTCATTCGTTTTGTTCATGGCTGACATGCGGCATTACTGTGGCTTGCTTGTGGTCCAAATCTGGAAAACAGGAGCGGACCGCCCAAGTGCCATCATTCCTGCCAAAAGTGGGCCAAAGGAAAGTGTCAAATTTGCACCAGATCTGGGCCATATCAATTTTGCTATCTGGGAATATTTTCTGGGCACCAGCCAAGTCTCACCTTGACAAGAAAGAACAATCATGGAAGATTGTTGACTGAATTAAAATTATATAAATTGGAGGAAGTTCGTCATCTGACAAATTTGAAGGATTTGTCAGATATCATTAACTTGTAGAGCCTCTTACTGTATTATCAACACAAGGAATAAATGGATTTTATTAACAAAGGGACAGACAAGAGTAACTAACAACTACTGAATGGATCAAGTGCAAAAAGATTGATAAATGCAAGTGAATGAGTAGGCTGTTACTATGGGAGTTACAAGTTAATCTTATGGAAAGATAAACTGTTTCTCTAGAAGAAATAAGGTAAACCTTATTCTGAATTCAACAAATAAACCAATAGTTCAAGAGTTCACATGTACATATAATTCAGTATAATAAAAGTTATGTGTATTTGGCGTCCTGTCCAGGGAGAGGGCTCCAAGCTCGGAATATTGGCCCGAACCCAGAGTACAACACCCGGTGTGGTAAAAATAGATAGAACTAGAAGTGAGGAGATGGGGTGTAGGAGGGATGCTGATAAACTCTCAAATGAACAGAGGTAAATCTGCTGTATTTATACCTCTAGTCATTGGTTGAGTTGATTAACTGAATGCTCTCCACCTGTGCTAATTAGGTGCCTCCCGAATTTCGTTAATAAAACATCATATTATTCATCAACTGATATCAGCTTTGCAAAATCTAATGCAAATTAGATAATCATATACTGAAAATATACACTAATGCCAAGGTATCTGGAAAGAGGTTTGATAAGTGATATTTCCGTCTGCCTGGTTGTGCTGAATCCAAGCAATGACGTCTTCCACTTGTTGTGCTGTGCAGCGTTGCAGTGGGAAGAAAGGAGTTGGAATCTGTTTCAAAGCCTTGAACACAAAGTACTTGTGAACGTTGAACTCCTGGAGCACAGAGAAGGTCCTTTTCCTGAAACACGCAGAAGAAGAAGCCTTGAAGAAGCCTTGAAGGTTCTGATAACTTTATTCTCTGGAACACGCAGACGGAAGGATCTTTAGATTCTGAAGTCAGTGCAGATCCGGGCAGTCTGGAACAAGAAGATTCTGGAGGATCTCTGATGAGAGGATTTTGAATTTAGTGCAGAAGATATCTTGAAGATGGTGGGCTAAGCTTGTAGTTGCAGTAAATTCACTTCTTGCAGAACTTCATTGTTTTTCTCTTTAGAGCTTCAGAGTCTTGAGAGAGCAACTTCACAACTCTGTGGAGTTGGAATTAGCTTAGCACATCTTGTGATCGGAACCTTGAACTGGGACTGGAACAGGAACTGGAGTCTGGAACCAGAACGGGAACCTGCAGTAACCCGAAACCTGGAACCATTCTCTGTCTCAGAGACAAGCCTTTTAATCTGTCCCGAGAAGGAGGGAGATGCAAATTGGCACCTTTCAGATCCAGTGTTTTGATTGGCTGATGCTGTCAGAGGTGGCCACTGGATGGCCCCCTTCTTGCATGAGGTTCATTTGAATAGCTTAAAGTTCATGTTTAGAACAATGTCCTTAAGGTTTCATATTAACCTATACATTGTGCTAAAAACATAAAGACCAAAAATCATTGAGTTATATTCATTAAGTATATAGAGTTCTGTTAATAGAAATGGAGAAGATTTGCTCTATTTTGTCCACTGTGTGTCCATTGGTGTCTTTTTTGACTTCAAGCCACATGGCAAAACCTGTCTGGTGAGTGGAAGTTAGTTCACACCTCAGGTCTTAGGACTAAGGAACTGGGGTGAACAATGGGGCAAAATGGTGAAAGGATTAGCCTGCTCAATGACATGGTAATGCCATCATTCTTCCTATGCAAAAATGGTCAGGGTGATTGTCTTTGCAGGCTTATCTGCTAGCCTATCTATTTCCTTGTTTGCTTCTCTTGGAGGTTTGAGTTTTGGTGTCCTGTGCTTTTCATTATAATTGATGTAATGGTGATGTCTGTCCTCATGTCTGCCTGCTGATCACTACATACATCATGTCGTACCAGAAGCTCATGACTTTATAATGCTTTAAATAAAGATACTTGTCTTATACAAATGCATCGATTCACTTCAGAAGGCCTTTATTAAAGGTCCCGTTCTTAGTGATCCCATGTTTCAAACTTTAGTTAGTGTGTAATGTTGTTATTAGAGTATAAATAAAATCTGTAAAATTTTAAAGCTCAAAGTTCAATGCCAAGCGAGATATTTTATTTAACAGAAATCGCCTACATCGAATGGCCAGTTTGGACTACATCCCTCTACTTCCTTCTTTAATGACGTCACTAAAACGAGTGTGTTTATAGAGTGTGTTTGTCGCCATGTCGTTGAAACGCTGTTATTTTCATCCTGCAGTCCAATCACCTGCTCTGATTCCGGCTCAAATTGATAGGTTAAATTAAAGACGTTTACAATAAAACTGAGCGCGTGCATCTCCACGTTATGGTAAGAGGCGTGACCTTTCCGGGCACGGTGCACTCAGAGCTGTCGAATCACAATACAGGAACCGCTGGCATTCTCGTTACTTATTTCTGCAGGAGGGACTTCATAGAACAAGGAAGTCATCAGCCCGTTTTTATGACAGTGGAAACAGCGGTATACAGATAAGTAAATTATGTGAAAAATACTGTTTTTTTACACGCGAAACATGAACACATGTTATATTGCACACTATAAACACAATCAAAGCTTCAAAAAACCATGAAAAACGGGACCTTTAACCCCCTGGAGTCATATGGAATCTTTTTTAATTTTTTTTTTTTTTTTTATGGATGAATGCATTTTTTCTGTCTTCAGAATTTGGGCTACCATTCACAACCATTATAAACCTTGGAGGACAAGGGATATTTTTTAAATATATCTCTGATTGTGTTCTTCGGAAAGAAGGTAGTCATATACACCTAGGATGGCTTGAGGGTAAGTAAATTATGGAATAATTAAAATTTTTGGGTGAACTATCCCTTTAAATGTCTGAAAAATTAAAGAGTAATCCCTTACTTTACTTTCTCAAGGGAAAATTAAATTACCGTAATTAATTACACCCAACACTGAGAATGATGTATATTAAATCTATATTTTAATGATTAGTAATAACTTGGTCAGTTGTATGGCACAGCTAGACATTTGCTCTCAATATTAATTCTAAAGTCTTAATAAAATGTGATTGTACATAATTTTAATCATATTTCTTATAAATGTTCCACTTATATATTAATTTATTTTAAAAACAATTAGCAAATATTACATTGTACCTTTAAAAATTTAGTTTTTACTACTGAAGAATATGTAATTCCAAACCACGTCCACAGAATATGTTTACAAAATAATCATCACAAGCTAAATTATGCCATACAGCCACACAACGTCAAATTATATTTGCTAAATTTCTATGGATTATCTAGACTTAAATAAGAGATTGACTTGACTTAAGAAATGTGCAGGGTAACACTTTTTAAAGGCAGACTGCATCAGAACAGTATTAAGGGACATTTAACTACACCATAGAAATGCACAACAATCATACAAGAACAATTCAACACCTTTGAGGTTAAGTGTCTTTAACTCAGCAGGGATGCAGAGCATTGAGGATGGAGAAAGGTTAGGGGTCACCCACATCAAGCATGTTTTTGTTAGAAGTTATTCATTCTGCAATCATCTTTTCACTTTTTCAACCTTTTCAACACATCTTTACATAACTGCTTTGCTTGTGCACCTCCTATTGGTTAAGAAATGAATGATCTCTAGTGGAGAAAACATTCTGTGATCTTTCAAGAGCAGGTCTCATTATTTCCTTTCAAATAAATAGGTTTTGTAAACCTCTGAACATCTAAAATGAGACTGAACATTCTGTTCTCTTATTAGGACCGGACTTGGCTCAGATTGAGCTGCATTTTTCACTCTTTCTTTGTAAAAGTTCATTAATCTGAGCAAGGGTCATTTACACTTTATGCAAAATTAAACCTCCTCTTTCGTCTTCTTTTGTTTTTAATCACACTACTTGTCACTGATCTCCACTGATTTGGCTTCTTCAACGACATTCTTCAATGATATTAAGGCTAAATCCTGATTCACAGTGGACCCAAAAAGCAGGTCACTATTAAAATTTCCTGAATGCCATTGGATGACTTACAAAACATCAAACCAGTGGCATTTGTGAACAATTGCGATTTTCCTAGAATTTTACTTACTGGAGCCATTTTGTAATTACATTTAAACAGGACCTATTAATCCTTTTTAAAGTGTCAGTTGTGGCCTAATGGTTAAAGAGTCAGACTGGTAACCTGAAAGTTGCAGGTTTGAGTCTCAATACAAGCAGGAAATTACTTTTTCAGCAAGGCACCTAACCTCTAATTGCTCCCTGGGTGCCACAGCAAAATGGCTGCCACCTGCTATGTGTGCGTGCGCACTAACTTGGTTACTATACTTGGCCTTCGCATGTCACTTTCAAAGCCTTGATTTTGGTCTCCACTATAATAGGCTTGAATGTTTAAAAAAAAAAAAACACCTTATTTTCCACATATTTTACATTATTGCAGCTCCTCTCTTCCCAGTCTGTCAGTAACGCTCTGTTTAGTTCTTGTTTCTATGATGCCCCTCCTTCTGGACAGCGCAATGTGCTCTGATTGGTCGACTGGACCAATGTGCTGTGATTGGTCAACTGCTTTGAGAGTGTTTTGGAAATGTCACACCCCTTACCATAACCGTGTTTGATCTGGGGTGGATCTCTTGGACATGGTGACAACACACTACTAATGCAACTCAATCAGGCCTTGTGCAGGAATTATTTAAGAGGACAATTGTGATGGAAACACATTGTGAAGGAAACACATGACTACAACTGAGCTGTTTAAAAACAGTTCTTACTGATATAGAGAATAGCCCCCTTTGCAGTGACTTTTTGCTTTGTAACTTTGCAGATCTTTTTCATGCTCAAACAGCAACATTACACAGTAGGGCTGTGTCTGAAATCACCCCCTGCAACCATTTGTAAATTTAATGCATCTGGCTTCCAGTGTCATTTGCTTCCAGTTATTTTTAACTGTACAAAACAGCTTGTTACGCTGTTTGATATTGCAAACTTGTATTTCTTGCAAATAGTGAATGTGGTATAGGGGGCAATTTCACACACAGCCTTTGTGCCCTAGCAGAGTAACCTCAGGTGTAGTTCATCACATTATGGACATATTCTACCAATGTTTGACAACCAGAAAATATCCAAATACTTTTAGTCTAACATACACTTGGACATAGGCCTATGGCATTTATTCATAAGTGTGGATGACTATAGTGTCCTAATACTTTTTTGGGGACACTGTATAAAAGTGGATAAGCTATACTTATTATTTTAGTGCTGTTACAACAGAGACACGGAGACTGAAGTAGAAGCAATCCAGTTAAGTATTTATTTACAAACAGTAGAGCACAGAATGATAACAGGCAGATATGGCGTGATGAGAGATGAATAGGGTATAATACTGTCCTTATCAACTTGCAGATGATGGATGAGAGATACAGTTGAGGGAGACGATGGAGACACTCACACACACAGGTAGGTTTGCACACGGGGAGACCAGGAGACGAAGGAGATGAAGGAGATCGCTGGAGCAGGTAGGTAAGTAGTTTGGGAGTCCTTAAGGTAAGCATACATATCATGTAGTGCGAACGAGACCGGACAGTGAGTGTGTGTGAGTGTGGTGGCTTTATGGTGCTGGTGATTGCAGGGTAATGACGTGCAGGTGGCGGTGATTAGAAGGCTGGTGATTGAGTGCGTGGGTACTGCAGTGAGGTGGAACCTGACGTGTCTGTGACAGTACCCCCCCTCCCACGGCCCGCTCCTGAGGGCCGCGGACCTCGACGCCGTGGTGGTCGTCCTCTAGGTCGTGGGGCAGGTCTGTCCGGGTGATTGGCGTGGAAGTTCTGTAATAGGATAGGATCAAGGATATCATTCTTGGGTACCCATGAGCGTTCCTCGGGGCCATAACCTTCCCAGTCAACGAGGTACTCGAGCTGACCACCACGGCGCCGGGAATCCAGGATCTCATGAACCACGTAAGCTGTGCCGTCCTCCAGGATGAGTGGAAGGGGGGGCTCGGCGGCTGCCACGTCAGGTTCTGTGGAGGGAACAACAGAAGGGTGGTGAGGTTTTAGTAGTGAAACGTGGAAAGTGGGATGAATTCTACTATACTGTGCAGGGAGTTGGAGACGGTAAGTGACGGGGTTGATCTGCCGAAGGATGGTGAACGGGCCAATGAAGCGGGGACTCAGCTTCTTGCAGGGCAGACGCATCCTGATGTCCCTGGTGGACAGCCAGACCTTCTGCCCCGGTTGATAGACTGGAGCGTCGGAGCGTCGAAGGTCGGCTGTCCTCTTGCGTCTGCGCAGGGCTCTCTACAGTTGGTGGTGAGCTGAGTCCCATACCCTCTCGCTCTCCCGGAACCAGTAGTCGACTGCAGGGACGTTGGAGGGTTCCCCATCCCAGGGGAACAGCGGGAGTTGGTAGCCGAGTACGCACTGGAAGGGTGTTAGTCCAGTTGTGGCTTGACGGAGGGAGTTCTGTGCGTACTCGGCCCAACCCAGGTACTGGTTCCAGGAGTTCTGGTGGCCGTGACAGAAGGTACGCAGGAAGCGGCCAATCTCCTGGATCTTCCTTTCCGTCTGCCCGTTCGACTGAGGATGGTATCCAGATGACAGGCTGACGGTCACACCCAGGAGGGAGAAGAAGGCCTTCCAGACGTGGGAAATGAATTGAGGTCCTCGGTCGGAGACTATATCTTCAGGTATTCCATAATAGCGAAAAACATGGTTGAATAGCATCTCTGCCGTGGCCATAGCGGTAGGTAGACCCTCCAGGGGTATCAAACGGCAGGACTTAGAGAAGCGGTCTACCACCACCAGGATGCACGTGTGACCGTCAGACTCAGGGAGGTCGGTGACGAAGTCCACTCCCAGGTGTGACCAGGGTCGCTCAGGAACGGGCAGAGGAAGTAGCTTGCCGGTGGGAAGATGGCGTGGACTTTTGGAGATGGCGCACTCCCTGCAGCCCTGCACGTACCTTCTGACGTCGTTGGCCATGTTGGGCCACCAGAAGCGTTGTTTGAGCAACGAGAGGGTCTCATTGACCCCCGGGTGACCAGTGCCAAGTAATGAGTGGGTATTGTGCAGAAGTGGAGTGCGACGTGCCCGTGTGACGTATTGCAAGCCTTGGGGGCAACCCGGCGGAGTGCGTGTGGAGGCATTGGAGGAGGGAATGGTTTCTTCGGACCACTGGATAGGGTTCACGAAGATAGACTCCGGCAGGATCTTTTCAGGCTCTTCGGGCTTGTCCTCAGGGGAATGGATGCGAGACAGAGCGTCAGCTTTAGTGTTCTTAGAACCAGGGCGGTAAGAGATGGAGAAATTGAATCGAGAGAAAAACATGGCCCAGCGAGCTTGGCGAGGGTTGAGTCTTTTGGCAGCCTTCAGATATTCGAGATTTTTATGGTCAGTGAGAACTTGAAACGGATGAGTAGCCCCCTCCAACCAATGCCTCCACTCCTCGAGGGCAAGCTTGACGGCCAGGAGTTCGCGGTCACCGATGTTATAGTTGACCTCCGCCGGGTTGAGCTTGCGGGAGAAGAAGGCGCATGGATGGAGTCTACTTGGCGTCCCCTGCTGCTGTGAAAGGACCGCTCCCACTCCGGTGGTGGAGGCGTCCACTTCCACGATGAATGGTAGGTCCGGGTTAGGGTGGACGAGGAGGGGAGCGGTGGTGAAGGCTCTTTTCAGGGTCTCGAAGGCGTTGGTGGCAAGTTGGGACCAGGACAGAGACTTGGGCTGGTTACGGAGTAAGTTAGTGAGGGGACTGACGATGGTACTGTAATTCTTGATAAATCTGCGGTAGAAGTTGGAGAATCCTAGGAATCGTTGGAGCTCTTTGATAGTTGATGGAGTGGGCCAGGACTGGATAGCGGTGACCTTCCCCTCGTCCATCCGGATGCCACTGTGGTCAATGATGTATCCTAGAAACTGTACTGAGGGTTGGTGGAAAGAGCACTTCTCAGCTTTTAGGAAGAGGTGAAACTGTCGTAAGCGTTGAAGGACCTCCGCAACGTGGTGGCGATGTTCGGCCAAGCTCCGGGAGTAGATGAGGATGTCATCAATATATACCAGAACGAACTTGTGGAGATACTCCCGGAGCACCTCGTGAATGAAATCCTGGAATACGGAGGGGGCGTTGACTAGGCCATACGGCATGACGAGATATTCATAGTGTCCGGTGGGCGTGACAAAGGCGGTCTTCCACTCGTCCCCCTCACGTATCCGGATGAGGTTGTACGCGCTGCGGAGGTCCAACTTGGTGAACACAGTGGCACCGCGGAGATGTTCCAGGGCCGCTGGGACGAGGGGAAGTGGGTAGCGGAATTTGACAGTGATTTTGTTGAGGGCACGGTAGTCGATGCAGGGCCTCAAGCCTCCGTCCTTCTTTGCCACAAAAAAGAAGCTTGAAGCAGCAGGGGAAGTAGACGGGCGGATGTATCCCTGTTCGAGTGCCTCTTTGATGTATTCCTCCATGGCCTTCTCCTCCGGTAGTGATAGGGGGTAAATGCGTCCCCTAGGCACTGGTTCACCCGGTAGCAGATCGATGGCACAGTCCCATGGCCGGTGTGGAGGAAGTTTGGAGGCGCGCTGCGGGCAGAAAACGTCACTGAAGGGGCGTACTCCGGGGGAACATCCACGGAGGGTTTCTCGACAGGGCTTTCGATGGAGGTGGCGTTCATGGAGAGAGACTTGGAGAGTGGAGACGTTGGAACAGGAAGCGCTGGGAAACAGTCGGGAAAGCAGTGATCGCCCCACTTCAGGATTTCGCCCGTGCGCCAAGAGATGGTGGGATTGTGTTGTTCCAGCCACGGGCGCCCTAGAACCACGTCAGCAGTGGATTCCTCCAGAACCAGCAGATGTACCTTCTCCGAGTGCAGGATGCCGACACAGAGTTGAAGAGGTCCCACATAATGACGGATGTTCTTACGGCTCAGGGGTTTGCCCGTGATGGAGTGGATTTGATAGCTAGTCGGAGACGGGGAGACTTTGAGGTTGAGTTGTCGGCATAGGGCACCAGAGATGAAATTTCCTGCTGACCCTGAGTCGAGGAGCGCCACCACTGGAACAGAGGTGTTTGCAGCAGTAAGGATTACAACAGTAGTGAGTGGTTTCATTTTTTGGATAGAGGGAAAAATTGCACTCACCACGGGCCGAGGAGGACGGGTTGGGCATGTGGAGATGACATGCCCCGGTAATCCACAATATAAACATAAGTTCAGGGTCAGCCTTCTTTGTCTCTCATTAGTGGTGAGACGAGAATGATCAATCTGCATGGGTTCGGTGGCTGGTTCTGGAGAGCTGACGGGTTCGGACCGACGGAGGAGGTTGGTGATGGTTGACTGGCCCTGGTGCTCTAGGAGACACGACTGCATACGGGACCCCACGCGAATGGCGAGTTGGATGAAGCGTTCCAGTCCAATGGAGTCCTCGTATGCAGCGAGATGCAGCCGCATATTGGGTTCCAACCCCTGACGGAATGATGTGATGAGAGCTTGTTCATTCCATCCGCTGGTGGCGGCTAGCGTTCGGAACTGCAAGGCATATTCGTTAACAGAGAGATTACGTTGTTTTAGATTATAGAGCTTCTCACCAGTCGATGAATCCGTCAGAGGTCTCCCGAAGACCTCTCGGAAGTGAGAGACGAACGCCGAGTAAGATCTGACCACAGGGCCCTTTTGAGTCCACAGAGAGTCTGCCCATTGCAGGGCCTTACCTTGCAATTGCGAGATGATGAACGCTATTTTAGCCGTGTCGGTGGTGTAGAATTGCGGCTGCATCTCCAGGACCAGTTCGCATTGGAGAAGGAATCCGCTGCATTCCTCCGCCGATCCAGAGTAGGGCGCCGGTTTGGCCATGGGACTGGCGGTGAATGCAGGTGAGGAAGCGGTGCTGGCTGGTGCTGGAGTGGAAGCGTTGCTAGAGGCAGATGACGATAGCTGTGGTGTGAGTGCTCGGCGCAGCGTGTCCACGAGCTCTTGAAACGGGTCGTTGGTGCTCATACTGTGAAGTTGTTAAGGTCCGGTCTTCTGTTACAACAGAGACACGGAGACTGAAGTAGAAGCAATCCAGTTAAGTATTTATTTACAAACAGTAGAGCACAGAATGATAACAGGCAGATATGGCGTGATGAGAGATGAATAGGGTATAATACTGTCCTTATCAACTTGCAGATGATGGATGAGAGATACAGTTGAGGGAGACGATGGAGACACTCACACACACAGGTAGGTTTGCACACGGGGAGACCAGGAGACGA
Source organism: Chanodichthys erythropterus (assembly GCF_024489055.1). Lineage (NCBI taxonomy): Eukaryota > Metazoa > Chordata > Actinopteri > Cypriniformes > Xenocyprididae > Chanodichthys > Chanodichthys erythropterus. Next base: position 23,696,321 of record NC_090224.1, on the reverse strand, counting down.
AGGAGATGAAGGAGATCGCTGGAGCAGGTAGGTAAGTAGTTTGGGAGTCCTTAAGGTAAGCATACATATCATGTAGTGCGAACGAGACCGGACAGTGAGTGTGGTGGCTTTATGGTGCTGGTGATTGCAGGGTAATGACGTGCAGGTGGCGGTGATTAGAAGGCTGGTGATTGAGTGCGTGGGTACTGCAGTGAGGTGGAACCTGACGTGTCTGTGACAAGTGCATGTTATCTACACATTTTGTAAAGCCAACAAACTTGTTTGACATTTTTCTAATCCAATTCATTATGAAACACAAATAGTGCAGTCAAGAATTTGCTAAAGCAGGCATGGGTAAAGGCGATTACAATTATTGTGTACACTGTCATTGCATATATAATTAATTATGCATTTATATGTGAACAATGAAGAATTTCCTTTAGTATGCGCTTTAATATTCACATATTACAGAGTTCAAGAATCTCAACATGAGTCCCGCTAAAGGGCAAAAACTATTCAAGCACAGCATGCATCAGTTATTTAGTAAATATTAATGCAACATGGCATAATTACAGAGCCTTCCTGGAACCTTCTTCCGCACTATTGCATTCTGGGGCAATTATGTGGCCCCAAACAATGATCATTTGTTCACGCAGACAGTGAAAAACAAGTCTGTGTCATTTGTATAGTATGGAGCCAATTTATCAGTCTGTCTGAGATTGGCAAAGGACTCTGGCTTTAAAAAGGAGAAATAGGCACTTTATACATAGGAAAATACATTTTCTCTATTCAAAACTGAATTCTTCACTGTATGAGAGTTTTCAATGAATAACAGTGAAGTGATAGCAAACTAGACTCCACTCACAGTGTTCCACTGTAAGAAACATGTCACTTTTTTAAATAGGTAAACAAACTATTTAATCCAACAAATAATCAAACCAATTTAAAAAATATATATATAAATATTAAAAATATAAAACAATTCATAATTATGTATAATAATTCAATTAATAAATATATATTTTTTTAAATTGTATCACTTTCTGATAGAATCAAACTAAAGGGTAACACAAATGTTTGGCATGTCAGTTAGTAAGGAATGAATGAATGAATGAATCAGTCAATCAACCAGTCAATGAATGAATGAATCAATCAATCAATCAGTCAATTTATCAATCAATCAACCAACCAACCAACCAACCAACCAACCAGCCAACCAATAAATCAATCAATCAATAATATTTTATTGTATCACTCTCTGATACAATCATGCTATGGTAACTTAATTTATTAGTATGCTAATAAGTGCATATTTGAAAATTGTTATTTCAGATGTCTATTACAAAATAAAATATATAGGACTTAAGTTGAAGACTTGCACTTAATGCAAGTCTGCAACTTTGGTCCACATCATGCATAAAACATGGCACAAACATTTAATAATGCTATAATAGTTTTAAAGTCTTAAAGTTAAGATAATCAACACCAAACACATTGTATTATTTATACAAAAAATCCTTATTATTGTGAATTGGAAACTTGAGAATAAGAAGCTGTAGTCTCTAAATAGTCTCTTTATGATACAATATAGATAGATAGATAGATAGATAGATAGATAGATAGATAGATAGATAGATAGATAGATAGATAGATAGATAGATAGATAGATAGATAGATAGATAGATAGATAGAGGTACCTCAGAGGTACTTACTGGCTGTATGGGGGCAGCGGTGCCATCATAACTTCCTCTCCTTCTCATTCTGAGCAACCTTTCAACAGCACCGCCCGCTTGCAGAGTTTCCCACTGTTTATTCTGAAGATACTTTTCCTAAACTGGAGCCTTTGAGAAGAGTTTTCAGCACCCTGCTTGTGATCCAGTTTGAAATGAATGCTGGCTTCTCTTGACTGGCATCTTCAGCAGTAACTAATGAGCCTGAGAACAATGGAGGACCAGGGAGGACAAATGGGCGGAGAGAGTGGTTCCGCTTGACCTAGACCAAACCTGCCTGCTGTGGCAGCCACTTATTCTTTGGGCTTTTCCAGCCATGTTTGCCCTGACACAATTGAAGCTACAACCCCCCCGCCCCCTTTTTTTTTTTAACAAGCTAATGATGATACAAGCTAATGGCTCTCACAAGAACAACACTGGTTTAGCAGTTTAAAATCCAATAAGAGAATGGGAATGATCTAAACCCACCCAGCAAGCAAACCCCACCTGAACTTTCAGGGTACAGCCAGAGAGGCAGTGAGTACATGTGCAAAACAATCATTATTTTTGCAGTTCTGTTTGGTGACACTAGAATTGTACAAAAATTAAACACTTTAAAGGATATGCACCAAAGTGTGTGTTGAGATATAGAAATTTATAATTGCTTTTGAATTATTCATAATATATTTACTATGGTAACTGGGACGGGACATGTTTGTTCACTTAGTTTTATTGTGTCCACGACATTAACCCCTGGGAATGTGATAATATTTCGTAGCCATGAGATATTAATTCATGGGAACATCATATTAACTGATAATGTGGGAATGAGATAATAAGTCAAAGATAATAAGATAAACATTTTGTTGAGGTAACGGCCTCGAGATCCTTGAGGGAATTATATTTTTCTCATGGCCACAACTTCTTTATGTTGACACAATCTTAATGAAACTCGAAAGGCTGAAGATCGGAGTCCTGGATTAAGATCCCCACTGGCACATCCAGGATAGAATTTCAATGATCAGACACCTAGTGAAGAAACAGGTATAAATACTAAATAGTATTTTGATCATGCATCGAAGTTTGACTGTCAATGCTTGTTTTCAGAATGCTCACAAAATTTTGTTAAAGGGGTGGTTCAGTGTTTTTTTTTTTTTCTAGGCTCGATTGTGTTTATGGGGCGCAGTTTAACATGTCTTAGTGCTTTGTTTTTAAAAAAAATGCTGTATTTTTCATACATTTTACCTTTATTCTACACCGCTGTTTCCGTTGTCATTTGAATGGCTGGATTGACTTCCTGATTCTATGATACCACTCCCTCTGAAATAGCAATGTGCTCAGATTGGTTAGCTGGCCCAGTGTATTGTGATTCGCTGAATTCGCGTCCGGAAACACCATGCCCCTTACCATTAGTTGCTACATGTGCTTTAGTGGAAATGTAAATAATGGCGTCTATATTGCTGAATCAAATTGAGCCTGAATCAGACCCAGATAGCAGTAATGATGAAGAGGGTCAAGCAGAACCTCTGCAAGCACAGTTTTTAAAGGACGTTTATTAATGGTAAGTATTTCCTTTTGTACTTGTCAAAGTGTTTAGATATGCTGTCACTTGTAAATGTTACTGCTGTTTGTTAGCTTTCAATATATGGTTTTATCCTGATTAAAACTTTACTGTAGCCAAATACATGACTGAGTAGTAGCATTTTCATAAAGGTAAACAACTGTCTCTCTATGAACATAGAAGTTTGTTGGTGTTTGCTGGAGAAGTATGCAATAGAATTTAGCTAACTGGCTAGCGAAGCAAAACCACGTTGGTCTTTGTTTACATCCTTGATGCAACCAAAAAGTAGAAACAGAATATATTTAAAAGACATGTACAAACAATAAAACATACTTACAGTTTGGGGCCCATAAACAGCAGCTTCTGCTTTTAAAGTGGGAACTGCTTCATCTTTCAGTAATAGCCTTTGTGCAAATCCAGCATTGAACTTGTGTAGATCTAGAAGCTGTCTTCCGCGCCCCATCTAGTGTAGACAATATCACTGATTATAATTTGTTCTATTATCATTTGACGCATCACGGCGTGTGTGTCCGGTGAAGACAACTCTTCCACTTCCATAATGCCACGCGACATGGCCTCGCCCACTTTTTTTGCGTGTTCCTGTGGGCAGGGTTTATGTTAATTGCAGGGTTTATGATGTCACCAACCCGGGAAGAAGCTCGTTGTAGTCCAAACCGGTCGTTTTGGCATTAAACTATAACTTTAAAAGACTATCTCATTTGCAGTGAACTTTCAGCGCTGTAACTTTGCAGATATGGTCTATGCTCAAGCAGCAACATTAAACACTAACTAAAGTTTAAATAGTGAAATCGCAATGAACCACCCCTTTAAAAAACACAAATCACTACCCTAACTCTTGTATTGACAAAAATTATGAGTTACATACTACCAAAGTTAGTACAAAGCAAAATTATATAGACAATATAATATATTTGAATTTATGTAAATGTACATGCTCCCTGCAAAGCACTTGGTATACATTTTTTAAAGGATGCAGTATAAAAGTTTGTAAGTTGTTCATTAAGTGTATTACAGTTTTTTTACAATTGCTTACACACTAAAATTAAAAATAACACACAATTACTGAAACTCTACACTCAAGGAGCAAAACCTCAGCCCAGATCTGCACAACAATGAGCACATTCTCAGCCTCACACTTTTTGCAAAATACTACACACATTGTTTTGCAAAACACTAAACACACTTCTCTACATCAGATACAGAAATCTAACATAATGTCACTTCTTTGCCATTTCAAGACACTGCTTTCCAAAATACCACCCCTATAAACCAATTGATCAAACACAGCTGTCAGGTCTGCAGACACTTAGATGCTTAACTGTAAACTCAACAATCAGGTGCAAGTACTATAAAAATGGAAATATGTGAGTTTATATGTCTTCAACAAAATGGAAGGCAATGCTGCAGTAAGAGGGAGAAACATCATTGGCCACAGAGCTATTTTGAATGTCCTGGGACAACGTGGTGGTAACATCACAATGTATGTTGCAATCACGCAGAATGGGGTCCTCCACGGCCCACATATTCACATTTTAGACAGACTTCACAAAATTGTCCCAGCAGAAGACCACATGGATGCAGAGCAGATGAGATACATTGTCGTATGGGACAATGCATATTTCCATCTATCTGCTCTGGTCCAAAACTGGTTTCATTAGCATCCACAATTTTCACTCCAATACCTCCCACTATACTGTTCCTTCCTTAAAACCATTGAGGAGTTTTTTTTTTTTTTTTTTTTGGCATTGCGGTGGAAGGTTTATGATATCCAGCCCTATATCAGGATACCCCTCATTCAAGTCATGGAGGAGGCCTGAGACCTAATTGATGCAGGGTCTGTGCAAGGATGGATTCGCCATTCAAGAAGATTCTTCCCTCGCTGTCTTGTGAGAGAGGACATCGCCTGTGATGTGGATGAAGTGCTATGGCCAGATCCAGCTAGGCCAAGAGATGATGCTCAGGTGTTTTTTTTGTTTGTTTTTTTTTTGTCTCCACAAAAGTTTTCATTTGTGTACTATATTGTATTTAGAATATGTTCTGATTTTCAGTGCAAAATGCAACCTTTGGGATTGGTTTTATTACATGATGCAAATAAAACTGAGTTGATCTGCAGAACACAACTGCCGGACCAGCTCTTGCATAATCTTTTTATAGATTTCTATAGCTCTCCACCCAGGTGGGATCAATACATCTTATATATTTTCAAACTCTGCACCAATATTGTTTATCAGTTCATCCATTTGTTGGCTGTGAATCCAGTCTGTTTTGAAAAGTGGAATGAGAGACCCCACATTAGAGGCCCCCGCTCATCCTGTAAATATTCTTTAATGGCAAAACGAGACGCTCAGCTTAGGTATAGTTACCATATATCTAATGGCAGAGGCAGAGCAAGCATATCCCAAACCCTGCACTGCGGTGGAAATTTCAGAACCAAACATCTCCATTCCATCTGATTAAGAATGGAGTAAAAGATTCTGAAATATAATTATGATCTTGCAACTGGTTCAGCCTTGCCTGTGGATGTCAATTATAAAAACATTCATTATGTCGTCAAAAAGTTCTTTCATGACACAACTTTACATGTCTTCTTCATCCTATGTCTCTGGTCTTTCCACTTACTCTTTTCCATGTGGCTCATATCTGCTCCAAAGTGTTTTGATCATCTCGTCAGCCGTCCCATCAATCATTTGCGAGTTGTTGCAATGTTCTTTCCCTCTTGGGCAAAGGAGGTACGTTACTGCCAGGGCTGGGGAGTAACGAAATACATGTTACGACGTTACCTATTTAAAATACTGTATTTGGTTACAGTTACATTTTAAAGGGCACCTATTATGCCCCTTTTTACAAGATGTAATATTGGTCTTGGGTGTCCCCAGAATGTATTTGTGAAGTTTCAGCACAAAATAGCCCACAGTTAATTTATTATAACCATTTGAAAATGACATTTTTGGGGCCTGTTTTAAAAAGAGCTGTTTTGGTGTGTAACACCTTAAATATAAATGAGCTGCATATCCCCGCCCTGCCTTTGGATGAGGGCGTAACTTGCATACCTATGGCAATAAACAGTCGGTAATGCAGAATGGCTGAGAATGAGAGACCCGCTGTTTTGTATGGCATTCAGCCGTACATGTTTGAACCGGAATCAGACTCAGATGATGAAGAGACTCCGGCAGAAGAAACACAATTGAGAATGGAGCAGGACGTCTCTGAATGGTTATTTGATACATTTATGTACTTATAGAGTTTTAATCGCATCCCCTTTGTAATTATGGATGTGCAACACACACACACACACACACACACACACACACTGTGATAACGTTCGCTCAATTTTTTGAAACCACAAACACTAATACTGTGATAACGTTTGCTAAGTACGTTAGATACACACTATACAAACAAGGTTTAAATTATATACACAGACATTCTACGACGACGACAACAACTTTAGACGCATTTGTTATTGAATTGGCTGAAATCGACTGAAATGACTATTTGCTCAAAAAACATTAAATACACTTACTTCTTCTGGAGGTGACGTCGGATCGCGAACAGTACTTTGAAGCAACACCTGCTTTGAATTGACCCTCGTTCTCAAAACAGTCAGTCAAAAAATGATTCGCGCAAACATAAACGTATTTTGGAATTTTGAGTGGCGCCTTTCCTTCGTAAATAAAATCCATCTACTGCGTTTTCAGTGGCTCTGATGTCGGAAGTAAGTGAAAACTACTATGTTCGTTATTAGATCCCACAACAGAACACTTATGTTTCTTAGGAGACATTACCGGCTTAGCGCAATTCTACGTCATAGTGAGAGCAATCTTAGAACAGGGCGTTCTGAGACAGTGCTTATGAATTAATGAGATTGTAAAAAAAACACTGGGTGGATTTTTCTCATTCTAGGGTGGTTTTGCTCACACACTGCCAACACACATTTATGGTCAAACACCATGTAAAAGTGAATTTTGCATAATAGGTGCCCTTTAAATAGATGGTAATCAAATTACAGTTACATTCAAACAGTATTTTAGATTATCAAAGTGATTACTCACTACTGTTTGAGGATTTTTAACCGACGAGGCAATTGTTGATGATTCTCCGACTCTGTCTGTTAAAAAAAAAAAAAAAAAAAAAAAAAAAACGCGCACAGCCTGTTCAGTTAGCAAACAGCAGAGTGCAGACATGCAATCGCACGCAAAGATGGACGCGAAAACAGCGCGTAATGCATTTCTCGTGGAAATTCAAAGAAAGTTTTACTTATTAACATGAAAAAGGACGTAACATCACAGTGCAATGCATGTCTACTTGCGAAAAACCTTCTATCGGCTTCAAAGGATTAAACATGTAATCTGAAAAAAGGATCTTGAGGTAGGCTAAGTTGTTCTTGGTCTTTGAAAATATTACTTTCCTTATTTATTCCTTATTTTCCTATGTACTCATACGTTGAGCTTTGTATGGTTATCATTAGCCTACGTTTAATATTTATAATTTTATATTTTTAAGTAGTCTAACTCAGGTCTTTGAAAAATAACACAAATTCCTCATAGAATTAACATCCAATTAATCATGCATTAAATAATGTTTTATAAAGCCAATGGCTTTCTGTAGCATACCCTTAAAGGGATAGTTCACCCAAAAATGAAAATTTGATGTTTATCTGCTTACCCCAGTGCATCCAAGATGTAGGTGACTTTTTTTCTTCAGTCGAACGCAAATTATGATTTTTAACTGCAACCGCTGCCGTCTGTCAGTCAAATAATAGCAGTAGATGGGAACTTCAACTATAACAGTAAATAAAACTTGCTTAGACAAATCAAAATTAAAACCTGCGGCTCGTAACGACACATTAATGTCCTAAGACACGAAACGATCGGTTTGTGCGAGAAACCGAACATTACTTATATCATTTTTACCTCTAATACACCACTATGTCCAACTCCGTTCAGCTTCCTGCTAGTGAGGTCAAAAAACGCGTTCTGAAGACGGAAGTGTTGTCTCGCCCATGTACTGCAATGAGCGCGAGACATCACTTCCGGAAGCTGAACGGAGTTGGACATAGTGGTGTATTAGAGGTAAAAAATGATATAAATACTGTTCGGTTTCTCGCACAAACCGATCGTTTCGTGTCTTAGGACATCAATGTGCCGTCACGAGCCACAGGGTTTAATTTGGATTTGTCTATGGAAGTTTTTTCGACTCTTATTGTTCAAGTTCCCAATCACTGCTATTATTTGACTGACAGACGGCAGCGGTTGCAGTTAAAAATCATAATTTGCGTTCGACTGAAGAAAAAAAGTCATCTACATCTTGGATGCACTGGGGGTAAGCATATAAACATCAAATTTTCATTTTTGGGTGAACTATCCCTTTAATCCCTCACTTCAGGCTGTCTGGGATTGCTGAAGCAGGTTGGTGTCACTCTGCAACCAGGTTGGTGTATTTTAAGGTGAGAGATGTGGACCCAGGTGTCACTCTGCAACCAGGTTACAGTTTTTTACGATTGCTTAAGCACAACTTTGAAAACAGGGCCCAGTTTGTCAAAACACTACACACAATTAACACAACCCTACACCAAAGTAGCACAACACTTCAGATCATTTGCAAAATGGAACACTTTTGTCAAAACTATACACAACTTTATAAAAACAATATTTTGTTACCATACGAAACACACACATTTCATATGACTTTACAGTTTTTTACGATTGCTTAAGCACAATTTTGAAAACAGGGCCCGGTTTGTCAAAACACTACACACAATTAACACAACCCTACACCAAAGTAGCACAACACTTCAGATCATTTGCAAAATGAAACACTTCATTCAAAACTTTACATTAATTTAACAAAACCCAACTTTGACACCGTATGGAACACACATGGTTCATACATTCTGATCCTGTTTGATTCATTTACACACTGCTGTGCCCAATCTTAAACACTTGTAACTTTTATACTTTTCTAATTTATATAGGCTGGGTTTGATTTTTTCAGAGATATTGTTAGAGTAAAGTACATGAATATATATATATATATATATATATATATATAAACACAAGATCAGTACTGCACATTGATGAAAATATTTATTTCTCACCACATTGTAAAACCATTCAATACATCAATGCCTTTCCAAAGGTTATATTTTGCACTGAAAATTAGAACATATTCTAAATATAATATATTACACGAACAAAAATATTTGTGGAGACAAAACACCAATGCATCATCTCTTGGCCTAGCTGGATCTGGCCATAGCGCTTCATCCACATCTCAGGCGATGTCCTTTCACGCAAGACAGCGAGGGAAGAATCTTCTTGAAAGGTGAATCCATCCTTGCACAGATCCTGCATCAGTTCAGTCAGGCCTTCACCATGACTTGAATGAGGCACATCCTGACAGAGGGCTGGAGATTGTAAACCTTCCATGCCAAAAAACAACAACAAACAAACAAAAAACTCCTCAATGGGTTTACAGTTTTTTACGATTGCTTAAGCACAATTTTGAAAACAGGGCCCGGTTTGTCAAAACACTACACACAATTAATACAACCCTACACCAAAGTAGCACAACACTTCAGATCATTTGCAAAATGGAACACTTTTGTCAAAACCATACACAACTTTATAAAAACAATATTTTGTTACCATACGAAACACACACATTTCATATGACTTTAATCTTTTTGAACCAGTTACACACTGCTGTTGCTAACCTAAAACACTTTTAGCAAGTCTAATTCTCAGTGATTAGAGTACTGTAAATGAAGTACACGGAGAAAGTGCAACTATACAATAGTTCACCAAACACTACACAAGACCAATGCTGCAGACTGAGAAAATATCATTGATTTCTCTCCATATACCCAAATCAGTCAACATGGAGAATAACAACAAAACATGTCCCAGTTGTCATGCTACTACAGTAGTGTGCATAACACTGTTAGCTCAGCAAACAACAGACAAATGTAAAATACTGTATCCAGTACAGGTTACAATTACAGTAAATAACAACAACAAACATAAAAAATCATCTGAAAAAACTGACAATATTGTACAGAAAATACTACAGTAAACATACTATACATTATCTCCTCGCCTAGCTGGATCTGGCCATAGCGCTTCATCCACATCACAGGCAATGTCCTCTCTCGCAAGTGAGGGAAGAATCTTTTTGAAGAATCTTCTTGAAAGGTGAATTCATCCTTGCACACACCCTGCATCAATTAGGTCAGGCCTTCTCCATGAATGAGGCACATCCTGACATAGGGCTGGAGATTGTAAACCTTCCATGCCAAAAAAGCAAACAAACAAACAAAAAACTCAATGGGTTTAAGGAAGGGACAGCATGGGATGTATTAGAGTGAAAATTGTGGATGCTAATGAAACCAGTTTTGGACCAGAGCAGATAGGTGGAAATTTACATTGTCCCCTATGACAATGTATCTCATCTGCTCTGCATCCATTTGGTCTTCTGCTGTGATGATTTTGTGCAGTCTGTCTGAAATGTGAATATGTGGGCCGTGTTGTAAGGGTCTAAGTTGGCATGCTGGTGGAGGACTGCATCATATATTATGATGTCAACACCACGGTGGCCCAGGGCATTCAAAATTATGTTTCTCCCTCTCCCTCTTTCTGCAACACTGCCTTTCATTTTGATGAAGATACATAAACTCACTCTTTTGCCTTTTTATTGTACTTGCACCTGATTGTTGAGTTTACAGTTAAGCACCTAAGTGTCTGCACACCTGACGGCTGTGTTTGATCAATTGGTTTATAGGGGTGGTATTTTGGAAAGCAGTGTCTTGAAATGGCAAAGAAGTGACATTATGTTAGATTTCTGTATCTGATGTAGAGAAGTGTGTTTAGTGTTGTGCAAAACAATGAGTGTAGTGTTTTGCAAAAAGTGTGAGGCTGAGAATGTGCTCATTGTTGTGCAGAGCTAGCTTTGTGTTTTGCTCCTTGAGTGTAAGGTTTTGCAAATTGTGGGAAAAGTTTAATTTTAGTGTGTAAGCAATCGTAAAAAAACTGTAAATAAAAAAAAAAAAAAAAAAAAAAAACACAATAGAAAAAACACCTAAGCATCATCTCTTGGCCTAGCTGGATCTGGCCATACACTTCATCCACATCACAGGCAATGTCCTCTCACGCAAGATAGCGAGGGAAGAATCTTCTTGAATGGAGAATCCATCCTTGCAAAGACCCTGCATCAATTACGTAGGTCAGGCCTTCTCCATGGCTTGAATGAGGCATATCCTGACATAGGGCTGGAGATTGTAAACCTTCCATGCCAAAAAACAACCCCTCCTCAATGGGTTTAAGGAAGGGACAGTATGGTGGGATGTATTGGAGTGAAAATTGTGGATGCTAATGAAACCATTTTTGGACTGGAGCAGATAGGTGGAAATTTACATTGCCCCATCTGACAATGTATCTCATCTGCTCTGCATCCATTTGGTCTTCTGCTGTGATGATTTTGTGTAGCCTTTCTAAAATGTGAATATGTGGGCCGTGTTGTAAGGGCCTAAGTTTGCATGCTGGTGGAGGACCCCATTCTGCGTGATTGCAACATACATTGTGATGTTACCACCACGTTGTCCCGGGACATTCAAAATAGCTATGAGGCCAATGATGTGGCTCCCTCTTACTGCAGCATTGCCTTCCATTTTGTTGAATACATAAACTCACCTTTTGCCTTTTTACAGTTAAGCATCTAAGTGTCTGCACACCTGACAGCTGTGTTTGATCAATTGGTTTATAGGGGTGGTATTTTGGAAAGCAGTGTCTTGAAATGGCAAAGAAGTGACATTATGTTAGATTTCTGTGTCTAATGTAGAGAAGTGTGTTTAGTGTTGTGCAAAACAATGTGTGTAGTATTTTGCAAAAAGTGTGAGGCTGAGAATGTGCTTAGAGTTGTGCAGATCTGGGCTAAGGTTTTGCTCCTTGAGAGTAGTGTTTCAGTAACTGTGTTATTTTTAATTTGAGTGTGTAAGCAATCGTAAAAAACTGTAAATTCTTACTATTTTTCACTGAATTTCAGATTTACAATTTGATAATTCAGTTATCTCTTTGTATTATAAACTGATTGCCACATCACTGGATAATTCTTAAACACTCAACCGACTTTGTTCATGTGAACAGTCAGAAAGACAATATTTTATCCTTTTACACAGAATCTGCTCCATCATTTTTTCCATAACAATACTGACCAGGATACTTAACCAAATTCATCCATGGCCATCATTTTATTGGGCATAATCTGCCCTGTGGGCCTACATATCAAAATTTACATAATCTAAAATCTAATAGATAAATTGGTTTAGAATAGGCATTGTAGAATAATAGGCCTACTCACGGAACGAATGCAGCGCCAGTTCTGTTTTTTCCGTAGAATAGGGAATGCATAGGACACACAGCGTAAGCTTTTTGAAGAATATGAAAGTGCGGCTTTGGCAGAAGCACGTGCATATACAGTTGTATTTATTTTTCCGAAAATGACTGATCGTTTCTCTAGATAAGACCCTTATTCCTCGTCTGGCATTGTTTAAAGCCGTTTGAAGCTGCACTGAAACTGTAATTTTGACATTTAAGTCCATTATAAGGAGAATAATCCTGGAATGTTTTCCTCAAAAATCGTAATTTCTTTTCGACTGAAGAAAGAAAGACATGTACATCTTGGATGACATGGGGGTGAGTAAATTATCAGGAAAATTCTCTATAGTGATCATTAAATATGCAGCACCTGTGCATGCAAAGGGAAGGGATAGGAGTCCTTCTGTTTAGATCATCAGTCTTTGGAAGCTGTTTGGCTGTTTCTACGGGTCATCAGTCTGTGATGGCACTCAAAGGCCTGGCGTTGTGGTGTATGATCTCCATTGTTTCTCTGCCTCTCCTCAGTCTGGCTTTTGATTGATCCTGCCACAGCTTTGTTTGCATTTCAGGATGTTCTCTTCACACTCCGGAAAAGTTTCTAGTGAAAGTTTTAAGGCAGGAACAGACCAAGCCGACAGTCGGCCGTCGGGCAGTTTTTGTTCATCAGCCGACTAAGTTTTCTCAGTGTGTTCCGCACTGTTGGCTGAAGTTGGTCCTTGTCGGCTTTTTTCAATGGATTCAAATTGTTGAATCGGCGTCAGAGCTCATCGGTCCGTCGGGCCATCTGATCATTCTGATTGGCTGTTCAGCTACTGCCACCTGCTGGTACGGAAAGGCATTTAATCTTACGCAGGCGCTGAATGGATGAGCTACTTGGCCATCGACTGTCGGTTTGACGGGCAGGCTCCAACGAACAACACAAATTAAGCAAAAACTGCTTACCTTGTGGCCACCATTGTGTTGCTCATTCAGCCAGCCCGCTGTGTTCTTCCACTCTTCTGCTCCTTTCCAACTCTGTTCGCAGCACCAATTTGTAGTGTCTTCTTTCACCTCTGTGAAAAATCACTCTTGAAGTCTTGGGGTTTTGATGGCAGAAGATTAGTTTAGGCACAGTTACCATATATCTAATGGCAGAGGCAGAGCAAGGATATTCCATTCTCTCACAGGCCTCTTACACAGACATAGTCAAATACATGATTATAAAAGCAGAATAAAAATGGATATATTATGCTTAAATCTTTATATTCTGATTAATAAAAAACTTCAACACACTCAGCTCCAAAACACCTGGTTCTTTCGACCATGCAGTACGCTGGCCCAACCTGCGGCGGTTCTTCGGGGGATTGATGGGCGCTTTCGAATCATTGCTTCATAAAGCTTCAAAACCTTTACAAATGTTTTGTTTCAAAGCTACACATACATTATGTATGCTTTATGGTGGAAAAAATAAAGGATTCAAATGTTAACACGGACTGCTCCTACATTTTTTCTAGTTCTTATTATGATACATCCATTCTGAAAATTCTTTGAACTCACGCCTCCATTTGAAGACCAGAATCCTCAACATCTGAGAAGGTAATAACACCTTGAATCTGGTGCCTTAGACCACTCAGCCATTCTGACACCTGATAATCAGTGCTGTCACTGCAGCCTCCATGATGTCAAAATACAGAAAGAAGTGGATAACCGTTACTGCACATGCATTATTTCAAGTTCTTTTTGCATTTCAGTCATTCGAAAAGTTCTTTTGTCAGAAGTGGGATGTGAACCCACACCTCCATTTGAAAACCAGAACCCTCAACATCTGAGAAGGTTGAAACTCCTTGAGTCTGGTGCTTTAGACCATACTGCCATTCCGATGTTTGCTTTCTAGCACCTGATGATCAGTCCTATCACTGCAGCCTCCATGATGTCAAACTGCAGGAAGAAGATATTAACAATTACTGCATATAGGCTACATTATTTCAAGGTTCTTAATAAAATCAAGTAATTCTAAATGTTTTTCGTCAGGATTGGCATTTGAACCTGATGATCAATGCAATTACTGCAGCCTCCATGATGTCAAACTACAGGAAGAAGTGGATAACAATAACTTCACATAGATGATTTCCAATTCTTTTTGTATCAGAATCCTCAACATTTGAGAAGGTTATAACTAGGGATGCACCGATCTGCCTTTTTCGCTTCCGATACCTGGGATTCAGTATCGGCCGATACCGTTCCAATCTTCAAGTAATAGGAAAAGTGCTAAATTACCTAATAAACTGTATGCCTCACATAGGGCCGTGGCGGTCGGCATGACAACCACACGACCGCGGTCGTGGAGTGTCACCGGCGGTAGTGTGGCGTGTATATAATATATAATCTCAAAGGTCGCGTTAACCGATTTTTTTTCCGTCATTGTAGAGAATACGAATCTGACTTCACGCCGCATTGAGTTCTGGGTAACTTCTTAGTTTATTCGCCATCTTGACAGGATCGTGCAGCCTTTCCGTTATTGAGTTTAGTGCAGTAATTAGTTTTCTGTCATGATTGTGAAAAATGTCACCATTGTATGTCATTAATGCTGCATCGATAATTGTGATAGTAACTCAGATCATCGTTCTGAGAGAAAACAAGACAGTGAAACACGTTTTTTTCGCCTTTTCTACATGTAAAAACACCAAGGGAAGCAGGTCGAGCAGATGACGAGAAGATGACAAATCTATTATTAATGGCACTGATTAAACCCACTGCTTATCACTCAATAAAAGAATGACATTGCTAAGTGTTTTTGAATGTTTTGATTTTGTTTGGTTTAATAATTAACATTACCTTTGCAAGTCTGACTCTCACTGCGCTCGTGAATTAGCAGAACTTGATGGGGACATTCAAATGCTTAACAAGAAAAACGCTTCACGTTTTTTTGAAAAAAGTGGACCTTTTTGCAGTTTTTCTCCTCCTTTTGTATTTAATAATGAGGTTCAAAAACTTAATTTTGGTGACCTTTTATGCACTAATTTGTGCTGGATTAGCTTGTCTGCTATCTTAATGAGCACGCTTTTTGATGCACCTAAAATATTTACTGCATTGTTGTCAAATTGCTTCCTCATGTATCACCTTTGTCAGTCCATACACAGTTCATAAGTTTAAAGACCACACTAACAACAGAATAGATTTAATGAACATTACTGAAATATTAATAATAATTCTTCTCATCAACATTTCTTGACTCTCTGTCAATGCCTCTTTGCATTTCCATTGGCTCCAGTCTGCCGGTATTGGCCAATCACAAAAGTCGATATTGCACAACCAATATCACTGAATATCCCACTATAATGCTACGTTTATATGGCTATTATATTGTAGATTATATTATATTGAACATTTTGTATATTTTAAATTTACATGCATAAGTCTGGTGCATTCTGAGAGCAAAATCAAGTGACTAGATCAATGAAGAAATTTGTTCTCTTGTAAACCATTTTGTGCTCTAAAAGTAATTTATTTATTGGTGATGGTAGGGCAATAATTTATTAGTGGGAGCCTGCATCTGTATTTGTGGAACTAATGGTCACTCTTTGATTTGTTAACCAATCCAGGATGCAATAACACCACCTCATTATAGATAAAAATAACAAATGAATAAAAATATATAATCATTAGCTGACCAATAAATAAATAAGTAAACTAGGTGACTATATAATTCAGCAATAAAAAGTATTCTAGCCTAATACTTGAGTAAAAAAAAACTTTGCACAGTAATTTTATAAATCCAAATGTTAAGATTTATATAGATTTATATTTAAATAATTATGTATTTATATTAATGTAAGATTAAAACGCTTATTTAAATGTATTGTGCAGCTTTTTAATGGGGCAACAAGATATGATAGATACGACAGAACAAAACAGGCTAATAATAATCTTTCAGTGTGCAAAACCATGACAATCTGAAACGCTTCAAAACAGCAGCAAAAAACCGCTAATGCGCATCCCTGGTGCAGAATGATGTGCTTGAAGCAATATCGAGTCTGTTTCTTCTTACTTTTAAACTTCAGTTATTGTGCGTGTGAGGCTAATTCATAGTCCTTGTGTTGTGCGATCTAACAGACATCCTGTATCCAGTATGATGACATCGTTCAGAAATAGCAATAAACTCCAGCGAGAGTTTTACCGTGCTGACTGTCGTTGTGTGGCGGGCCGCCACAGTCTAGTCAATGTATGGGAAACCCATATAACCATTCAGAGGCGATGTTTCTTCGCCGTTGCTTTGAAAAGTGTATTGCGAGAACTACTGCACGCGCGGCACACACACACGTCCAGCTACAAATGTATTATATTAATTTGAAACAACAACCCAGAATATTTGTCACAAGCATTGATTAAAACAATGATGACAAAAAACAAAAACAAACAAACAAACAAACAAAAAAACACTTAAATTCTGGACCTTTGGCAGTGAGGGGGGTTCGTAGTGTGGTTGTCATTTTTTAAAATAAATATAAAAATACATTGTTCGTGTCCGTCTGTCCGCTGAATTTGACCCATAATCTCCGATTCTCCTCATCTGTGATCGTGAAAAAGGGGGATTACAATGACAACAGTTGTACAGTATGCTCGTTTAAGCACCATTTAAATGTTTCCAACAAATAAATGAATCCACTTTTCTCAGTGTGTTGATTACATAGATTTATTTGGATATTCATACGATGGCTGAAGCAGTGGTGAGCGTCCAGCGTGCGATACGGTAAACAGATCAACATTGTAAACGAAATTCTACAAAACTTCAGTGAAAATAAATAAATAAATAAAATGATCATGCGACGCGATAAAATAGCTTCTATTCCCTGCAAACGACACCATTAAAAATGTTAACGTTCCACTTAATGGCAGAAACAAAACAAAAATCCGTATTAATTTCAGTAGCCTACAAGTAAGAGGGTGATCCTGTCAAAATGGCGGCGCCGCCCCGGCATGCAACGAGGCATGACGTCGGTTCGTATTCTCTATATAATATATAATCTCAAAGGTCGCGTTTACCGAAAATTTTCCGTCATTGATGGATTTTTTTTTTAGCAGTGACAGAAAAAATCTGCAGCCTGTCTGTCATTTTGACTGATTACTGGGGCTGATGTTGCTTGTAACTGTAATTCCCACCCCTGTCCATTTGGTGGTGAGCGCGCTCTAGTGTGGCAGCAGAGCACGAGTTCAGTCTCCAGAATAAAATGAAAACGACGCGTTTGATTACACGTAGTGATGGGCAGAGCGAGGCTTCGTGAAACACTGAAGCAGTTGAATCAAATGTGCCGTGATGATTCGAGGCTTCGAAACAATCTGACACTTGACTCCACGGTGACCCCTAGTGGTCAAAAGAGTGTAAATGCAACAAAACTCAAACTAAACATGCAGTAAAACACCTTTTACAAATCTATTGCAAATGTTTTATTGAAAGTAAAATCTATTAAATGCAATTAACTAATTCTCTAACAAGATTAGGCTACATATAGAGTGACTTATATCTGTTCTTTTATCATTTTTCAAGGCTTGTTTCTCTGTTCCATGGCTCAAGCTAAACAGGCCAATAAGAGATTAATAACTACCATTATTCATTTTAATTATTCTAATGTCTAATTAAAACATCTACAAATTTATAAAACTGATCAGAGATCAGGTAAAACCCATAGACACTTGTTCAATGCTTCTCAGGTGAATCTGCATGATTCATGGGTTAACTTTATCATCGCGCTCTACCGGTGAACCTCTGAAATTTCGAACTGTTTTGAAATGTTTTGAAACAGTGATGACGTAATGAAGCCTCGTTTACTAAAATCACGTGACTTTGGCAGTTTGATACACGCTCCGAATCACTGATTCGAAACAAATGATTCATGAAGCTTCGGAGCTTCATGAAGCATGTGTTTCGAAATCGGCCATCACGCACCCAGTTTGTCCATTTTATTATATATTATAATACTTATGCTTGCATAATTAAGTTTCTAATCCGTTTTGTTTTAAATAGTTAGTTTTATTTTTCTTGCTGCTGACTATAAGTTTATGGTCATCGAATGGCTTTTCTGAGGTATACGTGACATTGTTTACAACACTGATTGAACTGACGTTATACAGATTTCGGTAAGCTACTGCAACTTTCAACATATTCTTTGATTTTCATTCATATTTATTTCCTTCTGTAAAGTAAAGAGGAAGAGATGATCGCGTTCACTCACGATCCTCAAAAAGTGTTCAAGATGAAAATTGAGAAGTGACGCAGTCATCTCGGAGACGTCTATTTGATGTGCGTGTTTACGTCTGGAAGACGTATTATTTAGGGTGTTTGCTCATCTGGAATACGTCTATAGGACGTATCCTGTCAGATGTCAAATAGACGTTTAGAAGACGTCTTTAAGATGTTTATGATTTAGAATGTATGTAAAACTGACATCTTAAAGACGTCTATTAGATGTTTGTAAACAGCAGATGCTTTCCAGATGAAGTGATCTTTAACAGACGTCTTGCAGACGTACGTGTGCTATCTTCTTTTCATAATATAAATAAGTGCATATTTAGGACTTTTTGTTTATCTTATAAAGTTTGTGAATAAATATAAAAATGTGAAGCTATGTCTTAACATTAAAATACAAAAATCAAAATGATGCAGCAACATATGAAAGATAGGACAATTGCTATTAACAATCGTTCATTGCGCAAAAATATTATAATATTAACGGCTCCCATACAGAGCGGCACAAAGCGCTTATGCGCATCCCGTGTGCAAAATGATGCGCTTGAAGCATCATGGAGTCACAGCGCTCCGCATTAAAAGTTCAAAGCACAAAGATAAGATAAATTGATGGGTATCGGTCTTTGTCAGGTGACGTCACACTCGTGAAAACCGAAGTGCATTATGGGTGTCGCCGCCATTTCTGAGGTATCCAAACAATCTCTGTATCAGTGCAGAGTTGTTTCTTCTTTGGCTACTTTTCATTGTAAAAATGGCACACTTTTGTTGTGTGAAAAGCTGCAATAATATGTCCCACGATAGAAAATGTCAAAAACTTTACTACGAGATTAGATTTAGTCGGTTTCCTACTTGAAAAAAGGCTGTACGGAGAGTATGTAGAGGCAATAACAGGCGCTGGATCGCATGGGTTGCCGCGGTGAGACATCACTTTCGTCAAGATATCTCCATTCATGTATGTTTGCTTTCTACATTTCACAAAGGTAAGTTAGAGGTTTCTGTTTTCTAAAGTAGAAAACGTTATAGCAACGCATTGTTTTGGATTGTATGTGCTATGAAACAAGTCAATTTAAACTGAATCCCTTTACTTGAATATGTCTACATTTTTTCTTAATTTTGCTACAGCATTTTTATACTTAAGGTACGACATTTTTGCTCTGTATCCATATACTGATTCTTATTTTCTGACTACTTTTTACAGCTGTGGTCTGTGGACCTTTTCATTTCATTGCAGATCAGCCTGCTTAAAGATTATGGAGACTGACCCCAACTGGACACCATCCCTCCCTACATTAAGGCCACATCAGCATTAAACACAGGCTGTGTCTCAATCAGCTCCCTAGTTCATTAGTTAGGGCACTGATCAGGACGGTCTCAGTCACAAAATTTGTATACACAATATACTGATTCAAGAGCTCAGAGCTGATTGAGATGCACACACAGACGTAAGGAAAAACAATCCAGTCAGCTACTTGGGTAAAGTTGGTTTTATATTTGCACATTCAGACTTCTGATAAATTGAGACTTTCCAATAAATATGCAATAAATTAATGTTTGCGAATTTTAAGCAGCGACATGATATTGACAACCAACGATTGTCAACTTATAACATTTTTCACAGTCGATCAAAATAGGCAAGTATTGTTTAATGACATATTTACTTGTGAATGTCCACTGAATGTCCAGTGTAGTGTGATTAACAAGGCTATTGAATACGGATGTGCGAATATAAAACCAACTTTACCCAAGTCAGTCAGCTAACACTATGGTCCATCAGGCTGGAGAGAGTGATCATCTTCACACTGAGAAGATGCAGGAGGCTGGAGGAGATGGTGATCTGCATGTGCAGAAGTAAACCGACTTGATATGTACAGGATGTCTGATGTTTGTTTTGGAGATGATGTTAATGTACTATACGGGTCTGCCAAACCTGGGAACCTTTATGGCGTTATTACAATTTTTTTTTTTTTTTTTTGTGCCTCTGCGCATGTTTGAATCTTTTGTAGAATTGTAGTGTAAAAATGTGCTGATGCTTTATCCAGTCTTGCATGAACAATAAAGCATGTATAATAAAATTTTTCAGGGTGATTTGTAGATTTATGTTATATGCACTTATAGTATTAATAGGATAATTAATAATATACACAATCTATAAATCAGATATTTAACTTGCATGACATATCTTTGTTTTTATTATTATTAAGGCTTTTGGACAAAAAAAAGACTCATAATGTCATTGACCCAGACAACACAGGTAGATGGAGGACAATAATTTACAAATTATTTTGGCTCTAAAAGGTATACTATATCAGAATGTACTATAATAAAATACACTATTAAATTCTACATACATCTCTGATGATGCCTTGTTTATTGGAACAATGTTTATAGTGTTATACATTGGTTTATGTACTTAATGCAATAAAGAAAAAAAAATGCATGAAAAAAAGGGTAGTATTAGTTCAAAATTCTTCCTGATAACACTAAACCATCCTTAATCATGTATTTGTTATATACGGTAGTTAACACATCATCATCATTATCGTTACTATACTGTTATCGCAGTCCTTCCTTCAGAACATAAATAAATCCTGCACCCATTAGTGAAATATCTGTGAGCTTCGAGGGATTTATAGTTTTTAAATTGTTCACTATGCGTTTATGCCATAAACAAGACAGTTAACAATATTTAAGTATGATGATTTAGGTAGCAATGCGGGGTCAGTAGCACTCCAACTTACTGCAGTCAGTTCGTACAGATCTATGTTATGAATGGATGGAAATTTCTCCAAATAACGGTCCCTGGCATCTTTGGTGAGTTTATCGCGATATGAAATTTTAACTTTGTTCTTGTGCTTTTTCATATTTGCGAGTTATATGCTTGTTATCTCAACTCGTGTAATCTCTTTCATTCTCACAGTCAGCAGGGATACCACAAATATGGCGCCGCGGTGACGTCACACACAACAAAATCACGTGTCTGACAAAGACCGATTGTATCAAATTATCAGAGGATAAAATAGAAATGTTAGCAGTGTTTCAAATACTGTTTTTCAGCAGCGGCGCTTCAATGTGATGACATAAAAAAGACAGTGTGTTATTGCAAAATAATGACAAGAAAACACATCTTTCAATAAACTGCATGACGGTTGCACGCACACGCAGCGCGCCCAATGTAGTCAGCTTCATTAACATATGACTTTTATGAACCAATTCTTTGAGAGTCAAAATCACACAGCGCAGCCAAGTTTCCCCCTATATTCTTCGTGAATCGGAAAATTACTGCTTGTCGGCTAACTCAGAAGTCCTTGAATTTTCGTTATTTTTTGTGAGCTGATTCACCGACCGCCCGCTTCACTTTCATCATGGATAAAGGTCTTTTTGCCATCCGACGAAACGGTAACATGAAATCAACAAGAAGATCCCGATCACAGAAACTTTACGTAAGAATCTAAATATATTTTATCTTTTCTAACACGTGTGTTTTCTAACACATTATAAGTGATTCAGTTGGCCCAGTTTCCCAAACCATTCATTCAGTTCTCAAAACAAAGACACATTTCTCAAAACGTTTAACATTGACAACATAGGTAGCAAAACTGATGACAGACCAGTCAAAATCCGAGAGAGAGCTGAATGAATAATTTACAGGGGGTTTAAACTTACACGGTACCAGTAGGCCTACTTTAGATGAGGGAAATTTCACAATGTACAGGTAACTCAGGTTGTACACCCTCAAACTTGTGATTGTCAACTTTCTCTGTAGCCATTTGTACTGTACATTCGTCTTGTTTAAAAAACAGAAATAGTTTGATCAGTTAGGCCAGAATATAGATGTTCTGGGTGATTGCTGAAGTGTTGCTAGGTGGTTGCTAGGCTCTTGCTATGCAATTGCTGGGGTGTCCCAGATAGCAAAATTTGTCCGGCCCACTACTGGGCCACATCCTTGCTTCAATTCTGGCCCAGTTCTGGCTGGGTCCCCGGCCCAAAACTGGTCCTCACACTGAAAACGGACAAAAACAACTTCCTCTGGCCCAGATGCGGCCCACACCCTGTAAAAAGACTCTTATTTATGGATGTGGCCCAGATCTTGCCAGCACACTGGAAATTGACTTAAATTGTTTTATGTGGCCCAGGTCTGGCCCAGGCACAGTAAAACACATCTGGCTGAGATTCGGCTTGGTCCCCGGGCCAGATGTGGTCCAGAAACTGCTAAATGTAATTAAAGTGAAACACAATCAACCATTTAAAAAGATGAAGACATTTTATTATAAAATTAACAAATACACTATTAGTATTAACCATGAATACACTATAAACATTTATTAACAACATACATTTTAAACCACTAAATACTAAGTTAATTATTTATTGTATATTAAATGGAGAAACAACATCCTTTCTTACACATAAAAATTCTTTTAGCAATAATTTCCAAATTTCAAGTTAAGTCTCCTTCACAAAGTGCTTTATAACCTACATTACAGTTTGTTTCAAAGAAGCTTTACAGTGATAAACTAGAAAATAGTAATTCAATTATGCAAAAGGGCACCTATTATGCCCCTTTTTACAAGATGTAATATTGGTCTTGGGTGTCCCCAGAATGTATTTGTGAAGTTACAGCACAAGGTACCCCACAGTTAATTTATTATAACCATTTGAAAATGTCATTTTTGGGGCCTGTTTTAAAAAGAGCTGTTTTGGTGTGTACCACCTTAAATGTAAATGAGCTGCATATCCCCGCCCTGCCTTTGGATGAGGGCGTAAACAGTCGGTAGAAGCAGAATGGCTGAGAATGAGAGACCCGCTGTTTTGTATGGCATTCAGCCGTACATGTTTGAACCGGAATCAGACCCAGATGATGAAGAGACTCCGGCAGAAGAAACACAATTGAGAATGGAGCAGGATGTCTCTGAATGGTTATTTGATTCATTTATGTACTTATAGAGTTTTAATCGCGTCCCCTTTGCAATTATGGATGTGCAACACACACACACACACACATACACACACACACACACACACACACACACACACACACACACACACACACACACACACACACTGTGATAACGTTCGCTCAATTTTTTGAAACCACAAACACTAATACTGTGATAACGTTTGCTAAGTACGTTAGATACACACTATACAAACAAGGTTTAAATTATATACACAGACATTCTACGACGACGACAACAACTTTAGACGCATTTGTTATTGAATTGGCTGAAATCGACTGAAATGACTATTTGCTCAAAAAACATTAAATACACTTACTTCTTCTGGAGGTGACGTTGGATCGCGAACAGTAGGCAACGATCCACACTTGAGGATTAACTTTGATAAAGGATTAACTTTCGTAAATAAAATCCATCCACTGCGTTTTCAGTGGCTCTGATGTCGGAAGTAAGTGAAAACTACTATGTTCATTATTACATCCCACAACAGAACACTTATGTTTCTTAGGAGAGATTAGCGGCTGTCGTTGAAACAATGGAGGATGGTTGACAGATCAGCGACGGCGGGGTCTATGCCAAAACTAGATTGTCAATCAAACCACGTGTGTGGGGCTTAGCGCAATTCTACGTCACAGTGAGAGCAATCTTAGAACAGGGCGTTCTGAGACAGGGCTTATGAATTATTGAGATTGTAAAAAAAAACACTGGGTGGATTTTTCTCATTCTAGGGTGGTTTTGCTCACACACTGCCAACACACATTTATGGTCAAACACCATGTAAAAGTGAATTTTGCATAATAGGAGCCCTTTAAATTCTGTAATGGAGCAAAAGACAGTGTGATTGTTCAGCTGTCATTTCAGTGTTGTTTCAGTTCAGTTCAATGAGTACAATTCCGCTTTAAAGCAGTTCTGCAGAAAACAGTAACATCATAATCCAGCTCTGTTGAGTTCTCATCCAATAGTGTCAATGCAGTCAGATCAATATTATTGAAAAGTAGGTGACCAACTATGCAAGCCAGAGGCGATAGTGACAAGAACCCAAACTCCTTCAGATGACAGAATGAAGAAAAAACCCTGGGAGAAACCAGACTCAGTTGAGGGCCAGTTTTCCTCTGGCCAAACAAATGCAGTGTGATTATGATTCAGCTGCATCAGAAGTTAGATTGTGGACTGATATCATTCAGCTTGAGGATCGAACACAGCACAATGGCATATGTAGAGGGAAGAGAAGTTGAGGTAGCCTTGCAGAGGTCTCGTCTGGTTCTCGTTGTCTTTGCTGAAGATCTGTGCTGTAGACTGTGTCGGCGAGGTCTTCACAGCGGATCTTTCTCCAGAGCTCGTTTAGTTGTCATGTTCTCTGCTGACATTCAGGGCTGTTGTGGTCATCTCAACCACCTGTTCTGGAAATGGAATGAGACAGACAGACTCATTTTAGCATAAATGTCATTCTTCGTATCATGAAACAAGTATATCGGATGTTGTAAGTAGTGTTTCTGGTTATAGTTTACCTTATTTATGCAACATGACAATTCTAACATTCAACAAGAGATTGGTGTTTAATGTAGATTTAAACAGACAAATTGTGCCTGTCACCTGGGGCCTGACGTATAAACATCGCATACTCACAAAAAAGTACAAATATTTGTAGTGGATGCACTGCTTTAGAACACTTTTCCTATGGCATGCTATGTTTTAATGTTTTAACTACAACGACGATTGCTTGGTGCATGATAATTACGCTTTAAATTAAAAGTCAAGCTCTAAATAGCAGAACTCGAAAATATTTTTGCACGAATAATGATCAATGATGAGAGATAGCTTAGCAACATAATGGCATAATGACACTGAAGGAGTCACGCGGTGATCATCCGACGAGTAGCTACTGTACACAGTACTGTACAACCTCTGCTGAACGCAAGTGTGCTACTGGTGTCCTGCACATTTCATGGTCTTACCAATATTACAAAAAACGCCATTGTATTTGAAGGCTAGATTTAGAAGGAAACGGTAAGATACGCACGTTTTATTTTTAAAATGTTTGTCAGTGATGCGCTGAGTCATACAATAATTTACAATGCAAAAATAAGCCTGAATATCAGTTTCAATTAAAAAATATATAAACATCCTAAAATATAGGCTATGTTTACTTTCTAGGAAAAAATGCATACATTTGAAAAAAAAAAATACTATTTGGCTACTAGACAACGGTTTAAAATAACTCTTCAATGAAACCATTCTGAACAGTATTTTATACAATTTATTTTTTTCTAAAACAAGAGAAGGAGAGTGAATGATTTTTAGCAATGTAATTTGACGGCATTTATCGTCATATTTTCCTTATGTCTTGTACAGTTAAACACAGTGTCACGTGGATGGGAATATGCATGGAAATGATATGCAGGTGACGTAATGCATAGTAAAACTAGGCGTTGTAAGCTCCATATATAGTGATTTCATGGAGGAGATGGGAAAAGATTCATGTATGCACAATCTTCAGCTGACTGGGTTTTATAAAGATAATTTTGCGCAGGTTCTGGCGTAAGCATGGTGTTATAATTTTGAAAATTAGTGAAAATCTGGCTTTTATGCATACGCACACTTTTAATATGAAATCTACGATTTTAGTAGACAAAATATAAGGTCAACTGGATATTGCATTAGCCAACAGTGCTCCGTAGCTCAGCAGTTGTTCTAAACATATGTTATTCAAAACTATCACTCTCTGGGACTGAATGGATACTGACGTTATGTTATCAGGCGGCTGAAGTCCTTAACTCCAGCAGTGGCCCGCCCGTGACAAACGAACTCGGTCCGAAAACAAATAACGCGCTTTCAGTCGTGATTGGCCCGTTCAGAAAAAGCCGTCTGTCAGCCGTACAGTCCACATGGCTCTGGCCCATTATCTTTTCACAGACTCTGAAATTGAGTCGATGTTGGCGCGCTTAAACCTGAATCGGCCCAAAAGTGCTTGATATTTGGGGGCCCGCCTATTACGAAACGAACTCGGGCCGATAGATCTATACCGAGTTATATGGACCTTCCGCGAGTACAACTATTTCAGCCGATACCGGCCCATAAAGAAAACGCTGTCTGTCAGCCAGATGCGTTGTGTACAGTCGGCAGAGTTATGGCCCATAATCTTTTCATCGACGTCGACAGTGAGCCGACTGCCAGAATCTGCCCAAAAGTGCTTGCTATCTGGGGTTGCTAGAGTATGTAGTTAGTCTCTGGGTGAACACACACAGACATTCCCACCTCTGTTAACAACAGAAACTCAAAAATTGTTTGCAAAAAACAAGTTTTTGTTGTTCTTTAACTTGCACTAAAACGTGATTTATGCCACTGAAGTAGCCTGTGTAATAGGGGTGGGAATCGCAGGGTACCTCACGATACGATACGATACGATACGATCACGATACATGGCTCACGATAGCGATAATATCACGATTCAGTGATTCTGTGATAATCGATATATTGCTAGACAATCCTATAATGATACATCGCGATATCTGTTGAAGGGGTGGATTCTGGAATCCACTGCCACTTCAATATATATCTTTTAAGTTATAAATCAACATTTATATGTCTGTTAAATTATTTGAATAACTTCTTCAATGTATGTTAAAGGATCTATTTTCCTCTGTACCTCTCACTGAGAGAAAAGAACATGTTATCAGTATGTTTTGGGGAAAGTTTCCTGCTCAGAGCAGAGCTCAGATCAACTCCAGCCTTGAAGAAGCTGTGAATCATGTGTATCTGTGTATGTGCGCTAAGTGTTTTGTGCAGGTCCCTTTGTACTGGACAACTGGCATTCTGCTTGAGACCAGCAGACGCCACATCATGAGGACATATGGTACCTAAATCTAGGGTCCCCCTCGTCATCACCGCGACGAAGGGAGATATGCTTCTTAATATCTGTCCACGTGTGGAAAATTTCTAATCTTGTCTATTTTCCTTGGCCAATCAGAATCATCCAACCTGAAGTAATGACGTAGTTAGTGGACTCTGTTAGAGTATAATTGTTGTGGAAATGTGAATGTACGCGGAGCGGCCTACGAACTCCCTGGGAGACTTGAAGCTGGCTTCTGCTGATGAAACTGCAAACTATTCTTCATTAAATTTTTCTTCAATTTATTATTTTTTTTAAACTTTGACTCCGGGTCTCTATTCAACATATCTGGTTTCAAGGGTCCTAAACTGTTTATCCCCAACACTGCCTATTTATGAAAACAAAATGCCAGTGAAAAGGTTATGTTTTCTCTCCTTATCCACAAAACGGATAAATCCGCTATATGCAGATTTAATGGAGTTCACGTCACCGAAAGCAACAAATGAGGTGCATCAGCTAATTTCAAAATCAAAGACCGCAATAGGAGAGAGCGGCAACTGCACTTGTAAGGTC
This sequence comes from Chanodichthys erythropterus, assembly GCF_024489055.1. Lineage (NCBI taxonomy): Eukaryota > Metazoa > Chordata > Actinopteri > Cypriniformes > Xenocyprididae > Chanodichthys > Chanodichthys erythropterus. Next base: position 23,668,100 of record NC_090224.1, on the reverse strand, counting down.
TCATTACTTTTAATGAAGGTAATTGTGTGTTATGTGTCTGCGACTTACTTTCACTTTCATATGCGGCAGTTTGCACGTCAGCTTGCTGAAGAGATACTCAGCTGTTCATCTGCGGCAATGCTTGATGCAGTAGCGTTGTCATATCAGACTTTCACACATTTCAGTTTTAGTATTTTTTGGAGAAGTAAAATTTACACTTGTGGTTTCAACAACCAAATACATGCATAGACAGTTTTGACTGGAATGTGTCCCAGACCTCCTCCTGAAGTGGCTTGAACGATCGGATTTAAATCCATCTAAAATGCGTTTCAGAGGGCATTTAGACTTGGCCTTTTCACGATTGGATAGCTATTTGATCAGAGAAAATACATGAAGTGACCAGGTGCTAACAGACCCTTTGACGTTGTTCACAGAGCGCTTACACAGATAGCATCTATCAGCAGTTTCCATGCTTTCAAACGCTTTCATGTATATCACTCGGTGAAGAATGTCAAAGATGTTAACGTTTGTCACATCATTGGTATATAAGTGCGTCAAGACTTTGAACTTAAACGTGGCTGAGGCATCTATTTTAGGCTACTCACACATCTCTATGCCATCCTGTTAAAAACCTCTTTTTAGGCTAGTTAACTTATGTTCATGTTCTTTGAGCAGAGAAGTCTATTTATAGCGTTTTATTTTATTAATTAAAATATCGATATTTGGCGCAGCGATACGATTCTCGTATCGTACAGAGAAGGACGACGATATATCGCTATATCGATATTTTGTCCCACCCCTACTGTGTAATATTAATTAAACTGCTCATCTCCTTTAGTGATACAAGCTCAGAATCATTATGAATCTGTTGATGTTTTTCATATAGTGTCTTTACTTGGTGCCATGATGAATATTGAAATCTTGTTATTTATTTTTAAACGTTATATAGGACTACTTTATGGTAATGCAATGTTTGTGAACACAATTGTGTATGTCAGGCCATAAATCTCCAAAAATCCATGGGTGCTTGCTTTGGTGTTGCCTCATGCCACCCCTTTGCCAAATGGCAAAAACGGCAGCATCGGAGCCGATACCGATCTGACTATCGGATCGGTGCATATTAACATCTGAGAAGGTTATAACACCTTGAGTCTGGCGCCTTAGACCACTCGGCCATTCTGACACTTGCGTCACAGCACCTGATGATCAGTACTATCACTGCAGCCTCCATGATGTCAAAATACAGGAAGAAGTGAATAACAATAACTTCACATAGATGATTTCCAATTCTTTTTGCAGTCCAATCATTCTTAAAAGTGTTTTGTCAGAAGTGGGATTTGAACCCACGCCTCCATTTGGAGACCAGAATCCTCAACATCTGAGAAGGTTGAAACTCCTTGAGTCTGGCGCCTTAGACCGCTCGGCCATTCTGACTCTTGTAACCAAAGTGAGAATTAACAGTCCTATTGCTGTAGCCTCCGTGATGTCAAAATACAGGAAGAAGTGAATAACAATAACTTCACATAGATGATTTCCAATTCTTTTTGCAGTCCAATCATTCTTAAAAGTGCTTTGTCAGAAGTGGGATTTGAACCCACGCCTCCATTTGGAGACCAGAATCCTCAACATCTGAGAAGGTTGAAACTCCTTGAGTCTGGCGCCTTAGACCGCTCGGCCATTCTGACACTTGCGTCACAGCACCTGATGATCAGTACTATCACTGCAGCCTCCATGATGTCAAAATACAGGAAGAAGTGAATAACAATAACTTCACATAGATGATTTCCAATTCTTTTTGCAGTCCAATCATTCCTAAAAATTGCTTGTCAGAAGAGGGATTTGAACCCACGCCTCCATTTGGAGACCAGAATCCTCAACATCTGAGAAGGTTATAACACCTTGAGTCTGACACCTTAGACCGCTCGGCCATTCTGACACTTTAAGTGAGAATTATCAGTGCTATTGCTGTAGCCTCCGTGATGTCAAAATACAGGAAGAAGTGGATAATAATAACTTTGCATAGATGATTTCCAATTCTTTTTGCAGTCCAATCATTCTTAAAAGATCTTTGTCAGAAGTGGGATTTGAACCCACGCCTCCATTTGGAGACCAGAATCCTCAACATCTGAGAAGGTTATAACACCTTGAGTCTGGCGCCTTAGACCACTCGGCCATTCTGACACTTGCGGCATAGCACCTGATGATCAGTACTATCACTTCAGCCTCCATGATGTCAAAATACTGGAAGAAGTGGATAATAATAACTTCACATAGATGATTTCCAATTCTTTTTGCAGTCCAATCATTCTTAAAAGTGCTTTGTCAGAAGTGGGATTTGAACCCACGCCTCCATTTGGAGACCAGAATCCTCAATATCTGAGAAGGTTGAAATTCCTTGAGTCTGGCGCCTTAGACCACTCGGCCATTCTGACACTTGCAACCAAAGTGAGAATTATCAGTGCTATTGCTGTAGCCTCCGTTATGTCAAAATACAGGAAGAAGTGGATAATAATAACTTCACGTAGATGATTTCCAATTCTTTTTGCAGTCTAATCATTCTTAAAAGTGCTTTATCAAAAGTGGGATTTGAACACATGCCTCCATTTGGAGACTAGAATCCTCAACATCTGAGAAGGTTGAAATTCCTTGAGTCTGGCTCCTTAAAATCCTCAACATCTGAGAAGGTAATAACACCTTGAGTCTGGCGCCTTAGACCACTCGGCCATTCTGACACTTGCTGCATAGCACCTGATGATCAGTACTATCACTGCAGCCTCCATGATGTCAATATACAGGAAGAAGTGAATAACAATAACTTCACATAGATGATTTCCAATTCTTTTTGCAGTCCAATCATTCTTAAAAGTGCTTTGTCAGAAGTGGGATTTGAACCCACGCCTCCATTTGGAGACCAGAATCTTCAATATCTGAGAAGGTTGAAACTCCTTGAGTCTGGCGCCTTAGACCGCTCGGCCATTCTGACACTTGCAACCAAAGTGAGATTTATCAGTGGTATTGCTGTAGCCTCCGTGATGTCAAAATACTGGAAGAAGTGGATAATAATAACTTCACATAGATGATTTCCAATTCTTTTTGCAGTCCAATCATTCTTAAAAGTGCTTTGTCAGAAGTGGGATTTGAACCCACGCCTCCATTTGGAGACCAGAATCCTCAACATCTGAGAAGGTAATAACACCTTGAGTCTGGCGCCTTAGACCACTCGGCCATTCTGACACTTCCATCAAAGCCCCTGATGATCAGTACTATCACTGCAGCCTCCATGATGTCAAAATACAGGAAGAAGTGAATAACATGCCTCCATTTGTGAATAACATGCCTCGGCCATTCTGACACTTGCAACCACAGTGAGAATTATCAGTGCTATTGCGGTAGCCTCCGTGATGTCAAAATACAGGAAGAAGTGAATAACAATAACTTGTTGAATAACAATAACTTCACATAGATGATTTCCAATTCTTTTTGCAGTCCAATCATTCTTAAAAGTGCTTTGGCAGAAGTGGGATTTGAACCCACACCTCCATTTGGAGACCAGAATCTTCAACATCTGAGAAGGCTATAACACCTTGAGTCTGGCGCCTTAGACCACTCGGCCATTCTGACACTTGTTGCATAGCACCTGATGATCAGTACTATCACTGCAGCCTCCATGATGTCAAAATACAGGAAGAAGTGAATAACAATAACTTCACATAGATGATTTCCAATTCTTTTTGCAGTCCAATCATTCTTAAAAGCGCTTTGTCAGAAGTGGGATTTGAACCCACGCCTCCATTTGGAGACCAGAATCCTCAATAACTGAGAAGGATGAAACTCCTTGAGTCTGGCGCCTTAGACCGCTCGGCCATTCTGACACTTGCGAACAAAGTGAGAATTATCAGTACTATTGCTGTAGCCTCCGTGATGTCAAAATACAGGAAGAAGTGGATATTAACTTCACATAGATGATTTCCAATTCTTTTTGCAGTCCAATCATTCTTAAAAGTGCTTTGTCAGAAGTGGGATTTGAACCCACGCCTCCATTTGGAGACCAGAATCCTCAATATCTGAGAAGGTTGAAACTCCTTGAGTCTGGCGCCTTAGACCGCTCGGTCATTCTGACACTTGCAACCACAGTGAGAATTATCAGTGCTATTGCGGTAGCCTCCGTGATGTCAAAATACACGAAGAAGTGAATAACAATAACTTCACATAAATGATTTCCAATTCTTTTTGCAGTCCAATCATTCTTAAAAGTGCTTTGTCAGAAGTGGGATTTGAACACACACCTCCATTTGGAGACCAGAATCCTCAACATCTGAGAAGGCTATAACACCTTGAGTCTGGCGCCTTAGACCACTCGGCCATTCTGACACTTGCTGCATAGCACCTGATGATCAGTACTATCACTGCAGCCTCCATGATGTCAAAATACAGGAAGAAGTGAATAACAATAACTTCACATAGATGATTTCCAATTCTTTTTGCAGTCCAATCATTCTTAAAAGTGCTTTGTCAGAAGTGGGATTTGAACCCACGCCTCCATTTGGAGACCAGAATCCTCAATATCTGAGAAGGTTGAAACTCCTTGAGTCTGGCGCCTTAGACCGCTCGGCCATTCTGACACTTGCGAACAAAGTGAGAATTATCAGTGCTATTGCTGTAGCCTCCGTGATGTCAAAATACAGGAAGAAGTGGATATTAACTTCACATAGATGATTTCCAATTCTTTTTGCAGTCCAATCATTCTTAAAAGTGCTTTGTCAGAAGTGGGATTTGAACCCACGCCTCCATTTGGAGACCAGAATCCTCAACATCTGAGAAGGTAATAACACCTTGAGTCTGGCGCCTTAGACCACTCGGCCATTCTGACACTTCCATCACAGCCCCTGATGATCAGTACTATCACTGCAGCCTCCATGATGTCAAAATACAGGAAGAAGTGAATAACAATAACTTCACATAGATGATTTCCAATTCTTTTTGCAGTCCAATGAAAGTGCTTTGTCAGAAGTGGGATTTGAACCCATGCCTCCATTTGGAGACCAGAATCCTCAACATCTGAGAAGGTTATAACACCTTGAGTCTGACGCCTTAGATCACTCGGCCATTCTGACACTTGAGTTACAGTACCTGATGATCAGTGCTATCACTGCAGCCTCCATGATGTCAAAATACAGGAAGAAGTGAATAACAATAACTTCACATAGATGATTTCCAATTCTTTTTGCAGTCTAATCATTCTTAAAAGTGCTTTATCAGAAGTGGGATTTGAACACATGCCTCCATTTGGAGACTAGAATCCTCAACATCTGAGAAGGTTGAAATTCCTTGAGTCTGGCGCCTTAAAATCCTCAACATCTGAGAAGGTAATAACACCTTGAGTCTGGCGCCTTAGACCGCTCGACCATTCTGACACTTGCAACCACAGTGAGAATTATCAGTGCTATTGCGGTAGCCTCCGTGATGTCAAAATACAGGAAGAAGTGAATAACAATAACTTCACATAGATGATTTCCAATTCTTTTTGCAGTCCAATCATTCTTAAAAGTGCTTTGTCAGAAGTGGGATTTGAACCCACGCCTCCATTTGGAGACCAGAATCCTCAATATCTGAAAAGGATGTAACTCCTTGAGTCTGGCGCCTTAGACCGCTCGGCCATTCTGACACTTGCGAACAAAGTGAGAATTATCAGTGCTATTGCTGTAGCCTCCGTGATGTCAAAATACAGGAAGAAGTGGATATTAACTTCACATAGATGATTTCCAATTCTTTTTGCAGTCCAATCATTCTTAAAAGTGCTTTGTCAGAAGTGGGATTTGAACCCACGCCTCCATTTGGAGACCAGAATCCTCAATATCTGAGAAGGTTGAAACTCCTTGAGTCTGGCGCCTTAGACCGCTCGGCCATTCTGACACTTGCAACCAAAGTGAGAATTATCAGTGGTATTGCTGTAGCCTCCGTGATGTCAAAATACTGGAAGAAGTGGATAATAATAACTTCACATAGATGATTTCCAATTCTTTTTGCAGTCCAATCATTCTTAAAAGTGCTTTGTCAGAAGTGGGATTTGAACCCACGCCTCCATTTGGAGACCAGAATCCTCAACATCTGAGAAGGTAATAACACCTTGAGTCTGGCGCCTTAGACCACTCGGCCATTCTGACACTTCCATCACAGCCCCTGATGATCAGTACTATCACTGCAGCCTCCATGATGTCAAAATACAGGAAGAAGTGAATAACAATAACTTCACATAGATGATTTCCAATTCTTTTTGCAGTCCAATCATTCTTAAAAGTGCTTTGTCAGAAGTGGGATTTGAATCCATGCCTCCATTTGGAGACCAGAATCCTCAACATCTGAGAAGGTTATAACACCTTGAGTCTGGCGCCTTAGACCACTCGGCCATTCTGACACTTGCTGCATAGCACCTGATGATCAGTACTATCACTTAGGGGTGGTTAATCTGTCTGATTTCCCGATTCGATTCGATTACGATTATTGAAGTCCCGATTCGATTACAGTCGATTTTCGATTATTAACGATTCTCGATTAGCGATTATTGATTTTCCATTTCACAACAGTAAACGAAAATACACTACAAAGTGATTGCAGTATTAAAAAAAAAGTCAGCTACTGAATTACTTAACTCTTTCATTGAGTAACAACAACTCAAAGCACTTTCTGTGTCTTGTAGTTATAACTTCAGAATTATTTGTATGTAGCTTATGTTCTGTAGAACACAGAAATGAATACATCACATTGTGTTGTGACTCATCAAGTTGAACTAAACAATAACAAATAAATGAAAGGCTTATTTCCTTTAGGAAGTAGATCAGAACCAACATACTGTAGAAATTGGACAATTTTCTTTTAGAAAGACAATGTGTTTAGGTGGAGGAAGACTGCAGGTTGCAGTCGAAACATGTCAAGGTAAAGAAAAAGTTTCGGTGGTTTAAATCGGCGCTTGTGACTTAAAGGCGAGTGCTTTTACTGTAATTTAGGCAGGCGCGCTCATAATAGAAGCGATTGAGAGCGCGGCTCATGGTTGCATAGCAACGACAGACGCCACTGGAGCGAAAGCGCATTGGAAAGGAGAATGCGGCGCGGACGCGATATGTGAATGCCCCTTAGAACGGCGACTTTTTCTTTGCATATCAGACAGGTAGCAACTAGAGAATAAGAATAAGAATAATTTAGCGGGCCGGATTATGTTTTATTTTTGAGATCAGTTGCGGGCCGGTAGTTTGAGACCACTGATCTAACGTCTTTGCTGCTTACTTGGCGGCCACAGCCAGTGCAGCTGGCATCCAACTTAAAGGTGCATTGCTGCCCCCTACAGTACTGGAGTGTGAAACAGATTAGTGGGGGAAAAAAACAGATGATGACTGCGTGCGTGGCGGTGGGTGGTGGGCCGGCCCGCCGGCCGTCCTGGAGTACCGGCCGTTCTGTGATTCTCCAGATCACACAGATGGCCAGTCCGCCCCTGGCTGGGTGGATCGGTTGGTTGCTCTTTCCTGGTTCTTCCATTTTACACACCTGCTCTGGCTGCCGTTACACGCGCTTGCTAACTGGAACTGGGCGCGTTCGTGACGTTCAACTCCCGGTATAACATTTTTTACAAAATAAAATAATGCAAAAAAATAAATAAATAAATAAATAAAAAATCGATTTTTGAAAATTTAATAATCGATTCATACTCGTCCATAACATACTCGCGATTAATCAATAATCGATTTTTTTCACCACCCCTACTATCACTGCAGCCTCCATGATGTCAATATACAGGAAGAAGTGAATAACAATGACTTCACATAGATGATTTCCAATTCTTTTTGCAGTCCAATCATTCTTAAAAGTGCTTTGTCAGAAGTGGGATTTGAACCCACGCCTCCATTTGGAGACCAGAATCTTCAATATCTGAGAAGGTTGAAACTTCTTGAGTCTGGCGCCTTAGACCGCTCGGCCATTCTGACACTTTCAACCAAAGTGAGATTTATCAGTGGTATTGCTGTAGCCTCCGTGATGTCAAAATACAGGAAGAAGTGGATATTAACTTCACATAGATGATTTCCAATTCTTTTTGCAGTCCAATCATTCTTAAAAGTGCTTTGTCAGAAGTGGGATTTGAACCCACGCCTCCATTTGGAGACCAGAATCCTCAATATCTGAGAAGGTTGAAACTCCTTGAGTCTGGCGCCTTAGACCGCTCGGCCATTCTGACACTTGCAACCAAAGTGAGAATTATCAGTGGTATTGCTGTAGCCTCCGTGATGTCAAAATACTGGAAGAAGTGGATAATAATAACTTCACATAGATGATTTCCATTTCTTTTTGCAGTCCAATCATTCTTAAAAGTGCTTTGACAGAAGTGGGATTTGAACCCACGCCTCCATTTGGAGACCAGAATCCTCAACATCTGAGAAGGTAATAACACTTTGAGTCTGGCGCCTTAGACCACTCGGCCATTCTGACACTTCCATCACAGCCCCTGATGATCAGTACTATCACTGCAGCCTCCATGATGTCAAAATACAGGAAGAAGTGAATAACAATAACTTCACATAGATGATTTCCAATTCTTTTTGCAGTCCAATGAAAGTGCTTTGTCAGAAGTGGGATTTGAACCCATGCCTCCATTTGGAGACCAGAATCCTCAACATCTGAGAAGGTTATAACACCTTGAGTCTGACGCCTTAGATCACTCGGCCATTCTGACACTTGAGTTACAGTACCTGATGATCAGTGCTATCACTGCAGCCTCCATGATGTCAAAATACAGGAAGAAGTGAATAACAATAACTTCACATAGATGATTTCCAATTCTTTTTGCAGTCTAATCATTCTTAAAAGTGCTTTATCAGAAGTGGGATTTGAACACATGCCTCCATTTGGAGACTAGAATCCTCAACATCTGAGAAGGTTGAAATTCCTTGAGTCTGGCGCCTTAAAATCCTCAACATCTGAGAAGGTAATAACACCTTGAGTCTGGCGCCTTAGACCGCTCGACCATTCTGACACTTGCAACCACAGTGAGAATTATCAGTGCTATTGCGGTAGCCTCCGTGATGTCAAAATACAGGAAGAAGTGAATAACAATAACTTCACATAGATGATTTCCAATTCTTTTTGCAGTCCAATCATTCTTAAAAGTGCTTTGTCAGAAGTGGGATTTGAACCCACGCCTCCATTTGGAGACCAGAATCCTCAATATCTGAAAAGGATGTAACTCCTTGAGACTGGCGCCTTAGACCGCTCGGCCATTCTGACACTTGCGAACAAAGTGAGAATTATCAGTGCTATTGCTGTAGCCTCCGTGATGTCAAAATACAGGAAGAAGTGGATATTAACTTCACATAGATGATTTCCAATTCTTTTTGCAGTCCAATCATTCTTAAAAGTGCTTTGTCAGAAGTGGGATTTGAACCCACGCCTCCATTTGGAGACCAGAATCCTCAATATCTGAGAAGGTTGAAACTCCTTGAGTCTGGCGCCTTAGACCGCTCGGCCATTCTGACACTTGCAACCAAAGTGAGAATTATCAGTGGTATTGCTGTAGCCTCCGTGATGTCAAAATACTGGAAGAAGTGGATAATAATAACTTCACATAGATGATTTCCATTTCTTTTTGCAGTCCAATCATTCTTAAAAGTGCTTTGACAGAAGTGGGATTTGAACCCACGCCTCCATTTGGAGACCAGAATCCTCAACATCTGAGAAGGTAATAACACCTTGAGTCTGGCGCCTTAGACCACTCGGCCATTCTCACACTTCCATCAAAGCCCCTGATGATCAGTACTATCACTGCAGCCTCCATGATGTCAAAATACAGGAAGAAGTGAATAACAATAACTTCACATAGATGATTTCCAATTCTTTTTGCAGTCCAATCATTCTTAAAAGTGCTTTGTCAGAAGTGGGATTTGAACCCACGCCTCCATTTGGAGACCAGAATCCTCAACATCTGAGAAGGTAATAACACCTTGAGTCTGGCGCCTTAGACCACTCGGCCATTCTGACACTTCCATCACAGCCCCTGATGATCAGTACTATCACTGCAGCCTCCATGATGTCAAAATACAGGAAGAAGTGAATAACATGCCTCGGCCATTCTGACACTTGCAACCACAGTGAGAATTATCAGTGCTATTGCGGTAGCCTCCGTGATGTCAAAATACAGGAAGAAGTGAATAACAATAACTTGTTGAATAACAATAACTTCACATAGATGATTTCCAATTCTTTTTGCAGTCCAATCATTCTTAAAAGTGCTTTGTCAGAAGTGGGATTTGAACCCACACCTCCATTTGGAGACCAGAATCTTCAACATCTGAGAAGGTTATAACACCTTGAGTCTGGCGCCTTAGACCACTCGGCCATTCTGACACTTGCTGCATAGCACCTGATGATCAGTACTATCACTGCAGCCTCCATGATGTCAATATACAGGAAGAAGTGAATAACAATAACTTCACATAGATGATTTCCAATTGTTTTTGCAGTCCAATCATTCTTAAAAGTGCTTTGTCAGAAGTGGGATTTGAACCCACGCCTCCATTTGGAGAACAGAATCCTCAATATCTGAGAAGAATGAAACTCCTTGAGTCTGGCGCCTTAGACCGCTCGGCCATTCTGACACTTGCGAACAAAGTGAGAATTATCAGTGCTATTGCTGTAGCATCCGTGATGTCAAAATACAGGAAGAAGTGGATATTAACTACACATAGATGATTTCCAATTCTTTTTGCAGTCCAATCATTCTTAAAAGTGTTTTGTCAGAAGTGGGATTTGAACCCACGCCTCCATTTGGAGACCAGAATCCTCAATATCTGAGAATGTTGAAACTCCTTGAGTTTGGCGCCTTAGACCGCTCGGTCATTCTGACACTTGCAACCAAAGTGAGAATTATCAGTGGTATTGCTGTAGCCTCCGTGATGTCAAAATACTGGAAGAAGTGGATAATAATAACTTCACATAGATGATTTCCAATTCTTTTTGCAGTCCAATCATTCTTAAAAGTGCTTTGTCAAAAGTGGGATTTGAACCCACGCCTCCATTTGGAGACCAGAATCCTCAACATCTGAGAAGGTAATAACACCTTGAGTCTGGCGCCTTAGACCACTCGGCCATTCTGACACTTCCATCACAGCCCCTGATGATCAGTACTATCACTGCAGCCTCCATGATGTCAAAATACAGGAAGAAGTGAATAACAATAACTTCAGATAGATGATTTCCAATTCTTTTTGCAGTCCAATGAAAGTGCTTTGTCAGAAGTGGGATTTGAACCCATGCCTCCATTTGGAGACCAGAATCCTCAACATCTGAGAAGGTTATAACACCTTGAGTCTGGCGTCTTAGACCACTCGGCCATTCTGACACTTGCTGCATAGCACCTGATGATCAGTACTATCACTTGGGGGTGGTTAATCTGTCTGATTTCCCGATTCGATTCGATTACGATTATTGAAGTCCCGATTCGATTACAGTCGATTTTCGATTATTAACGATTCTCGATTAGCGATTATTGATTTTCCATTTCACAACAGTAAACGAAAATACACTACAAAGTGATTGCAGTATTAAAAAAAAAAGTCAGCTACTGAATTACTTAACTCTTTCATTGAGTAACAACAACTCAAAGCACTTTCTGTGTCTTGTAGTTATAACTTCAGAATTATTTGTATGTAGCTTATGTTCTGTAGAACACAGAAATGAATACATCACATTGTGTTGTGACTCATCAAGTTGAACTAAACAATAACAAATAAATGAAAGGCTTATTTCCTTTAGGAAGTAGATCAGAACCAACATACTGTAGAAATTGGACAATTTTCTTTTAGAAAGACAATGTGTTCAGGTGGAGGAAGACTGCAGGTTGCAGTCGAAACATGTCAAGGTAAAGTAAAAGTTTCGGTGGTTTAAATCGGCGCTTGTGACTTAAAGGCGAGTGCTTTTACTGTAATTTAGGCAGGCGCGCTCATAATAGAAGCGATTGAGAGCGCGGCTCATGGTTGCATAGCAACGACAGACGCCACTGGAGCGAAAGCGCATTGGAAAGGAGAATGCGGCGCGGACGCGATATGTGAATGCCCCTTAGAACGGCGACTTTTTCTTTGCATATCAGACAGGTAGCAACTAGAGAATAAGAATAAGAATAATTTAGCGGGCCGGATTATGTTTTATTTTTGAGATCAGTTGCGGGCCGGTAGTTTGAGACCACTGATCTAACGTCTTTGCTGCTTACTTGGCGGCCACAGCCAGTGCAGCTGGCATCCAACTTAAAGGTGCATTGCTGCCCCCTACAGTACTGGAGTGTGAAACAGATTAGTGGGGGAAAAAAACAGATGATGACTGCGTGCGTGGCGGTGGGTGGTGGGCCGGCCCGCCGGCCGTCCTGGAGTACCGGCCGTTCTGTGATTCTCCAGATCACACAGATGGCCAGTCCGCCCCTGGCTGGGTGGATCGGTTGGTTGCTCTTTCCTGGTTCTTCCATTTTACACACCTGCTCTGGCTGCCGTTACACGCGCTTGCTAACTGGAACTGGGCGCGTTCGTGACGTTCAACTCCCGGTATAACATTTTTTACAAAATAAAATAATGCAAAAAAAAAAAAAAATAAATAAATAAAAAATCGATTTTTGAAAATTTAATAATCGATTCATACTCGTCCATAACATACTCGCGATTAATCAATAATCGATTTTTTTCACCACCCCTACTATCACTGCAGCCTCCATGATGTCAATATACAGGAAGAAGTGAATAACAATGACTTCACATAGATGATTTCCAATTCTTTTTGCAGTCCAATCATTCTTAAAAGTGCTTTGTCAGAAGTGGGATTTGAACCCACGCCTCCATTTGGAGACCAGAATCTTCAATATCTGAGAAGGTTGAAACTCCTTGAGTCTGGCGCCTTAGACCGCTCGGCCATTCTGACACTTTCAACCAAAGTGAGATTTATCAGTGGTATTGCTGTAGCCTACGTGATGTCAAAATACAGGAAGAAGTGGATATTAACTTCACATAGATGATTTCCAATTCTTTTTGCAGTCCAATCATTCTTAAAAGTGCTTTGTCAGAAGTGGGATTTGAACCCACGCCTCCATTTGGAGACCAGAATCCTCAATATCTGAGAAGGTTGAAACTCCTTGAGTCTGGCGCCTTAGACCGCTCGGCCATTCTGACACTTGCAACCAAAGTGAGAATTATCAGTGGTATTGCTGTAGCCTCCGTGATGTCAAAATACTGGAAGAAGTGGATAATAATAACTTCACATAGATGATTTCCATTTCTTTTTGCAGTCCAATCATTCTTAAAAGTGCTTTGACAGAAGTGGGATTTGAACCCACGCCTCCATTTGGAGACCAGAATCCTCAACATCTGAGAAGGTAATAACACCTTGAGTCTGGCGCCTTAGACCACTCGGCCATTCTCACACTTCCATCAAAGCCCCTGATGATCAGTACTATCACTGCAGCCTCCATGATGTCAAAATACAGGAAGAAGTGAATAACAATAACTTCACATAGATGATTTCCAATTCTTTTTGCAGTCCAATGAAAGTGCTTTGTCAGAAGGGGGATTTGAACCCACGCCTCCATTTGGAGACCAGAATCCTCAACATCTGAGAAGGTAATAACACCTTGAGTCTGGCGCCTTAGACCACTCGGCCATTCTGACACTTCCATCACAGCCCCTGATGATCAGTACTATCACTGCAGCCTCCATGATGTCAAAATACAGGAAGAAGTGAATAACATGCCTCCATTTGTGAATAACATGCCTCGGCCATTCTGACACTTGCAACCACAGTGAGAATTATCAGTGCTATTGCGGTAGCCTCCGTGATGTCAAAATACAGGAAGAAGTGAATAACAATAACTTGTTGAATAACAATAACTTCACATAGATGATTTCCAATTCTTTTTGCAGTCCAATCATTCTTAAAAGTGCTTTGTCAGAAGTGGGATTTGAACCCACACCTCCATTTGGAGACCAGAATCTTCAACATCTGAGAAGGTTATAACACCTGAGAAGGTTATAACACCTTGAGTCTGGCGCCTTAGACCACTCGGCCATTCTGACACTTGCTGCATAGCACCTGATGATCAGTACTATCACTGCAGCCTCCATGATGTCAATATACAGGAAGAAGTGAATAACAATAACTTCACATAGATGATTTCCAATTGTTTTTGCAGTCCAATCATTCTTAAAAGTGCTTTGTCAGAAGTGGGATTTGAACCCACGCCTCCATTTGGAGAACAGAATCCTCAATATCTGAGAAGGATGAAACTCCTTGAGTCTGGCGCCTTAGACCGCTCGGCCATTCTGACACTTGCGAACAAAGTGAGAATTATCAGTGCTATTGCTGTAGCCTCCGTGATGTCAAAATACAGGAAGAAGTGGATATTAACTTCACATAGATGATTTCCAATTCTTTTTGCAGTCCAATCATTCTTAAAAGTGTTTTGTCAGAAGTGGGATTTGAACCCACGCCTCCATTTGGAGACCAGAATCCTCAATATCTGAGAATGTTGAAACTCCTTGAGTTTGGCGCCTTAGACCGCTCGGTCATTCTGACACTTGCAACCAAAGTGAGAATTATCAGTGGTATTGCTGTAGCCTCCGTGATGTCAAAATACTGGAAGAAGTGGATAATAATAACTTCACATAGATGATTTCCAATTCTTTTTGCAGTCCAATCATTCTTAAAAGTGCTTTGTCAGAAGTGGGATTTGAACCCACGCCTCCATTTGGAGACCAGAATCCTCAACATCTGAGAAGGTAATAACACCTTGAGTCTGGCGCCTTAGACCACTCGGCCATTCTGACACTTCCATCACAGCCCCTGATGATCAGTACTATCACTGCAGCCTCCATGATGTCAAAATACAGGAAGAAGTGAATAACAATAACTTCACATAGATGATTTCCAATTCTTTTTGCAGTCCAATCATTCTTAAAAGTGCTTTGTCAGAAGTGGGATTTGAACCCATGCCTCCATTTGGGACCAGAATCCTCAACATCTGAGAAGGTTATAACACCTTGAGTCCGGCGTCTTAGACCACTCGGCCATTCTGACACTTGCTGCATAGCACCTGATGATCAGTACTATCACTTAGGGGTGGTTAATCTGTCTGATTTCCCGATTCGATTCGATTACGATTATTGAAGTCCCGATTCGATTACAGTCGATTTTCGATTATTAACGATTCTCGATTAGCGATTATTGATTTTCCATTTCACAACAGTAAACGAAAATACACTACAAAGTGATTGCAGTATTAAAAAAAAAAGTCAGCTACTGAATTACTTAACTCTTTCATTGAGTAACAACAACTCAAAGCACTTTCTGTGTCTTGTAGTTATAACTTCAGAATTATTTGTATGTAGCTTATGTTCTGTAGAACACAGAAATGAATACATCACATTGTGTTGTGACTCATCAAGTTGAACTAAACAATAACAAATAAATGAAAGGCTTATTTCCTTTAGGAAGTAGATCAGAACCAACATACTGTAGAAATTGGACAATTTTCTTTTAGAAAGACAATGTGTTCAGGTGGAGGAAGACTGCAGGTTGCAGTCGAAACATGTCAAGGTAAAGAAAAAGTTTCGGTGGTTTAAATCGGCGCTTGTGACTTAAAGGCGAGTGCTTTTACTGTAATTTAGGCAGGCGCGCTCATAATAGAAGCGATTGAGAGCGCGGCTCATGGTTGCATAGCAACGACAGACGCCACTGGAGCGAAAGCGCATTGGAAAGGAGAATGCGGCGCGGACGCGATATGTGAATGCCCCTTAGAACGGCGACTTTTTCTTTGCATATCAGACAGGTAGCAACTAGAGAATAAGAATAAGAATAATTTAGCGGGCCGGATTATGTTTTATTTTTGAGATCAGTTGCGGGCCGGTAGTTTGAGACCACTGATCTAACGTCTTTGCTGCTTACTTGGCCGCCACAGCCAGTGCAGCTGGCATCCAACTTAAAGGTGCATTGCTGCCCCCTACAGTACTGGAGTGTGAAACAGATTAGTGGGGGAAAAAAACAGATGATGACTGCGTGCGTGGCGGTGGGTGGTGGGCCGGCCCGCCGGCCGTCCTGGAGTACCGGCCGTTCTGTGATTCTCCAGATCACACAGATGGCCAGTCCGCCCCTGGCTGGGTGGATCGGTTGGTTGCTCTTTCCTGGTTCTTCCATTTTACACACCTGCTCTGGCTGCCGTTACACGCGCTTGCTAACTGGAACTGGGCGCGTTCGTGACGTTCAACTCCCGGTATAACATTTTTTACAAAATAAAATAATGCAAAAAAAAAAAAAATAAATAAATAAAAAATCGATTTTTGAAAATTTAATAATCGATTCATACTCGTCCATAACATACTCGCGATTAATCAATAATCGATTTTTTTCACCACCCCTACTATCACTGCAGCCTCCATGATGTCAATATACAGGAAGAAGTGAATAACAATGACTTCACATAGATGATTTCCAATTCTTTTTGCAGTCCAATCATTCTTAAAAGTGCTTTGTCAGAAGTGGGATTTGAACCCACGCCTCCATTTGGAGACCAGAATCTTCAATATCTGAGAAGGTTGAAACTCCTTGAGTCTGGCGCCTTAGACCGCTCGGCCATTCTGACACTTTCAACCAAAGTGAGATTTATCAGTGGTATTGCTGTAGCCTCCGTGATGTCAAAATACAGGAAGAAGTGGATATTAACTTCACATAGATGATTTCCAATTCTTTTTGCAGTCCAATCATTCTTAAAAGTGCTTTGTCAGAAGTGGGATTTGAACCCACGCCTCCATTTGGAGACCAGAATCCTCAATATCTGAGAATGTTGAAACTCCTTGAGTTTGGCGCCTTAGACCACTCGGTCATTCTGACACTTGCAACCAAAGTGAGAATTATCAGTGGTATTGCTGTAGCCTCCGTGATGTCAAAATACTGGAAGAAGTGGATAATAATAACTTCACATAGATGATTTCCAATTCTTTTTGCAGTCCAATCATTCTTAAAAGTGCTTTGTCAGAAGTGGGATTTGAACCCACGCCTCCATTTGGAGACCAGAATCCTCAACTTCTGAGAAGGTAATAACACCTTGAGTTTGGCGCCTTAGACCACTCGGCCATTCTGACACTTCCATCACAGCCCCTGATGATCAGTACTATCACTGCAGCCTCCATGATGTCAAAATACAGGAAGAAGTGAATAACAATAACTTCACATAGATGATTTCCAATTCTTTTTGCAGTCCAATCATTCTTAAAAGTGCTTTGTCAGAAGTGGGATTTGAACCCATGCCTCCATTTGGAGACCAGAATCCTCAACATCTGAGAAGGTTATAACACCTTGAGTCTGGCGCCTTAGACCACTCGGCCATTCTGACACTTGCTGCATAGCACCTGATGATCAGTACTATCACTGCAGCCTCCATGATGTCAATATACAGGAAGAAGTGAATAACAATAACTTCACATAGATGATTTCCAATTCTTTTTGCAGTCCAATCATTCTTAAAAGTGCTTTGTCAGAAGTGGGATTTGAACCCACGCCTCCATTTGGAGACCAGAATCTTCAATATCTGAGAAGGTTGAAACTCCTTGAGTCTGGCGCCTTAGACCGCTCGGCCATTCTGACACTTGCAACCAAAGTGAGATTTATCAGTGGTATTGCTGTAGCCTCCGTGATGTCAAAATACTGGAAGAAGTGGATAATAATAACTTCACATAGATGATTTCCAATTCTTTTTGCAGTCCAATCATTCTTAAAAGTGCTTTGTCAGAAGTGGGATTTGAACCCACGCCTCCATTTGGAGACCAGAATCCTCAATATCTGAGAAGGTTGAAACTCCTTGAGTCTGGCGCCTTAGACCACTCGGCCATTCTGACACTTGCGTCACAGCACCTGATGATCAGTACTATCACTGCAGCCTCCATGATGTCAAAATACAGGAAGAAGTGAATAACAATAACTTCACATAGATGATTTCCAATTCTTTTTGCAGTCCAATCATTCTTAAAAGTGCTTTGTCAGAAGTGGGATTTGAACCCACGCCTCCATTTGGAGACCAGAATCCTCAACATCTGAGAAGGTAATAACACCTTGAGTCTGGCGCCTTAGACCACTCGGCCATTCTGACACTTCCATCACAGCCCCTGATGATCAGTACTATCACTGCAGCCTCCATGATGTCAAAATACAGGAAGAAGTGAATAACATGCCTCGGCCATTCTGACACTTGCAACCACAGTGAGAATTATCAGTGCTATTGCGGTAGCCTCCGTGATGTCAAAATACAGGAAGAAGTGAATAACAATAACTTGTTGAATAACAATAACTTCACATAGATGATTTCCAATTCTTTTTGCAGTCCAATCATTCTTAAAAGTGCTTTGTCAGAAGTGGGATTTGAACCCACACCTCCATTTGGAGACCAGAATCTTCAACATCTGAGAAGGTTATAACACCTGAGAAGGTTATAACACCTTGAGTCTGGCGCCTTAGACCACTCGGCCATTCTGACACTTGCTGCATAGCACCCGATGATCAGTACTATCACTGCAGCCTCCATGATGTCAATATACAGGAAGAAGTGAATAACAATAACTTCACATAGATGATTTCCAATTGTTTTTGCAGTCCAATCATTCTTAAAAGTGCTTTGTCAGAAGTGGGATTTGAACCCACGCCTCCATTTGGAGAACAGAATCCTCAATATCTGAGAAGGATGAAACTCCTTGAGTCTGGCGCCTTAGACCGCTCGGCCATTCTGACACTTGCGAACAAAGTGAGAATTATCAGTCCTATTGCTGTAGCCTCCGTGATGTCAAAATACAGGAAGAAGTGGATATTAACTTCACATAGATGATTTCCAATTCTTTTTGCAGTCCAATCATTCTTAAAAGTGTTTTGTCAGAAGTGGGATTTGAACCCACGCCTCCATTTGGAGACCAGAATCCTCAATATCTGAGAAGGTTGAAACTCCTTGAGTCTGGCGCCTTAGACCGCTCGGTCATTCTGACACTTGCAACCAAAGTGAGAATTATCAGTGGTATTGCTGTAGCCTCCGTGATGTCAAAATACTGGAAGAAGTGGATAATAATAACTTCACATAGATGATTTCCAATTCTTTTTGCAGTCCAATCATTCTTAAAAGTGCTTTGTCAGAAGTGGGATTTGAACCCACGCCTCCATTTGGAGACCAGAATCCTCAACATCTGAGAAGGTAATAACACCTTGAGTCTGGCGCCTTAGACCACTCGGCCATTCTGACACTTCCATCACAGCCCCTGATGATCAGTACTATCACTGCAGCCTCCATGATGTCAAAATACAGGAAGAAGTGAATAACAATAACTTCACATAGATGATTTCCAATTCTTTTTGCAGTCCAATCATTCTTAAAAGTGCTTTGTCAGAAGTGGGATTTGAACCCATGCCTCCATTTGGAGACCAGAATCCTCAACATCTGAGAAGGTTATAACACCTTGAGTCTGGCGTCTTAGACCACTCGGCCATTCTGACACTTGCTGCATAGCACCTGATGATCAGTACTATCACTTAGGGGTGGTTAATCTGTCTGATTTCCCGATTCGATTCGATTACGATTATTGAAGTCCCGATTCGATTACAGTCGATTTTCGATTATTAACGATTCTCGATTAGCGATTATTGATTTTCCATTTCACAACAGTAAACGAAAATACACTACAAAGTGATTGCAGTATTAAAAAAAAAGTCAGCTACTGAATTACTTAACTCTTTCATTGAGTAACAACAACTCAAAGCACTTTCTGTGTCTTGTAGTTATAACTTCAGAATTATTTGTATGTAGCTTATGTTCTGTAGAACACAGAAATGAATACATCACATTGTGTTGTGACTCATCAAGTTGAACTAAACAATAACAAATAAATGAAAGGCTTATTTCCTTTAGGAAGTAGATCAGAACCAACATACTGTAGAAATTGGACAATTTTCTTTTAGAAAGACAATGTGTTCAGGTGGAGGAAGACTGCAGGTTGCAGTCGAAACATGTCAAGGTAAAGAAAAAGTTTCGGTGGTTTAAATCGGCGCTTGTGACTTAAAGGCGAGTGCTTTTACTGTAATTTAGGCAGGCGCGCTCATAATAGAAGCGATTGAGAGCGCGGCTCATGGTTGCATAGCAACGACAGACGCCACTGGAGCGAAAGCGCATTGGAAAGGAGAATGCGGCGCGGACGCGATATGTGAATGCCCCTTAGAACGGCGACTTTTTCTTTGCATATCAGACAGGTAGCAACTAGAGAATAAGAATAAGAATAATTTAGCGGGCCGGATTATGTTTTATTTTTGAGATCAGTTGCGGGCCGGTAGTTTGAGACCACTGATCTAACGTCTTTGCTGCTTACTTGGCCGCCACAGCCAGTGCAGCTGGCATCCAACTTAAAGGTGCATTGCTGCCCCCTACAGTACTGGAGTGTGAAACAGATTAGTGGGGGAAAAAAACAGATGATGACTGCGTGCGTGGCGGTGGGTGGTGGGCCGGCCCGCCGGCCGTCCTGGAGTACCGGCCGTTCTGTGATTCTCCAGATCACACAGATGGCCAGTCCGCCCCTGGCTGGGTGGATCGGTTGGTTGCTCTTTCCTGGTTCTTCCATTTTACACACCTGCTCTGGCTGCCGTTACACGCGCTTGCTAACTGGAACTGGGCGCGTTCGTGACGTTCAACTCCCGGTATAACATTTTTTACAAAATAAAATAATGCAAAAAAAAAAAAAAAATAAATAAATAAAAAATCGATTTTTGAAAATTTAATAATCGATTCATACTCGTCCATAACATACTCGCGATTAATCAATAATCGATTTTTTTCACCACCCCTACTATCACTGCAGCCTCCATGATGTCAATATACAGGAAGAAGTGAATAACAATAACTTCACATAGATGATTTCCAATTCTTTTTGCAGTCCAATCATTCTTAAAAGTGCTTTGTCAGAAGTGGGATTTGAACCCACGCCTCCATTTGGAGACCAGAATCCTCAATATCTGAGAAGGTTGAAACTCCTTGAGTCTGGCGCCTTAGACCGCTCGGCCATTCTGACACTTGCAACCAAAGTGAGAATTATCAGTGCTATTGCTGTAGCCTCCGTGATGTCAAAATACAGGAAGAAGTGAATAACAATAACTTCACATAGATGATTTCCAATTCTTTTTGCAGTCCAATCATTCTTAAAAGTGCTTTGTCAGAAGTGGGATTTGAACCCACGCCTCCATTTGGAGACCAGAATCCTCAACATCTGAGAAGGTTGAAACTCCTTGAGTCTGGCGCCTTAGACCACTCGGCCATTCTGACACTTGCAACCAAAGTGAGAATTATCAGTGGTATTGCTGTAGCCTCCGTGATGTCAAAATACTGGAAGAAGTGGATAATAATAACTTCACATAGATGATTTCCAATTCTTTTTGCAGTCCAATCATTCTTAAAAGTGCTTTGTCAGAAGTGGGATTTGAACCCACGCCTCCATTTGGAGACCAGAATCCTCAACATCTGAGAAGGTAATAACACCTTGAGTCTGGCGCCTTAGACCACTCGGCCATTCTGACACTTCCATCACAGCCCCTGATGATCAGTACTATCACTGCAGCCTCCATGATGTCAAAATACAGGAAGAAGTGAATAACAATAACTTCACATAGATGATTTCCAATTCTTTTTGCAGTCCAATCATTCTTAAAAGTGCTTTGTCAGAAGTGGGATTTGCACCCATGCCTAAATTTGGAGACCAGAATCCTCAACATCTGAGAAGGTTATAACACCTTGAGTCTGGCGCCTTAGACCACTCGGCCATTCTGACACTTGCTGCATAGCACCTGATGATCAGTACTATCACTGCAGCCTCCATGATGTCAATATACAGGAAGAAGTGAATAACAATAACTTCACATAGATGATTTCCAATTCTTTTTGCAGTCCAATCATTCTTAAAAGTGCTTTGTCAGAAGTGGGATTTGAACCCACGCCTCCATTTGGAGACCAGAATCTTCAATATCTGAGAAGGTTGAAACTCCTTGAGTCTGGCGCCTTAGACCGCTCGGCCATTCTGACACTTGAAACCAAAGTGAGATTTATCAGTGGTATTGCTGTAGCCTCCGTGATGTCAAAATACTGGAAGAAGTGGATAATAATAACTTCACATAGATGATTTCCAATTCTTTTTGCAGTCCAATCATTCTTAAAAGTGCTTTGTCAGAAGTGGGATTTGAACCCACGCCTCCATTTGGAGACCAGAATCCTCAACATCTGAGAAGGTAATAACACCTTGAGTCTGGCGCCTTAGACCACTCGGCCATTCTGACACTTCCATCACAGCCCCTGATGATCAGTACTATCACTGCAGCCTACATGATGTCAAAATACAGGAAGAAGTGAATAACATGCCTCCATTTGTGAATAACATGCCTCGGCCATTCTGACACTTGCAACCACAGTGAGAATTATCAGTGCTATTGCGGTAGCCTCCGTGATGTCAAAATACAGGAAGAAGTGAATAACAATAACTTGTTGAATAACAATAACTTCACATAGATGATTTCCAATTCTTTTTGCAGTCCAATCATTCTTAAAAGTGCTTTGTCAGAAGTGGGATTTGAACCCACACCTCCATTTGGAGACCAGAATCTTCAACATCTGAGAAGGTTATAACACCTTGAGTCTGGCGCCTTAGACCACTCGGCCATTCTGACACTTGCTGCATAGCACCTGATGATCAGTACTATCACTGCAGCCTCCATGATGTCAATATACAGGAAGAAGTGAATAACAATAACTTCACATAGATGATTTCCAATTCTTTTTGCAGTCCAATCATTCTTAAAAGTGCTTTGTCAGAAGTGGGATTTGAACCCACGCCTCCATTTGGAGACCAGAATCCTCAATATCTGAGAAGGATGAAACTCCTTGAGTCTGGCGCCTTAGACCGCTCGGCCATTCTGACACTTGCGAACAAAGTGAGAATTATCAGTGCTATTGCTGTAGCCTCCGTGATGTCAAAATACAGGAAGAAGTGGATATTAACTTCACATAGATGATTTCCAATTCTTTTTGCAGTCCAATCATTCTTAAAAGTGCTTTGTCAGAAGTGGGATTTGAACCCACGCCTCCATTTGGAGACCAGAATCCTCAATATCTGAGAAGGTTGAAACTCCTTGAGTTTGGCGCCTTAGACCGCTCGGTCATTCTGACACTTGCAACCAAAGTGAGAATTATCAGTGGTATTGCTGTAGCCTCCGTGATGTCAAAATACTGGAAGAAGTGGATAATAATAACTTCACATAGATGATTTCCAATTCTTTTTGCAGTCCAATCATTCTTAAAAGTGCTTTGTCAGAAGTGGGATTTGAACCCACGCCTCCATTTGGAGACCAGAATCCTCAACATCTGAGAAGGTAATAACACCTTGAGTCTGGCGCCTTAGACCACTCGGCCATTCTGACACTTCCATCACAGCCCCTGATGATCAGTACTATCACTGCAGCCTCCATGATGTCAAAATACAGGAAGAAGTGAATAACATGCCTCGGCCATTCTGACACTTGCAACCACAGTGAGAATTATCAGTGCTATTGCGGTAGCCTCCGTGATGTCAAAATACAGGAAGAAGTGAATAACAATAACTTGTTGAATAACAATAACTTCACATAGATGATTTCCAATTCTTTTTGCAGTCCAATCATTCTTAAAAGTGCTTTGTCAGAAGTGGGATTTGAACCCACACCTCCATTTGGAGACCAGAATCTTCAACATCTGAGAAGGTTATAACACCTTGAGTCTGGCGCCTTAGACCACTCGGCCATTCTGACACTTGCTGCATAGCACCTGATGATCAGTACTATCACTGCAGCCTCCATGATGTCAATATACAGGAAGAAGTGAATAACAATAACTTCACATAGATGATTTCCAATTCTTTTTGCAGTCCAATCATTCTTAAAAGTGCTTTGTCAGAAGTGGGATTTGAACCCACGCCTCCATTTGGAGAACAGAATCCTCAATATCTGAGAAGGATGAAACTCCTTGAGTCTGGCGCCTTAGACCGCTCGGCCATTCTGACACTTGCGAACAAAGTGAGAATTATCAGTGCTATTGCTGTAGCCTCCGTGATGTCAAAATACAGGAAGAAGTGGATATTAACTTCACATAGATGATTTCCAATTCTTTTTGCAGTCCAATCATTCTTAAAAGTGCTTTGTCAGAAGTGGGATTTGAACCCACGCCTCCATTTGGAGACCAGAATCCTCAATATCTGAGAATGTTGAAACTCCTTGAGTTTGGCGCCTTAGACCGCTCGGTCATTCTGACACTTGCAACCAAAGTGAGAATTATCAGTGGTATTGCTGTAGCCTCCGTGATGTCAAAATACTGGAAGAAGTGGATAATAATAACTTCACATAGATGATTTCCAATTCTTTTTGCAGTCCAATCATTCTTAAAAGTGCTTTGTCAGAAGTGGGATTTGAACCCACGCCTCCATTTGGAGACCAGAATCCTCAACATCTGAGAAGGTAATAACACCTTGAGTCTGGCGCCTTAGACCACTCGGCCATTCTGACACTTCCATCACAGCCCCTGATGATCAGTACTATCACTGCAGCCTCCATGATGTCAAAATACAGGAAGAAGTGAATAACAATAACTTCACATAGATGATTTCCAATTCTTTTTGCAGTCCAATCATTCTTAAAAGTGCTTTGTCAGAAGTGGGATTTGAACCCATGCCTCCATTTGGAGACCAGAATCCTCAACATCTGAGAAGGTTATAACACCTTGAGTCTGGCGCCTTAGACCACTCGGCCATTCTGACACTTGCTGCATAGCACCTGATGATCAGTACTATCACTTAGGGGTGGTTAATCTGTCTGATTTCCCGATTCGATTCGATTACGATTATTGAAGTCCCGATTCGATTACAGTCGATTTTCGATTATTAACGATTCTCGATTAGCGATTATTGATTTTCCATTTCACAACAGTAAACGAAAATACACTACAAAGTGATTGCAGTATTAAAAAAAAAAGTCAGCTACTGAATTACTTAACTCTTTCATTGAGTAACAACAACTCAAAGCACTTTCTGTGTCTTGTAGTTATAACTTCAGAATTATTTGTATGTAGCTTATGTTCTGTAGAACACAGAAATGAATACATCACATTGTGTTGTGACTCATCAAGTTGAACTAAACAATAACAAATAAATGAAAGGCTTATTTCCTTTAGGAAGTAGATCAGAACCAACATACTGTAGAAATTGGACAATTTTCTTTTAGAAAGACAATGTGTTCAGGTGGAGGAAGACTGCAGGTTGCAGTCGAAACATGTCAAGGTAAAGAAAAAGTTTCGGTGGTTTAAATCGGCGCTTGTGACTTAAAGGCGAGTGCTTTTACTGTAATTTAGGCAGGCGCGCTCATAATAGAAGCGATTGAGAGCGCGGCTCATGGTTGCATAGCAACGACAGACGCCACTGGAGCGAAAGCGTATTGGAAAGGAGAATGCGGCGCGGACGCGATATGTGAATGCCCCTTAGAACGGCGACTTTTTCTTTGCATATCAGACAGGTAGCAACTAGAGAATAAGAATAAGAATAATTTAGCGGGCCGGATTATGTTTTATTTTTGAGATCAGTTGCGGGCCGGTAGTTTGAGACCACTGATCTAACGTCTTTGCTGCTTACTTGGCGGCCACAGCCAGTGCAGCTGGCATCCAACTTAAAGGTGCATTGCTGCCCCCTACAGTACTGGAGTGTGAAACAGATTAGTGGGGGAAAAAAACAGATGATGACTGCGTGCGTGGCGGTGGGTGGTGGGCCGGCCCGCCGGCCGTCCTGGAGTACCGGCCGTTCTGTGATTCTCCAGATCACACAGATGGCCAGTCCGCCCCTGGCTGGGTGGATCGGTTGGTTGCTCGTTCCTGGTTCTTCCATTTTACACACCTGCTCTGGCTGCCGTTACACGCGCTTGCTAACTGGAACTGGGCGCGTTCGTGACGTTCAACTCCCGGTATAACATTTTTTACAAAATAAAATAATGCAAAAAAAAAAAAAAATAAATAAATAAAAAATCGATTTTTGAAAATTTAATAATCGATTCATACTCGTCCATAACATACTCGCGATTAATCAATAATCGATTTTTTTCACCACCCCTACTATCACTGCAGCCTCCATGATGTCAATATACAGGAAGAAGTGAATAACAATGACTTCACATAGATGATTTCCAATTCTTTTTGCAGTCCAATCATTCTTAAAAGTGCTTTGTCAGAAGTGGGATTTGAACCCACGCCTCCATTTGGAGACCAGAATCTTCAATATCTGAGAAGGTTGAAACTCCTTGAGTCTGGCGCCTTAGACCGCTCGGCCATTCTGACACTTTCAACCAAAGTGAGATTTATCAGTGGTATTGCTGTAGCATCCGTGATGTCAAAATACAGGAAGAAGTGGATATTAACTTCACATAGATGATTTCCAATTCTTTTTGCAGTCCAATCATTCTTAAAAGTGCTTTGTCAGAAGTGGGATTTGAACCCACGCCTCCATTTGGAGACCAGAATCCTCAATATCTGAGAAGGTTGAAACTCCTTGAGTCTGGCGCCTTAGACCGCTCGGCCATTCTGACACTTGCAACCAAAGTGAGAATTATCAGTGGTATTGCTGTAGCCTCCGTGATGTCAAAATACTGGAAGAAGTGGATAATAATAACTTCACATAGATGATTTCCATTTCTTTTTGCAGTCCAATCATTCTTAAAAGTGCTTTGACAGAAGTGGGATTTGAACCCACGCCTCCATTTGGAGACCAGAATCCTCAACATCTGAGAAGGTAATAACACTTTGAGTCTGGCACCTTAGACCACTCGGCCATTCTGACACTTCCACCACTGCCCCTGATGATCAGTACTATCACTGCAGCCTCCATGATGTCAAAATACAGGAAGAAGTGAATAACAATAACTTCACATAGATGATTTCCAATTCTTTTTGCAGTCCAATCATTCTTAAAAGTGCTTTGTCAGAAGTGGGATTTGAACCCATGCCTCCATTTGGAGACCAGAATCCTCAACATCTGAGAAGGTTATAACACCTTGAGTCTGACGCCTTAGATCACTCGGCCATTCTGACACTTGAGTTACAGTACCTGATGATCAGTGCTATCACTGCAGCCTCCATGATGTCAAAATACAGGAAGAAGTGAATAACAATAACTTCACATAGATGATTTCCAATTCTTTTTGCAGTCTAATCATTCTTAAAAGTGCTTTATCAGAAGTGGGATTTGAACACATGCCTCCATTTGGAGACTAGAATCCTCAACATCTGAGAAGGTTGAAATTCCTTGAGTCAATCCTCAACATCTGAGAAGGTTGAAATTCCTTGAGTCTGGCGGCTTAGACCGCTCGGCCATTCTGACACTTGCAACCACAGTGAGAATTATCAGTGCTATTGCGGTAGCCTCCGTGATGTCAAAATACAGGAAGAAGTGAATAACAATAACTTCACATAGATGATTTCCAATTCTTTTTGCAGTCCAATCATTCTTAAAAGTGCTTTGTCAGAAGTGGGATTTGAACCCACGCCTCCATTTGGAGACCAGAATCCTCAATATCTGAGAAGGATGAAACTCCTTGAGTCTGGCGCCTTAGACCGCTCGGCCATTCTGACACTTGCGAACAAAGTGAGAATTATCAGTGCTATTGCTGTAGCCTCCGTGATGTCAAAATACAGGAAGAAGTGGATATTAACTTCACATAGATGATTTCCAATTCTTTTTGCAGTCCAATCATTCTTAAAAGTGCTTTGTCAGAAGTGGGATTTGAACCCACGCCTCCATTTGGAGACCAGAATCCTCAATATCTGAGAAGGTTGAAACTCCTTGAGTCTGGCGCCTTAGACCGCTCGGCCATTCTGACACTTGCAACCAAAGTGAGAATTATCAGTGGTATTGCTGTAGCCTCCGTGATGTCAAAATACTGGAAGAAGTGGATAATAATAACTTCACATAGATGATTTCCATTTCTTTTTGCAGTCGAATCATTCTTAAAAGTGCTTTGTCAGAAGTGGGATTTGAACCCACGCCTCCATTTGGAGACCAGAATCCTCAACATCTGAGAAGGTAATAACACCTTGAGTCTGGCGCCTTAGACCACTCGGCCATTCTGACACTTCCATCACAGCCCCTGATGATCAGTACTATCACTGCAGCCTCCATGATGTCAAAATACAGGAAGAAGTGAATAACAATAACTTCACATAGATGATTTCCAATTCTTTTTGCAGTCCAATCATTCTTAAAAGTGCTTTGTCAGAAGTGGGATTTGAACCCACGCCTCCATTTGGAGACCAGAATCCTCAACATCTGAGAAGGTAATAACACCTTGAGTCTGGCGCCTTAGACCACTCGGCCATTCTGACACTTCCATCACAGCCCCTGATGATCAGTACTATCACTGCAGCCTCCATGATGTCAAAATACAGGAAGAAGTGAATAACATGCCTCCATTTGTGAATAACATGCCTCGGCCATTCTGACACTTGCAACCACAGTGAGAATTATCAGTGCTATTGCGGTAGCCTCTGTGATGTCAAAATACAGGAAGAAGTGAATAACAATAACTTGTTGAATAACAATAACTTCACATAGATGATTTCCAATTCTTTTTGCAGTCCAATCATTCTTAAAAGTGCTTTGTCAGAAGTGGGATTTGAACCCACACCTCCATTTGGAGACCAGAATCTTCAACATCTGAGAAGGTTATAACACCTTGAGTCTGGCGCCTTAGACCACTCGGCCATTCTGACACTTGCTGCATAGCACCTGATGATCAGTACTATCACTGCAGCCTCCATGATGTCAAAATACAGGAAGAAGTGAATAACAATAACTTCACATAGATGATTTCCAATTCTTTTTGCAGTCCAATCATTCTTAAAAGTGCTTTGTCAGAAGTGGGATTTGAACCCACGCTTCCATTTGGAGAACAGAATCCTCAATATCTGAGAAGGATGAAACTCCTTGAGTCTGGCGCCTTAGACCGCTCGGCCATTCTGACACTTGCGAACAAAGTGAGAATTATCAGTGCTATTGCTGTAGCCTCCGTGATGTCAAAATACAGGAAGAAGTGGATAATAATAACTTCACATAGATGATTTCCAATTC
Organism: Chanodichthys erythropterus; assembly: GCF_024489055.1. Taxonomy (NCBI): domain Eukaryota; kingdom Metazoa; phylum Chordata; class Actinopteri; order Cypriniformes; family Xenocyprididae; genus Chanodichthys; species Chanodichthys erythropterus. Next base: position 23,638,914 of record NC_090224.1, on the reverse strand, counting down.
TTTTTGCAGTCCAATCATTCTTAAAAGTGTTTTGTCAGAAGTGGGATTTGAACCCACGCCTCCATTTGGAGACCAGAATCCTCAATATCTGAGAATGTTGAAACTCCTTGAGTTTGGCGCCTTAGACCGCTCGGTCATTCTGACACTTGCAACCAAAGTGAGAATTATCAGTGGTATTGCTGTAGCCTCCGTGATGTCAAAATACTGGAAGAAGTGGATAATAATAACTTCACTTAGATGATTTCCAATTCTTTTTGCAGTCCAATCATTCTTAAAAGTGCTTTGTCAGAAGTGGGATTTGAACCCACGCCTCCATTTGGAGACCAGAATCCTCAACATCTGAGAAGGTAATAACACCTTGAGTCTGGCGCCTTAGACCACTCGGCCATTCTGACACTTCCATCACAGCCCCTGATGATCAGTACTATCACTGCAGCCTCCATGATGTCAAAATACAGGAAGAAGTGAATAACAATAACTTCACATAGATGATTTCCAATTCTTTTTGCAGTCCAATCATTCTTAAAAGTGCTTTGTCAGAAGTGGGATTTGAACCCATGCCTCCATTTGGAGACCAGAATCCTCAACATCTGAGAAGGTTATAACACCTTGAGTCTGGCGCCTTAGACCACTCGGCCATTCTGACACTTGCTGCATAGCACCTGATGATCAGTACTATCACTTAGGGGTGGTTAATCTGTCTGATTTCCCGATTCGATTCGATTACGATTATTGAAGTCCCGATTCGATTACAGTCGATTTTCGATTATTAACGATTCTCGATTAGCGATTATTGATTTTCCATTTCACAACAGTAAACGAAAATACACTACAAAGTGATTGCAGTATTAAAAAAAAAGTCAGCTACTGAATTACTTAACTCTTTCATTGAGTAACAACAACTCAAAGCACTTTCTGTGTCTTGTAGTTATAACTTCAGAATTATTTGTATGTAGCTTATGTTCTGTAGAACACAGAAATGAATACATCACATTGTGTTGTGACTCATCAAGTTGAACTAAACAATAACAAATAAATGAAAGGCTTATTTCCTTTAGGAAGTAGATCAGAACCAACATACTGTAGAAATTGGACAATTTTCTTTTAGAAAGACAATGTGTTCAGGTGGAGGAAGACTGCAGGTTGCAGTCGAAACATGTCAAGGTAAAGAAAAAGTTTCGGTGGTTTAAATCGGCGCTTGTGACTTAAAGGCGAGTGCTTTTACTGTAATTTAGGCAGGCGCGCTCATAATAGAAGCGATTGAGAGCGCGGCTCATGGTTGCATAGCAACGACAGACGCCACTGGAGCGAAAGCGCATTGGAAAGGAGAATGCGGCGCGGACGCGATATGTGAATGCCCCTTAGAACGGCGACTTTTTCTTTGCATATCAGACAGGTAGCAACTAGAGAATAAGAATAAGAATAATTTAGCGGGCCGGATTATGTTTTATTTTTGAGATCAGTTGCGGGCCGGTAGTTTGAGACCACTGATCTAACGTCTTTGCTGCTTACTTGGCCGCCACAGCCAGTGCAGCTGGCATCCAACTTAAAGGTGCATTGCTGCCCCCTACAGTACTGGAGTGTGAAACAGATTAGTGGGGGAAAAAAACAGATGATGACTGTGTGCGTGGCGGTGGGTGGTGGGCCGGCCCGCCGGCCGTCCTGGAGTACCGGCCGTTCTGTGATTCTCCAGATCACACAGATGGCCAGTCCGCCCCTGGCTGGGTGGATCGGTTGGTTGCTCTTTCCTGGTTCTTCCATTTTACACACCTGCTCTGGCTGCCGTTACACGCGCTTGCTAACTGGAACTGGGCGCGTTCGTGACGTTCAACTCCCGGTATAACATTTTTTACAAAATAAAATAATGCAAAAAATAAAAAATAAATAAAAATAAAAAATCGATTTTTGAAAATTTAATAATCGATTCATACTCGTCCATAACATACTCGCGATTAATCAATAATCGATTTTTTTCACCACCCCTACTATCACTGCAGCCTCCATGATGTCAATATACAGGAAGAAGTGAATAACAATGACTTCACATAGATGATTTCCAATTCTTTTTGCAGTCCAATCATTCTTAAAAGTGCTTTGTCAGAAGTGGGATTTGAACCCACGCCTCCATTTGGAGACCAGAATCCTCAATATCTGAGAATGTTGAAACTCCTTGAGTTTGGCGCCTTAGACCACTCGGTCATTCTGACACTTGCAACCAAAGTGAGAATTATCAGTGGTATTGCTGTAGCCTCCGTGATGTCAAAATACTGGAAGAAGTGGATAATAATAACTTCACATAGATGATTTCCAATTCTTTTTGCAGTCCAATCATTCTTAAAAGTGCTTTGTCAGAAGTGGGATTTGAACCCACGCCTCCATTTGGAGACCAGAATCCTCAACTTCTGAGAAGGTAATAACACCTTGAGTCTGGCGCCTTAGACCACTCGGCCATTCTGACACTTCCATCACAGCCCCTGATGATCAGTACTATCACTGCAGCCTCCATGATGTCAAAATACAGGAAGAAGTGAATAACAATAACTTCACATAGATGATTTCCAATTCTTTTTGCAGTCCAATGAAAGTGCTTTGTCAGAAGTGGGATTTGCACCCATGCCTAAATTTGGAGACCAGAATCCTCAACATCTGAGAAGGTTATAACACCTTGAGTCTGGCGCCTTAGACCACTCGGCCATTCTGACACTTGCTGCATAGCACCTGATGATCAGTACTATCACTGCAGCCTCCATGATGTCAATATACAGGAAGAAGTGAATAACAATAACTTCACATAGATGATTTCCAATTCTTTTTGCAGTCCAATCATTCTTAAAAGTGCTTTGTCAGAAGTGGGATTTGAACCCACGCCTCCATTTGGAGACCAGAATCTTCAATATCTGAGAAGGTTGAAACTCCTTGAGTCTGGCGCCTTAGACCGCTCGGCCATTCTGACACTTGCAACCAAAGTGAGATTTATCAGTGGTATTGCTGTAGCCTCCGTGATGTCAAAATACTGGAAGAAGTGGATAATAATAACTTCACATAGATGATTTCCAATTCTTTTTGCAGTCCAATCATTCTTAAAAGTGCTTTGTCAGAAGTGGGATTTGAACCCACGCCTCCATTTGGAGACCAGAATCCTCAACATCTGAGAAGGTAATAACACCTTGAGTCTGGCGCCTTAGACCACTCGGCCATTCTGACACTTCCATCACAGCCCCTGATGATCAGTACTATCACTGCAGCCTACATGATGTCAAAATACAGGAAGAAGTGAATAACATGCCTCCATTTGTGAATAACATGCCTCGGCCATTCTGACACTTGCAACCACAGTGAGAATTATCAGTGCTATTGCGGTAGCCTCCGTGATGTCAAAATACAGGAAGAAGTGAATAACAATAACTTGTTGAATAACAATAACTTCACATAGATGATTTCCAATTCTTTTTGCAGTCCAATCATTCTTAAAAGTGCTTTGTCAGAAGTGGGATTTGAACCCACGCCTCCATTTGGAGACCAGAATCCTCAATATCTGAGAATGTTGAAACTCCTTGAGTTTGGCGCCTTAGACCGCTCGGTCATTCTGACACTTGCAACCAAAGTGAGAATTATCAGTGGTATTGCTGTAGCCTCCGTGATGTCAAAATACTGGAAGAAGTGGATAATAATAACTTCACATAGATGATTTCCAATTCTTTTTGCAGTCCAATCATTCTTAAAAGTGCTTTGTCAGAAGTGGGATTTGAACCCACGCCTCCATTTGGAGACCAGAATCCTCAACATCTGAGAAGGTAATAACACCTTGAGTCTGGCGCCTTAGACCACTCGGCCATTCTGACACTTCCATCACAGCCCCTGATGATCAGTACTATCACTGCAGCCTCCATGATGTCAAAATACAGGAAGAAGTGAATAACAATAACTTCACATAGATGATTTCCAATTCTTTTTGCAGTCCAATGAAAGTGCTTTGTCAGAAGTGGGATTTGAACCCATGCCTCCATTTGGAGACCAGAATCCTCAACATCTGAGAAGGTTATAACACCTTGAGTCTGGCGCCTTAGACCACTCGGCCATTCTGACACTTGCTGCATAGCACCTGATGATCAGTACTATCACTTAGGGGTGGTTAATCTGTCTGATTTCCCGATTCGATTCGATTACGATTATTGAAGTCCTGATTCGATTACAGTCGATTTTCGATTATTAACGATTCTCGATTAGCGATTATTGATTTTCCATTTCACAACAGTAAACGAAAATACACTACAAAGTGATTGCAGTATTAAAAAAAAAGTCAGCTACTGAATTACTTAACTCTTTCATTGAGTAACAACAACTCAAAGCACTTTCTGTGTCTTGTAGTTATAACTTCAGAATTATTTGTATGTAGCTTATGTTCTGTAGAACACAGAAATGAATACATCACATTGTGTTGTGACTCATCAAGTTGAACTAAACAATAACAAATAAATGAAAGGCTTATTTCCTTTAGGAAGTAGATCAGAACCAACATACTGTAGAAATTGGACAATTTTCTTTTAGAAAGACAATGTGTTCAGGTGGAGGAAGACTGCAGGTTGCAGTCGAAACATGTCAAGGTAAAGAAAAAGTTTCGGTGGTTTAAATCGGCGCTTGTGACTTAAAGGCGAGTGCTTTTACTGTAATTTAGGCAGGCGCGCTCATAATAGAAGCGATTGAGAGCGCGGCTCATGGTTGCATAGCAACGACAGACGCCACTGGAGCGAAAGCGCATTGGAAAGGAGAATGCGGCGCGGACGCGATATGTGAATGCCCCTTAGAACGGCGACTTTTTCTTTGCATATCAGACAGGTAGCAACTAGAGAATAAGAATAAGAATAATTTAGCGGGCCGGATTATGTTTTATTTTTGAGATCAGTTGCGGGCCGGTAGTTTGAGACCACTGATCTAACGTCTTTGCTGCTTACTTGGCCGCCACAGCCAGTGCAGCTGGCATCCAACTTAAAGGTGCATTGCTGCCCCCTACAGTACTGGAGTGTGAAACAGATTAGTGGGGGAAAAAAACAGATGATGACTGCGTGCGTGGCGGTGGGTGGTGGGCCGGCCCGCCGGCCGTCCTGGAGTACCGGCCGTTCTGTGATTCTCCAGATCACACAGATGGCCAGTCCGCCCCTGGCTGGGTGGATCGGTTGGTTGCTCGTTCCTGGTTCTTCCATTTTACACACCTGCTCTGGCTGCCGTTACACGCGCTTGCTAACTGGAACTGGGCGCGTTCGTGACGTTCAACTCCCGGTATAACATTTTTTACAAAATAAAATAATGCAAAAAAATAAATAAATAAATAAATAAAAAATCTATTTTTGAAAATTTAATAATCGATTCATACTCGTCCATAACATACTCGCGATTAATCAATAATCGATTTTTTTCACCACCCCTACTATCACTGCAGCCTCCATGATGTCAATATACAGGAAGAAGTGAATAACAATGACTTCACATAGATGATTTCCAATTCTTTTTGCAGTCCAATCATTCTTAAAAGTGCTTTGTCAGAAGTGGGATTTGAACCCACGCCTCCATTTGGAGACCAGAATCTTCAATATCTGAGAAGGTTGAAACTCCTTGAGTCTGGCGCCTTAGACCGCTCGGCCATTCTGACACTTTCAACCAAAGTGAGATTTATCAGTGGTATTGCTGTAGCCTCCGTGATGTCAAAATACTGGAAGAAGTGGATAATAATAACTTCACATAGATGATTTCCAATTCTTTTTGCAGTCCAATCATTCTTAAAAGTGCTTTGTCAGAAGTGGGATTTGAAGCCACGCCTCCATTTGGAGACCAGAATCCTCAACATCTGAGAAGGTAATAACACCTTGAGTCTGGCGCCTTAGACCACTCGGCCATTCTGACACTTCCATCACAGCCCCTGATGATCAGTACTATCACTGCAGCCTCCATGATGTCAAAATACAGGAAGAAGTGAATAACATGCCTCCATTTGTGAATAACATGCCTCGGCCATTCTGACACTTGCAACCACAGTGAGAATTATCAGTGCTATTGCGGTAGCCTCCGTGATGTCAAAATACAGGAAGAAGTGAATAACAATAACTTGTTGAATAACAATAACTTCACATAGATGATTTCCAATTCTTTTTGCAGTCCAATCATTCTTAAAAGCGCTTTGTCAGAAGTGGGATTTGAACCCACACCTCCATTTGGAGACCAGAACCTTCAACATCTGAGAAGGTTATAACACCTTGAGTCTGGCGCCTTAGACCACTCGGCCATTCTGACACTTGCTGCATAGCACCTGATGATCAGTACTATCACTGCAGCCTCCATGATGTCAATATACAGGAAGAAGTGAATAACAATAACTTCACATAGATGATTTCCAATTCTTTTTGCAGTCCAATCATTCTTAAAAGTGCTTTGTCAGAAGTGGGATTTGAACCCACGCCTCCATTTGGAGACCAGAATCCTCAATATCTGAGAAGGATGAAACTCCTTGAGTCTGGCGCCTTAGACCGCTCGGCCATTCTGACACTTTCAACCAAAGTGAGATTTATCAGTGGTATTGCTGTAGCCTCCGTGATGTCAAAATACTGGAAGAAGTGGATAATAATAACTTCACATAGATGATTTCCAATTCTTTTTGCAGTCCAATCATTCTTAAAAGTGCTTTGTCAGAAGTGGGATTTGAAGCCACGCCTCCATTTGGAGACCAGAATCCTCAACATCTGAGAAGGTAATAATACCTTGAGTCTGGCGCCTTAGACCACTCGGCCATTCTGACACTTCCATCACAGCCCCTGATGATCAGTACTATCACTGCAGCCTCCATGATGTCAAAATACAGGAAGAAGTGAATAACATGCCTCCATTTGTGAATAACATGCCTCGGCCATTCTGACACTTGCAACCACAGTGAGAATTATCAGTGCTATTGCGGTAGCCTCCGTGATGTCAAAATACAGGAAGAAGTGAATAACAATAACTTGTTGAATAACAATAACTTCACATAGATGATTTCCAATTCTTTTTGCAGTCCAATCATTCTTAAAAGCGCTTTGTCAGAAGTGGGATTTGAACCCACACCTCCATTTGGAGACCAGAACCTTCAACATCTGAGAAGGTTATAACACCTTGAGTCTGGCGCCTTAGACCACTCGGCCATTCTGACACTTGCTGCATAGCACCTGATGATCAGTACTATCACTGCAGCCTCCATGATGTCAATATACAGGAAGAAGTGAATAACAATAACTTCACATAGATGATTTCCAATTCTTTTTGCAGTCCAATCATTCTTAAAAGTGCTTTGTCAGAAGTGGGATTTGAACCCACGCCTCCATTTGGAGACCAGAATCCTCAATATCTGAGAAGGATGAAAGTCCTTGAGTCTGGCGCCTTAGACCGCTCGGCCATTCTGACACTTGCGAACAAAGTGAGAATTATCAGTGCTATTGCTGTAGCCTCCGTGATGTCAAAATACAGGAAGAAGTGGATATTAACTTCACATAGATGATTTCCAATTCTTTTTGCAGTCCAATCATTCTTAAAAGTGCTTTGTCAGAAGTGGGATTTGAACCCACGCCTCCATTTGGAGACCAGAATCCTCAATATCTGAGAAGGTTGAAACTCCTTGAGTCTGGCGCCTTAGATCGCTCGGCCATTCTGACACTTGCAACCAAAGTGAGAATTATCAGTGGTATTGCTGTAGCCTCCGTGATGTCAAAATACTGGAAGAAGTGGATAATAATAACTTCACATAGATGATTTCCATTTCTTTTTGCAGTCGAATCATTCTTAAAAGTGCTTTGTCAGAAGTGGGATTTGAACCCACGCCTCCATTTGGAGACCAGAATCCTCAACATCTGAGAAGGTAATAACACCTTGAGTCTGGCGCCTTAGACCACTCGGCCATTCTGACACTTCCATCACAGCCCCTGATGATCAGTACTATCACTGCAGCCTCCATGATGTCAAAATACAGGAAGAAGTGAATAACAATAACTTCACATAGATGATTTCCAATTCTTTTTGCAGTCCAATGAAAGTGCTTTGTCAGAAGTGGGATTTGAACCCATGCCTCCATTTGGAGACCAGAATCCTCAACATCTGAGAAGGTTATAACACCTTGAGTCTGACGCCTTAGATCACTCGGCCATTCTGACACTTGCTGCATAGCACCTGATGATCAGTACTATCACTGCAGCCTCCATGATGTCAATATACAGGAAGAAGTGAATAACAATAACTTCACATAGATGATTTCCAATTCTTTTTGCAGTCTAATCATTCTTAAAAGTGCTTTGTCAGAAGTGGGATTTGAACCCACGCCTCCATTTGGAGACCAGAATCCTCAACATCTGAGAAGGTAATAACACCTTGAGTCTGGCGCCTTAGACCACTCGGCCATTCTGACACTTCCATCACAGCCCCTGATGATCAGTACTATCACTGCAGCCTCCATGATGTCAAAATACAGGAAGAAGTGAATAACAATAACTTCACATAGATGATTTCCAATTCTTTTTGCAGTCCAATGAAAGTGCTTTGTCAGAAGTGGGATTTGAACCCATGCCTCCATTTGGAGACCAGAATCCTCAACATCTGAGAAGGTTATAACACCTTGAGTCTGGCGCCTTAGACCACTCGGCCATTCTGACACTTGCTGCATAGCACCTGATGATCAGTACTATCACTTAGGGGTGGTTAATCTGTCTGATTTCCCGATTCGATTCGATTACGATTATTGAAGTCCCGATTCGATTACAGTCGATTTTCGATTATTAACGATTCTCGATTAGCGATTATTGATTTTCCATTTCACAACAGTAAACGAAAATACACTACAAAGTGATTGCAGTATTAAAAAAAAAAGTCAGCTACTGAATTACTTAACTCTTTCATTGAGTAACAACAACTCAAAGCACTTTCTGTGTCTTGTAGTTATAACTTCAGAATTATTTGTATGTAGCTTATGTTCTGTAGAACACAGAAATGAATACATCACATTGTGTTGTGACTCATCAAGTTGAACTAAACAATAACAAATAAATGAAAGGCTTATTTCCTTTAGGAAGTAGATCAGAACCAACATACTGTAGAAATTGGACAATTTTCTTTTAGAAAGACAATGTGTTCAGGTGGAGGAAGACTGCAGGTTGCAGTCGAAACATGTCAAGGTAAAGAAAAAGTTTCGGTGGTTTAAATCGGCGCTTGTGACTTAAAGGCGAGTGCTTTTACTGTAATTTAGGCAGGCGCGCTCATAATAGAAGCGATTGAGAGCGCGGCTCATGGTTGCATAGCAACGACAGACGCCACTGGAGCGAAAGCGCATTGGAAAGGAGAATGCGGCGCGGACGCGATATGTGAATGCCCCTTAGAACGGCGACTTTTTCTTTGCATATCAGACAGGTAGCAACTAGAGAATAAGAATAAGAATAATTTAGCGGGCCGGATTATGTTTTATTTTTGAGATCAGTTGCGGGCCGGTAGTTTGAGACCACTGATCTAACGTCTTTGCTGCTTACTTGGCCGCCACAGCCAGTGCAGCTGGCATCCAACTTAAAGGTGCATTGCTGCCCCCTACAGTACTGGAGTGTGAAACAGATTAGTGGGGGAAAAAAACAGATGATGACTGCGTGCGTGGCGGTGGGTGGTGGGCCGGCCCGCCGGCCGTCCTGGAGTACCGGCCGTTCTGTGATTCTCCAGATCACACAGATGGCCAGTCCGCCCCTGGCTGGGTGGATTGGTTGGTTGCTCTTTCCTGGTTCTTCCATTTTACACACCTGCTCTGGCTGCCGTTACACGCGCTTGCTAACTGGAACTGGGCGCGTTCGTGACGTTCAACTCCCGGTATAACATTTTTTACAAAATAAAATAATGCAAAAAAAAAAAATAAATAAATAAAAATAAAAAATCGATTTTTGAAAATTTAATAATCGATTCATACTCGTCCATAACATACTCGCGATTAATCAATAATCGATTTTTTTCACCACCCCTACTATCACTGCAGCCTCCATGATGTCAATATACAGGAAGAAGTGAATAACAATGACTTCACATAGATGATTTCCAATTCTTTTTGCAGTCCAATCATTCTTAAAAGTGCTTTGTCAGAAGTGGGATTTGAACCCACGCCTCCATTTGGAGACCAGAATCTTCAATATCTGAGAAGGTTGAAACTCCTTGAGTCTGGCGCCTTAGACCGCTCGGCCATTCTGACACTTTCAACCAAAGTGAGATTTATCAGTGGTATTGCTGTAGCCTCCGTGATGTCAAAATACAGGAAGAAGTGGATATTAACTTCACATAGATGATTTCCAATTCTTTTTGCAGTCCAATCATTCTTAAAAGTGCTTTGTCAGAAGTGGGATTTGAACCCACGCCTCCATTTGGAGACCAGAATCCTCAATATCTGAGAATGTTGAAACTCCTTGAGTTTGGCGCCTTAGACCACTCGGTCATTCTGACACTTGCAACCAAAGTGAGAATTATCAGTGGTATTGCTGTAGCCTCCGTGATGTCAAAATACTGGAAGAAGTGGATAATAATAACTTCACATAGATGATTTCCAATTCTTTTTGCAGTCCAATCATTCTTAAAAGTGCTTTGTCAGAAGTGGGATTTGAACCCACGCCTCCATTTGGAGACCAGAATCCTCAACTTCTGAGAAGGTAATAACACCTTGAGTCTGGCGCCTTAGACCACTCGGCCATTCTGACACTTCCATCACAGCCCCTGATGATCAGTACTATCACTGCAGCCTCCATGATGTCAAAATACAGGAAGAAGTGAATAACAATAACTTCACATAGATGATTTCCAATTCTTTTTGCAGTCCAATCATTCTTAAAAGTGCTTTGTCAGAAGTGGGATTTGAACCCACGCCTCCATTTGGAGACCAGAATCTTCAATATCTGAGAAGGCTGAAACTCCTTGAGTCTGGCGCCTTAGACCGCTCGGCCATTCTGACACTTGCAACCAAAGTGAGATTTATCAGTGGTATTGCTGTAGCCTCCGTGATGTCAAAATACTGGAAGAAGTGGATAATAATAACTTCACATAGATGATTTCCAATTCTTTTTGCAGTCCAATCATTCTTAAAAGTGCTTTGTCAGAAGTGGGATTTGAACCCACGCCTCCATTTGGAGACCAGAATCCTCAACATCTGAGAAGGTAATAACACCTTGAGTCTGGCGCCTTAGACCACTCGGCCATTCTGACACTTCCATCACAGCCCCTGATGATCAGTACTATCACTGCAGCCTACATGATGTCAAAATACAGGAAGAAGTGAATAACATGCCTCCATTTGTGAATAACATGCCTCGGCCATTCTGACACTTGCAACCACAGTGAGAATTATCAGTGCTATTGCGGTAGCCTCCGTGATGTCAAAATACAGGAAGAAGTGAATAACAATAACTTGTTGAATAACAATAACTTCACATAGATGATTTCCAATTCTTTTTGCAGTCCAATCATTCTTAAAAGTGCTTTGTCAGAAGTGGGATTTGAACCCACGCCTCCATTTGGAGACCAGAATCCTCAATATCTGAGAAGGTTGAAACTCCTTGAGTCTGGCGCCTTAGACCACTCGGCCATTCTGACACTTGCTGCATAGCACCTGATGATCAGTACTATCACTGCAGCCTCCATGATGTCAATATACAGGAAGAAGTGAATAACAATAACTTCACATAGATGATTTCCAATTCTTTTTGCAGTCCAATCATTCTTAAAAGTGCTTTGTCAGAAGTGGGATTTGAACCCACGCCTCCATTTGGAGACCAGAATCCTCAATATCTGAGAAGGATGAAACTCCTTGAGTCTGGCGCCTTAGACCGCTCGGCCATTCTGACACTTGCGAACAAAGTGAGAATTATCAGTGCTATTGCTGTAGCCTCCGTGATGTCAAAATACAGGAAGAAGTGGATATTAACTTCACATAGATGATTTCCAATTCTTTTTGCAGTCCAATCATTCTTAAAAGTGCTTTGTCAGAAGTGGGATTTGAACCCACGCCTCCATTTGGAGACCAGAATCCTTAATATCTGAGAAGGTTGAAACTCCTTGAGTCTGGCGCCTTAGATCGCTCGGCCATTCTGACACTTGCAACCAAAGTGAGAATTATCAGTGGTATTGCTGTAGCCTCCGTGATGTCAAAATACTGGAAGAAGTGGATAATAATAACTTCACATAGATGATTTCCATTTCTTTTTGCAGTCGAATCATTCTTAAAAGTGCTTTGTCAGAAGTGGGATTTGAACCCACGCCTCCATTTGGAGACCAGAATCCTCAACATCTGAGAAGGTAATAACACCTTGAGTCTGGCGCCTTAGACCACTCGGCCATTCTGACACTTCCATCACAGCCCCTGATGATCAGTACTATCACTGCAGCCTCCATGATGTCAAAATACAGGAAGAAGTGAATAACAATAACTTTACATAGATGATTTCCAATTCTTTTTGCAGTCCAATGAAAGTGCTTTGTCAGAAGTGGGATTTGAACCCATGCCTCCATTTGGAGACCAGAATCCTCAACATCTGAGAAGGTTATAACACCTTGAGTCTGGCGCCTTAGACCACTCGGCCATTCTGACACTTGCTGCATAGCACCTGATGATCAGTACTATCACTTAGGGGTGGTTAATCTGTCTGATTTCCCGATTCGATTCGATTACGATTATTGAAGTCCCGATTCGATTACAGTCGATTTTCGATTATTAACGATTCTCGATTAGCGATTATTGATTTTCCATTTCACAACAGTAAACGAAAATACACTACAAAGTGATTGCAGTATTAAAAAAAAAAGTCAGCTACTGAATTACTTAACTCTTTCATTGAGTAACAACAACTCAAAGCACTTTCTGTGTCTTGTAGTTATAACTTCAGAATTATTTGTATGTAGCTTATGTTCTGTAGAACACAGAAATGAATACATCACATTGTGTTGTGACTCATCAAGTTGAACTAAACAATAACAAATAAATGAAAGGCTTATTTCCTTTAGGAAGTAGATCAGAACCAACATACTGTAGAAATTGGACAATTTTCTTTTAGAAAGACAATGTGTTCAGGTGGAGGAAGACTGCAGGTTGCAGTCGAAACATGTCAAGGTAAAGAAAAAGTTTCGGTGGTTTAAATCGGCGCTTGTGACTTAAAGGCGAGTGCTTTTACTGTAATTTAGGCAGGCGCGCTCATAATAGAAGCGATTGAGAGCGCGGCTCATGGTTGCATAGCAACGACAGACGCCACTGGAGCGAAAGCGCATTGGAAAGGAGAATGCGGCGCGGACGCGATATGTGAATGCCCCTTAGAACGGCGACTTTTTCTTTGCATATCAGACAGGTAGCAACTAGAGAATAAGAATAAGAATAATTTAGCGGGCCGGATTATGTTTTATTTTTGAGATCAGTTGCGGGCCGGTAGTTTGAGACCACTGATCTAACGTCTTTGCTGCTTACTTGGCGGCCACAGCCAGTGCAGCTGGCATCCAACTTAAAGGTGCATTGCTGCCCCCTACAGTACTGGAGTGTGAAACAGATTAGTGGGGGAAAAAAACAGATGATGACTGCGTGCGTGGCGGTGGGTGGTGGGCCGGCCCGCCGGCCGTCCTGGAGTACCGGCCGTTCTGTGATTCTCCAGATCACACAGATGGCCAGTCCGCCCCTGGCTGGGTGGATCGGTTGGTTGCTCGTTCCTGGTTCTTCCATTTTACACACCTGCTCTGGCTGCCGTTACACGCGCTTGCTAACTGGAACTGGGCGCGTTCGTGACGTTCAACTCCCGGTATAACATTTTTTACAAAATAAAATAATGCAAAAAAAAAAAAAAATAAATAAATAAAAAATCTATTTTTGAAAATTTAATAATCGATTCATACTCGTCCATAACATACTCGCGATTAATCAATAATCGATTTTTTTCACCACCTCTACTATCACTGCAGCCTCCATGATGTCAATATACAGGAAGAAGTGAATAACAATGACTTCACATAGATGATTTCCAATTCTTTTTGCAGTCCAATCATTCTTAAAAGTGCTTTGTCAGAAGTGGGATTTGAACCCACGCCTCCATTTGGAGACCAGAATCTTCAATATCTGAGAAGGTTGAAACTCCTTGAGTCTGGCGCCTTAGACCGCTCGGCCATTCTGACACTTTCAACCAAAGTGAGATTTATCAGTGGTATTGCTGTAGCCTCCGTGATGTCAAAATACTGGAAGAAGTGGATAATAATAACTTCACATAGATGATTTCCAATTCTTTTTGCAGTCCAATCATTCTTAAAAGTGCTTTGTCAGAAGTGGGATTTGAAGCCACGCCTCCATTTGGAGACCAGAATCCTCAACATCTGAGAAGGTAATAACACCTTGAGTCTGGCGCCTTAGACCACTCGGCCATTCTGACACTTCCATCACAGCCCCTGATGATCAGTACTATCACTGCAGCCTACATGATGTCAAAATACAGGAAGAAGTGAATAACATGCCTCCATTTGTGAATAACATGCCTCGGCCATTCTGACACTTGCAACCACAGTGAGAATTATCAGTGCTATTGCGGTAGCCTCCGTGATGTCAAAATACAGGAAGAAGTGAATAACAATAACTTGTTGAATAACAATAACTTCACATAGATGATTTCCAATTCTTTTTGCAGTCCAATCATTCTTAAAAGTGCTTTGTCAGAAGTGGGATTTGAACCCACGCCTCCATTTGGAGACCAGAATCCTCAACATCTGAGAAGGTAATAACACCTTGAGTCTGGCGCCTTAGACCACTCGGCCATTCTGACACTTCCATCACAGCCCCTGATGATCAGTACTATCACTGCAGCCTACATGATGTCAAAATACAGGAAGAAGTGAATAACATGCCTCCATTTGTGAATAACATGCCTCGGCCATTCTGACACTTGCAACCACAGTGAGAATTATCAGTGCTATTGCGGTAGCCTCCGTGATGTCAAAATACAGGAAGAAGTGAATAACAATAACTTGTTGAATAACAATAACTTCACATAGATGATTTCCAATTCTTTTTGCAGTCCAATCATTCTTAAAAGTGCTTTGTCAGAAGTGGGATTTGAACCCACGCCTCCATTTGGAGACCAGAATCCTCAATATCTGAGAATGTTGAAACTCCTTGAGTCTGGCGCCTTAGACCACTCGGCCATTCTGACACTTGCTGCATAGCACCTGATGATCAGTACTATCACTGCAGCCTCCATGATGTCAATATACAGGAAGAAGTGAATAACAATAACTTCACATAGATGATTTCCAATTCTTTTTGCAGTCCAATCATTCTTAAAAGTGCTTTGTCAGAAGTGGGATTTGAACCCACGCCTCCATTTGGAGACCAGAATCCTCAACATCTGAGAAGGTAATAACACCTTGAGTCTGGCGCCTTAGACCACTCGGCCATTCTGACACTTCCATCACAGCCCCTGATGATCAGTACTATCACTGCAGCCTCCATGATGTCAAAATACAGGAAGAAGTGAATAACAATAACTTCACATAGATGATTTCCAATTCTTTTTGCAGTCCAATGAAAGTGCTTTGTCAGAAGTGGGATTTGAACCCATGCCTCCATTTGGAGACCAGAATCCTCAACATCTGAGAAGGTTATAACACCTTGAGTCTGGCGCCTTAGACCACTCGGCCATTCTGACACTTGCTGCATAGCACCTGATGATCAGTACTATCACTTAGGGGTGGTTAATCTGTCTGATTTCCCGATTCGATTCGATTACGATTATTGAAGTCCCGATTCGATTACAGTCGATTTTCGATTATTAACGATTCTCGATTAGCGATTATTGATTTTCCATTTCACAACAGTAAACGAAAATACACTACAAAGTGATTGCAGTATTAAAAAAAAGTCAGCTACTGAATTACTTAACTCTTTCATTGAGTAACAACAACTCAAAGCACTTTCTGTGTCTTGTAGTTATAACTTCAGAATTATTTGTATGTAGCTTATGTTCTGTAGAACACAGAAATGAATACATCACATTGTGTTGTGACTCATCAAGTTGAACTAAACAATAACAAATAAATGAAAGGCTTATTTCCTTTAGGAAGTAGATCAGAACCAACATACTGTAGAAATTGGACAATTTTCTTTTAGAAAGACAATGTGTTCAGGTGGAGGAAGACTGCAGGTTGCAGTCGAAACATGTCAAGGTAAAGAAAAAGTTTCGGTGGTTTAAATCGGCGCTTGTGACTTAAAGGCGAGTGCTTTTACTGTAATTTAGGCAGGCGCGCTCATAATAGAAGCGATTGAGAGCGCGGCTCATGGTTGCATAGCAACGACAGACGCCACTGGAGCGAAAGCGCATTGGAAAGGAGAATGCGGCGCGGACGCGATATGTGAATGCCCCTTAGAACGGCGACTTTTTCTTTGCATATCAGACAGGTAGCAACTAGAGAATAAGAATAAGAATAATTTAGCGGGCCGGATTATGTTTTATTTTTGAGATCAGTTGCGGGCCGGTAGTTTGAGACCACTGATCTAACGTCTTTGCTGCTTACTTGGCGGCCACAGCCAGTGCAGCTGGCATCCAACTTAAAGGTGCATTGCTGCCCCCTACAGTACTGGAGTGTGAAACAGATTAGTGGGGGAAAAAAACAGATGATGACTGCGTGCGTGGCGGTGGGTGGTGGGCCGGCCCGCCGGCCGTCCTGGAGTACCGGCCGTTCTGTGATTCTCCAGATCACACAGATGGCCAGTCCGCCCCTGGCTGGGTGGATCGGTTGGTTGCTCGTTCCTGGTTCTTCCATTTTACACACCTGCTCTGGCTGCCGTTACACGCGCTTGCTAACTGGAACTGGGCGCGTTCGTGACGTTCAACTCCCGGTATAACATTTTTTACAAAATAAAATAATGCAAAAAAATAAATAAATAAATAAATAAAAAATCTATTTTTGAAAATTTAATAATCGATTCATACTCGTCCATAACATACTCGCGATTAATCAATAATCGATTTTTTTCACCACCTCTACTATCACTGCAGCCTCCATGATGTCAAAATACAGGAAGAAGTGAATAACAATAACTTCACATAGATGATTTCCAATTCTTTTTGCAGTCCAATCATTCTTAAAAGTGCTTTGTCAGAAGTGGGATTTGAACCCACGCCTCCATTTGGAGACCAGAATCCTCAATATCTGAGAAGGTTGAAACTCCTTGAGTCTGGCGCCTTAGACCGCTCGGCCATTCTGACACTTGCAACCAAAGTGAGAATTATCAGTGGTATTGCTGTAGCCTCCGTGATGTCAAAATACTGGAAGAAGTGGATAATAATAACTTCACATAGATGATTTCCAATTCTTTTTGCAGTCCAATCATTCTTAAAAGTGCTTTGTCAGAAGTGGGATTTGAACCCACGCCTCCATTTGGAGACCAGAATCCTCAACATCTGAGAAGGTAATAACACCTTGAGTCTGGCGCCTTAGACCACTCGGCCATTCTGACACTTCCATCACAGCCCCTGATGATCAGTACTATCACTGCAGCCTCCATGATGTCAAAATACAGGAAGAAGTGAATAACATGCCTCGGCCATTCTGACACTTGCAACCACAGTGAGAATTATCAGTGCTATTGCGGTAGCCTCCGTGATGTCAAAATACAGGAAGAAGTGAATAACAATAACTTGTTGAATAACAATAACTTCACATAGATGATTTCCAATTCTTTTTGCAGTCCAATCATTCTTAAAAGTGCTTTGTCAGAAGTGGGATTTGAACCCACACCTCCATTTGGAGACCAGAATCCTCAACATCTGAGAAGGTTATAACACCTTGAGTCTGGCGCCTTAGACCACTCGGCCATTCTGACACTTGCTGCATAGCACCTGATGATCAGTACTATCACTGCAGCCTCCATGATGTCAATATACAGGAAGAAGTGAATAACAATAACTTCACATAGATGATTTCCAATTCTTTTTGCAGTCCAATCATTCTTAAAAGTGCTTTGTCAGAAGTGGGATTTGAACCCACGCCTCCATTTGGAGACCAGAATCCTCAATATCTGAGAAGGATGAAACTCCTTGAGTCTGGCGCCTTAGACCGCTCGGCCATTCTGACACTTGCGAACAAAGTGAGAATTATCAGTGCTATTGCTGTAGCCTCCGTGATGTCAAAATACAGGAAGAAGTGGATATTAACTTCACATAGATGATTTCCAATTCTTTTTGCAGTCCAATCATTCTTAAAAGTGCTTTGTCAGAAGTGGGATTTGAACCCACGCCTCCATTTGGAGACCAGAATCCTCAATATCTGAGAAGGTTGAAACTCCTTGAGTCTGGCGCCTTAGACCGCTCGGCCATTCTGACACTTGCAACCAAAGTGAGAATTATCAGTGGTATTGCTGTAGCCTCCGTGATGTCAAAATACTGGAAGAAGTGGATAATAATAACTTCACATAGATGATTTCCAATTCTTTTTGCAGTCCAATCATTCTTAAAAGTGCTTTGTCAGAAGTGGGATTTGAACCCACGCCTCCATTTGGAGACCAGAATCCTCAACATCTGAGAAGGTAATAACACCTTGAGTCTGGCGCCTTAGACCACTCGGCCATTCTGACACTTCCATCACAGCCCCTGATGATCAGTACTATCACTGCAGCCTCCATGATGTCAAAATACAGGAAGAAGTGAATAACAATAACTTCACATAGATGATTTCCAATTCTTTTTGCAGTCCAATCATTCTTAAAAGTGCTTTGTCAGAAGTGGGATTTGAACCCACGCCTCCATTTGGAGACCAGAATCCTCAACATCTGAGAAGGTTATAACACCTTGAGTCTGGCGCCTTAGACCACTCGGCCATTCTGACACTTGCGTCACAGCACCTGATGATCAGTACTATCACTGCAGCCTCCATGATGTCAAAATACAGGAAGAAGTGAATAACAATAACTTCACATAGATGATTTCCAATTCTTTTTGCAGTCCAATCATTCTTAAAAGTGCTTTGTCAGAAGTGGGATTTGAACCCACGCCTCCATTTGGAGACCAGAATCCTCAATATCTGAGAAGGTTGAAACTCCTTGAGTCTGGCGCCTTAGACCGCTCGGCCATTCTGACACTTTAAGTGAGAATTATCAGTGCTATTGCTGTAGCCTCCGTGATGTCAAAATACAGGAAGAAGTGGATAATAATAACTTTGCATAGATGATTTCCAATTCTTTTTGCAGTCCAATCATTCTTAAAAGTGCTTTGTCAGAAGTGGGATTTGAACCCACGCCTCCATTTGGAGACCAGAATCCTCAACATCTGAGAAGGTTATAACACCTTGAGTCTGGCGCCTTAGACCACTCGGCCATTCTGACACTTGCATCACAGCACCTGATGATCAGTACTATCACTGCAGCCTCCATGATGTCAAAATACAGGAAGAAGTGAATAACAATAACTTCACATAGATGATTTCCAATTCTTTTTGCAGTCCAATCATTCTTAAAAGTGCTTTGTCAGAAGTGGGATTTGAACCCACGCCTCCATTTGGAGACCAGAATCCTCAACATCTGAGAAGGCTATAACACCTTGAGTCTGGCGCCTTAGACCACTCGGCCATTCTGACACTTGCTGCATAGCACCTGATGATCAGTACTATCACTGCAGCCTCCATGATGTCAAAATACAGGAAGAAGTGAATAACAATAACTTCACATAGATGATTTCCAATTCTTTTTGCAGTCCAATCATTCTTAAAAGTGCTTTGTCAGAAGTGGGATTTGAACCCACGCCTCCATTTGGAGACCAGAATCCTCAATATCTGAGAAGGTTGAAACTCCTTGAGTCTGGCGCCTTAGACCGCTCGGCCATTCTGACACTTGCAACCAAAGTGAGAATTATCAGTGCTATTGCTGTAGCCTCCGTGATGTCAAAATACTGGAAGAAGTGGATAATAATAACTTCACATAGATGATTTCCAATTCTTTTTGCAGTCCAATCATTCTTAAAAGTGCTTTGTCAGAAGTGGGATTTGAACCCACGCCTCCATTTGGAGACCAGAATCCTCAACATCTGAGAAGGTAATAACACCTTGAGTCTGGCGCCTTAGACCGCTCGGCCATTCTGACACTTGCGAACAAAGTGAGAATTATCAGTGCTATTGCTGTAGCCTCCGTGATGTCAAAATACAGGAAGAAGTGAATAACAATAACTTCACATAGATGATTTCCAATTCTTTTTGCAGTCCAATCATTCTTAAAAGTGCTTTGTCAGAAGTGGGATTTGAACCCACGCCTCCATTTGGAGACCAGAATCCTCAATATCTGAGAAGGTTGAAACTCCTTGAGTCTGGCGCCTTAGACCGCTCGGCCATTCTGACACTTGCAACCAAAGTGAGAATTATCAGTGCTATTGCTGTAGCCTCCGTGATGTCAAAATACAGGAAGAAGTGGATAATAATAACTTCACATAGATGATTTCCAATTCTTTTTGCAGTCCAATCATTCTTAAAAGTGCTTTGTCAGAAGTGGGATTTGAACCCACGCCTCCATTTGGAGACCAGAATCCTCAATATCTGAGAAGGTTGAAACTCCTTGAGTCTGGCGCCTTAGACCGCTCGGCCATTCTGACACTTGCAACCAAAGTGAGAATTATCAGTGCTATTGCTGTAGCCTCCGTGATGTCAAAATACAGGAAGAAGTGGATAATAATAACTTCACATAGATGATTTCCAATTCTTTTTGCAGTCCAATCATTCTTAAAAGTGCTTTGTCAGAAGTGGGATTTGAACCCACGCCTCCATTTGGAGACCAGAATCCTCAATATCTGAGAAGGTTGAAACTCCTTGAGTCTGGCGCCTTAGACCGCTCGGCCATTCTGACACTTGCAACCAAAGTGAGAATTATCAGTGGTATTGCTGTAGCCTCCGTGATGTCAAAATACTGGAAGAAGTGGATAATAATAACTTCACATAGATGATTTCCAATTCTTTTTGCAGTCCAATCATTCTTAAAAGTGCTTTGTCAGAAGTGGGATTTGAACCCACGCCTCCATTTGGAGACCAGAATCCTCAACATCTGAGAAGGTAATAACACCTTGAGTCTGGCGCCTTAGACCACTCGGCCATTCTGACACTTCCATCACAGCCCCTGATGATCAGTACTATCACTGCAGCCTCCATGATGTCAAAATACAGGAAGAAGTGAATAACAATAACTTCACATAGATGATTTCCAATTCTTTTTGCAGTCCAATCATTCTTAAAAGTGCTTTGTCAGAAGTGGGATTTGAACCCACGCCTCCATTTGGAGACCAGAATCCTCAACATCTGAGAAGGTTATAACACCTTGAGTCTGGCGCCTTAGACCACTCGGCCATTCTGACACTTGCGTCACAGCACCTGATGATCAGTACTATCACTGCAGCCTCCATGATGTCAAAATACAGGAAGAAGTGAATAACAATAACTTCACATAGATGATTTCCAATTCTTTTTGCAGTCCAATCATTCTTAAAAGTGCTTTGTCAGAAGTGGGATTTGAACCCACGCCTCCATTTGGAGACCAGAATCCTCAATATCTGAGAAGGTTGAAACTCCTTGAGTCTGGCGCCTTAGACCGCTCGGCCATTCTGACACTTTAAGTGAGAATTATCAGTGCTATTGCTGTAGCCTCCGTGATGTCAAAATACAGGAAGAAGTGGATAATAATAACTTCACATAGATGATTTCCAATTCTTTTTGCAGTCCAATCATTCTTAAAAGTGCTTTGTCAGAAGTGGGATTTGAACCCACGCCTCCATTTGGAGACCAGAATCCTCAACATCTGAGAAGGTAATAACACCTTGAGTCTGGCGCCTTAGACCGCTCTGCCATTCTGACACTTGCAACCAAAGAGAGCATTATCAGTGCTATTGCTGTAGCCTCCGTGATGTCAAAATACGGGAAGAAGTGAATAACAATAACTTCACATAGATGATTTCCAATTCTTTTTGCAGTCCAATCATTCTTAAAAGTGCTTTGTCAGAAGTGGGATTTGAACCCACGCCTCCATTTGGAGACCAGAATCCTCAATATCTGAGAAGGTTGAAACTCCTTGAGTCTGGCGCCTTAGACCGCTCGGCCATTCTGACACTTGCAACCAAAGTGAGAATTATCAGTGCTATTGCTGTAGCCTCCGTGATGTCAAAATACAGGAAGAAGTGGATAATAATAACTTCACATAGATGATTTCCAATTCTTTTTGCAGTCCAATCATTCTTAAAAGTGCTTTGTCAGAAGTGGGATTTGAACCCACGCCTCCATTTGGAGACCAGAATCCTCAATATCTGAGAAGGTTGAAACTCCTTGAGTCTGGCGCCTTAGACCGCTCGGCCATTCTGACACTTGCAACCAAAGTGAGAATTATCAGTGCTATTGCTGTAGCCTCCGTGATGTCAAAATACAGGAAGAAGTGGATAATAATAACTTCACATAGATGATTTCCAATTCTTTTTGCAGTCCAATCATTCTTAAAAGTGCTTTGTCAGAAGTGGGATTTGAACCCACGCCTCCATTTGGAGACCAGAATCCTCAATATCTGAGAAGGTTGAAACTCCTTGAGTCTGGCGCCTTAGACCGCTCGGCCATTCTGACACTTGCAACCAAAGTGAGAATTATCAGTGGTATTGCTGTAGCCTCCGTGATGTCAAAATACTGGAAGAAGTGGATAATAATAACTTCACATAGATGATTTCCAATTCTTTTTGCAGTCCAATCATTCTTAAAAGTGCTTTGTCAGAAGTGGGATTTGAACCCACGCCTCCATTTGGAGACCAGAATCCTCAACATCTGAGAAGGTAATAACACCTTGAGTCTGGCACCTTAGACCGCTCTGCCATTCTGACACTTGCAACCAAAGTGAGAACTATCA